>NC_041381.1:390144257-390297387 GCF_002162155.2 Triticum dicoccoides
GGCAATCCACCACAAAGCTGGAGTAGGCTATTACACCGCAAGCTGGCCCGAACCAAGATAAACTGTTGTGTCTCTCTGTCCCTTTGAGCTTGACGCACTAGGCTGTGAGAATCGCGAGTAGGTAGGCTGGGTACGTTGAGATCTCCGCATGAACCCAGAGTTCAAACCTATCAAGGCCTTGCGCAACCTAAAATCCGACAGTCCCTTCCCTTGGCCAATTAGGCCCATACACCTACCGGGGGTGTCCGGAACCCCTTGCGTCGACCCGATGACTACCCGGTGCACTCTGAAACTCTACCGGTGTCTGAATATCATTGTCCTATGTATCAGTATTTACCTCCGGACCATTTCGGAGCTCCTCGTCATGTTTGTGATCTCATCCGGGACTCTGAACAACATTCAGTCACCAAATCATATAACTCATATAACTCATATAACACTATATCATCAACGAACGTTAAGAGTATGGACCCTATGGGTTTGAAAACTATGTAGACATGACCGAGACACCTCACTGGTGAATAACAAATAGCGGAACCTAGATGCCCATATTGGCTCCTACATATTCTATGAAGATCTTTATCGGTTGGACCTATGACAACATACGTAATTCCCTTTGTCCATCGATATGTTACTTGCCCGAGATTCGACCGTCGGTATCTTCATACCTAGTTCAATCTCGTTACCGGCAAGTCTCTTTACTCGTTCCGTAATACATCATCTTGCAACTAACTCCTTAGTCACTTTGCTTGCAAGGCTTCTTATGATGTGTATTACCGAGAGGGCCCAGAGATACCTCTCCGATACTCGGAGTGAAAAATCCTAATCTCGATCTATGCCAACTCAACAAACATCTTCGGAGATACCTATATAGCATATTTATGATCACCCAGTTATGTTGTGACGTTTGATAGCACATAAGGTATTCCTCTGGTTTCCGGGAGTTGCATAATCTCATAGTCGAAGGAATATGTATTTGTCATCAAGAAAGCAATAGCAATAAACTGAACGATCAATATGCTAAGCTAATGGATGGGTCTTGTCCATTACATCATTCTCCTAATGATGTGATCCCATTAAAAAATGACAACTCATGTATATGGTTAGGAAACCTTAACCATCTTTTGATTAACGAGCTAGTCTAGTAGAGGCTCACTAGGGACACGGTATTTGTTTATGTATCCACACATGTATTTAAGTTTTCGGTCAATACAATTCCAGCATGAATAATAAAACTTTACCATGATTAAGGAAATCTAATAATAACTACTTTATTATTGCCTCTAGGGCATATTTCCATCAGAAACATCCTAGATGGAGTGTTATCCTTCATGAAACAGCCTGTGAATTACATCGAAAAAAGTTGAATGGGGTGGTACTCAAAATACACTTAGAAAAAGCTTATGACAAAGTCAAATGGCCATTTCTTCAACAGACTCTCAGAATGAAAGGAGTTTCTTCAAAGTGGCATGCTATGATCCATAGCTTTGTTTCTGGAGGTAGTGTTGCCATTAAGGTCAATGATAACGTTGGACATTATTTTCAAACGAAGAAGGGAATGCGACAAGGTGACTCAATATCGTCCATGCTATTCAATATAGTGGCGGATATGCGAGCGGTCATGATTGAGCGTGCCAAGCTTGATGGCCAAATTGATGGGGTAGTAAGTCATCTAGTTGATGGTGGTCTCTCTATACTTCAATATGCCGACTATACAATTCTCTTCATGGATCATGACCTCGAGAAAGCGAGAAATCTAGAATTAATTTTATCAGCATTCGAGCAACTCTCGGGTCTGAAGATCAAATTTCATAAAAGTGAATTGTTTTGTTTTGGGGAGCCTCGAGACGAGGCCCACCTGTACACTAAACTATTCGGATGTGGGTTGGGCTAGTTTTCGATCACATATTTGGGGATACTAATACATTATCGGAGACTCACAAATGTTGAATGGAAACACGTCGAGGGGAGACTACAAAAAAGACTTAGCAGTTGGAAAGGTAAACTGATGTCTCTGGGTGGAAGATTGGTCCTCATAAACTAAGTACAAAGTAACATGGTACTATATATTATTTCCTTCTTTTAGTCGACAGGAGTTTTGCGTAGATTGGATTATTTCCGATCAAGATTCTTTTGGCAAGGAGATAGAGAGTGAAAGAAATATCGACTGGCTAAATGGAGTGTGGTTTGCCTTCCCAAAGACCAAGGCAGTTTGGGCATTCATGACCTTGAGGTTAAGAATAGGGCCCTCCTCGGCAAATGGTTGTTTAAATTACTGACGGAAGATGGTGTATGGCAAACCCTCCTGAAGAGGAAATATGTGGGTTCCAAGGCTGTATCCCAAGTATACTGGAAGCCTGGGGATTCTCGCTTTTGGGTGGGTCTAATGGCTACGAAGAACTATTTCTTCTCCTATGGACCCTTCTCGATTAAGGATGGCTCAGAAATTAGATTCTGGGAGGACAAGTGGCTAGGAAATGCAACACTCCGGGAACAATATCCGGCTCTATACAACATTGTGCGGCACAAGAGTGATACTATTGCCACGGTAATGGAATCATTTCCGCCAAATGTGACGTTCAGAAGAGATTTAATTGGATCCAGACTCCAATCGTGGTACATCCTGCTCCAACGGTTGTCCATGGTGCAATTGTCACATGGGTCTGATGTATTTCGATGGGAACCTGCATGGGAATGGACAATTCTCAATGGAGTCTGTGTATAGAGCGTTAATCCAGTCTGATGTGCCAGTTGACAATAACAAGAAGATCTGGAAGATGAAGATACCTCTTAAGAATAAAATATTTGCATGGTATCTTCGTCATAGAGTCATTCTTACTAAAGATAACCTTATCAAGAGAAATTGACGTGGAAGTCCGCAATGTGTTTTTTGTCATCAGGATGAGACAATAAAACATTTATTCTTCCAATGCAAATTGGCTCGGTCTATATGGTTAGTCATCCAGATAGCTTCTAGATTGTATCCTCCTTGTAGTGTTACTAATATATTTGGCAACTGGTTACATGGAATTGATCACAGGTTTAGAACTCTTCTTAGGGTGAGAGCGCTTGCCATAATTTAGTCGCTTTGGCTGTGTAGAAATGATAAGGTTTTTAACGATAAAAGTACTTCTCTGATGCACGTTATCTATAGATGTACTGGGACTCTTCATTTATGGTCCTCTCTACAACTCGTGGAGAATCGAGACCTGTTTACAAAGGTGTGTATACAATTGGAGGATACGGCGAGGGATACTTTTACACAACATGGCTGGCAGTATGATCTTAGGATTGGCCCACCTCCGCTTTAGGCGTTATATGGACTCTACATGTTTCTTTGTATTCTGCCTTTTGACTTTTTGTTTGTACGAGAGGACTTTGTTTGGTTGTGTGCATATTAGTTATGCAGAGGCCGGGTGTAATGCTTAAACCTTTTAAGTAATAAAGCTCCCCTTTTCGAGAAAAAAAGAATGGAAACTACAATTTGGTGCCATGAGGTATATGTATTGTTGAATATACGGTTTTGCATGTATATCGTATATCCTAGCCCACCTCCTAGTCTTTGTATAGTAGAGGTTGAGGCCCACATTGTACGCCATATATACGTGCATATGCACCAGATCAATACTATTGTGAGTTGCATTGCCAAACCTATCTCTCCACATGTATCAACTAGACTGTAGTTACATGCTTAACTAACTTTCTCTAGCAAGAGAGATATTTAGAGCTATACCTATCAAGGAGGTGTCCATGCCCGACTTTCTCTAGCAATAGTGCTTGTGAAAAGAATACATACTATAATCTACTATTTGCATACCATTCGTACAAAACCCATATCATCAAATCTGAACCGATTTTGAGTATAATTTTAAAATTTACAGTGGAATTCTAAAGAAAATGTGACAACCTTTTTATTCACGTGGAAGAAAATGTGGCAACCTATGAGCCGAGAACCTGCATGAATGTTGCTACATAGACGACAATCCCTGGACGATTTTCAGACGATAGCACATCAATTCATTGATGCGTGGAGCAAAACTAACCAACACCGTTCAATCCAATATCGCCTAGCGTTTGGTTGGGCTACTATCGTCCACGTAGTAGTTTCGAACATGCATTATGACTCATATTGTTTCTGGTTCCCTCCAATATGTTATTCCATAAGAAGGTATGTTCTAGAGAATATATTTTCACTCACCCTGCATACAAAACAAACATCGGAAAGATATAAAAAAAAGGTAGGCAAAAAGATCACTTAAGTTTGCATCCCAAACAGACAAGACATGAGCATCATGCCAAACATCCAAATGCACACCTTAAAAAATATCCAAATTTACAACAATCTTTCTTCTACTAAGATCCAAGAGCAACCTTGGCTTATCTAAACAGAAAGTAGGGGAAATATTCAGGACCACAAAGTATTGGATCCAAAACATGCATGCACAACATGAACATTCATACGTCATCCAAAGATCACGGATATTTCCTATGAAAAAAATGAACAAATTATTAAACTGCACAAGTAAAGTCAGGATGCACACCCAAAGTTTATCTCAGCCTGAAAGGATCTACAAAAGTTGTCATTTAATCAAGTGTGTAGACAACCCTCCAACTTAATGTGGTAGAACCATTACATGCACACCCAAAGTTTAATCTCATCCTAAAAGGATCTACAGAAGTTTCCATTTAGTCAGGTGTGGGGTGCAAGTTTAATTACACACAATCCCTTCTTTTTCCCTAAAAAAGGATGATAACTTTAGTTGGCATGCATGATAACTTTCGACTAAAATTTATTTTTTGACAGAAACTTGCCATGTGTCATTGGAATTTACCATCCTTTCGTGACTGGAATTTCCATCGAAAAATGTAAGGACCGGAGTGCCACGCACCTGACACGTGGCACTTATCATTTGGGTAGAACTTTGCCTTCCTCGCCATTGCTTCCTCTCCTTGGTCATGCTCTCCATGGGTCTACATGGCTCCAGTGGAGGGGATGGAAGCGGTGCTGACAGAGCAGATATGATCAAGATGATGAGGCGGGGGATAGGCGGATGCAGACGTATTGAAGATGGAGGGGCTTTTATAGGAGCGTACGGCGGCGAATCGGTGGAGAATTGACGCGAGTCTTACAGGATTTGACGAGATTCTTTGGGAGAGATGAAGAAGGTCCAGAGTTAAATATCTCGTCGCCCAACCAAGAAACCAAGAGGTGGAAGAAAACTCAACGCACATGTGTCATCACTTAAAAATTCACTATGCCACCTATCCCTGTCAAAGCGCTAGAGGGCATGATCCATAATGGTTAAAGCGGTGGAGGGCAGAACAGTTAGGAACGTGCAGAACACATGTGTCTATTAGAAAAAACACAAACAAAAATAACCAGTCACACGCGTCACGTTCACAACGGCGGTATTTTTTTCAAAAAAACCCAGAAAAATAAATCCCTTGCACGGCTAGTTTCTTACCTACTCCATAAGAAATAAAAAAGCGTTTAGATCACAAGTAGAGGGAGCTAGCTTCCTTCATTTCACTTGGGCCATGCAACTGTAACAAGATTGTAAAAATAAGTACGCAGGGCAATAAAGAAACACTGCCATACAAAAGAAAAGTCGTCTGAAAAGAGAGGTGCGTGTGTACATACCTTGCATGCATGCTTATCATGCAGATCAGCTACAACTCCTCAATCTCAAAGCCCCCTTGCTCCCGCCGGGGTCTCTTCCGGGGCGCTGTAGTAAAACTGTTTACTGTCGTTGTCATTATGGGCTCCATCGTCGTCGCTATCCGAACCAGGCAGCACAACGTCATCATCCTGCACTGACGCGGAGCTCGGCTATGCTGTCTCATGGCTGACGGGCAAGTACTAGGCAGGTGCATCTTCATACAAGAGTGGGGTGGGGGGCCAATGCCTCCCTACCTAACTTAAATAGTCTTCATGGTTGGTAGAGTGTAGTATTCATTAACAAATCATTTATTTTATTTTATTTCATATTTTTATTGTATTTATGCATGAAGATGTATTGAAATAAGATGCCCCCTAGGTCATCACACCTATTGCATGCCTAAGGGTCGGCCTTGCTGAAAATTTCTTGGCCATACCATGCATATAAAGGCATCAATGCCGGATCCCCACTCCGCAATCACAGTCTCCATCTTGGTCGTGTAGATTCTATGATCTGCTATAGTGTTATCTCCTCATTCGTACAATCATGCAGCTTGTGCTGTGTACAAGTCAAGCCATGGGCCGACTCAGTATTGTTGCCACGGAAAATGCTTTAGGTGTGAGAAGTTTATGTCTTGCTATAGGCGAGATATAGCTCATGCGTTGCTATGCATCGCTCAGACTCTCCTACAACATGCACAATTTGGCTGCCCCAGTAATGTACCGTACCTCTTCAAGCGATTTTCCTGATGTATGTTCCCTATCAGTTTGCTTTATATCTATTTCCAAGTTCATGTTTGATTTTGATGTTTCCCTCATTGATAAAATAAATGTAAGAACAAATAAATTTTCCATGAAACTTTTCCTAAAATAGTGCGTTTAAAAAAATATTTATCAAGTATTTGCAATAGTGTCATCATTCATTTGGAAAAATGTTCAACATTATTTTAAGAAAAATCTACGTATTATTAAAAAATATTCATCATGCATTTTAAAAATGGTTCTATGTCTTTTTAGAAAAATTTCACCGTGTATTAATAATATTATTTTGTAAAGTTATTCTTACATTTTCAAAACGCGTCGAACATTTAGTTAATATATTTCTAGATTATTATTATAAATACAAAATACTTTTAATACATGTTAAAATTCAAAATATAGGTTGTCAGCATTTTTAATAATGGTGTATTTTAAAGACAATTTTTTGGGGGGGTATTTTAAAGACAAACTTAATGAAGATACACACCAATTCTGCTTGCTTGTGGACCAGAATGAACATACGTAATTTTTCCTTACATTTCTTTATTTGTAGATCCACCAATATATAAAAACAATTCATGTTTACCTCTTCAAGGGATTCAATAATGAAAATTCAATGAAGATTTAAAGTACAAAGTAGTTATGCATTAGTAATTATTGCAATGTTTTTACATTTCTTTTTTAATGTAAAACAAATAAAGAAGTAAAATAATCATGTACTTGAAAGGAAAAACAGATAGAAAGCACACATGTGGTAAATCTCTTCAAGAGATAGGCTACACTCCTGGGACTTGTCTTTTATGCCTTTTATGACAAGAACAAAGAGTCAAGGAGTATGACTGTGTGAGCTGAAGAATACATCCAAAAACAGGTTTGAGCTCCAAAAACATGTTTTTTTATTGTTCACGCCAGGAGCATTTGAGCCGAGTATAGAAAGGTACTTCTGCTGATGACCACACATTATCAGCTATATGCCATTGAGCTTCTGAATATGTGAAAGATGGCACCTTGCAACATTGTTTGTCTACAGGAAGCAAAATTAGTTGTTGTTGATTCATTTGTGGCTTCCTTTCTTGGTGGACAAAGATTAAAAAGCTTTGTTGAGCTCCCTGCCAATGGCACCAAAGGTGGTATCCTCCTTCTTTGGAATGCTGATTTCATCAAAGTTGATAGCATCTCCTTTGGAACCTTCTTTATCTCTGCTATGATCACCCTAGTCAACAGTACCACCTCCTTCAAACTCACCTCTGTTTATGGGCCTACAAGAAGCAATCTTAAAGACGCTTTTTTCCAGGAGCTTCTGAGCCAAAAGCCTTAGCAAGGTACGAGATGGCTCGTGACTGGAGACTTCAACCAAGTCTATCGTGCCCGTGACAAGAACCGCAGAAATGTCGATCGCAGCCGATTGGTGCGCTTCCAAAACACCCTCAATTCATGTGAGCTAAAGGAGATACACCTTCAGAACAGAACGTTCACGTGGACGAATGAGCAGGCTAATCCGACAATGAGTAAATTGGATAGTTTTTTCTGCAATCAAGACTGGGATGTGGAATTTGGCTTGCACATCCTTCATGCGCTTTCGTTCTCGCTCTCTGACCATTGCCCACTTCTTCTTGCTAGTGACAAGGGGCCGACGAGACCCAAAACATTCAGATTTGAAAATTTCTGGATCAAAATGCCCAACTTCAAGAAGATAGTGCAAGATGCTTGGAATGAAAGGGTGAACCATTCCGATCCCTATCATGTGTTGTTCCACAAACTTAAAAAAACAAGTCAGTGCCTTCGGACATGGAGCCGAAGTATCTTCTCTAATCACAAAGTTCAACTCCATATGGCTCCTGAGATTATCCTTCGGCTGGACATGGCACAAGAGGAGAGGCCCCTTAGCTCCGGTGAGTGTGACCTTAGAAGAGAGCTTACAAGAAAGGCCGTGGCCTTGGCTGTTCTGGAAAGGGCCCGAAAGAGACAATCCTCGCGAATCACCTTACTCAAAGAGGGAGATGTTAACAATCGCTTCTTCCACCTCCGGATCAACCATCGAAGAAGAAAGAATTTTATCCACCGCCTCAAGCATAACACAGGATGGGTCACAAATCACGATGACAAGAAAGATATTGTGCAATCTCACTTTGCTAAAGCCATTGGTAAAGGCCCCCCGCGCTGTAAGGACTTCAATTGGTCTTACATCCCTCCTTCAACTTGTGACCTCTCGGATTTAGATGCCCCATTCACAGAGGAGGAAGATCATGCTGCAATCTATGATCTCCCTAGCGACAAGGCCCCTGGTCCAGATGGCTTCACTTCTGCTTTCTTCAAGGATTGTTGGGATATTGTAAAACCTGAATTTATGCAAGTGATCAACAATTTTTCCGCCCTCCGCGTCTCCAACCTTCATTGGCTCAACTCTGCCAACATTACTCTCATTCCCAAAAAAGATGGGGCGAAGGACATCTCTGTTCAGGCCCATAAGTCTTATTCATATGGTGGCAAAGGTCATAGCTAAGATGATGGCCACTCGCCTTGCTCTTCACATGCCCAACCTCGTTTCCAATACTCAAAGTGCTTTCATCAAGAAAAGGAGTATCCACGATAACTTCATGTACGTCCGCAACTTGGCTCACCGGCTGCACCGCAATAAAGCTCCATCCTTGCTATTCAAGCTTGACATCAAGAAAGCTTTCGACTCTGTGAGATGGGATTATTTAATGGATTTACTTCGTCACCACGAGTTTCCGAGCCGGTTTTGAGATTGGGTCTCCGCCCTCCTATCCACGGCCTCATCTAGAGTTTTGCTAAATGGTGTTGCTTGTGATCCAATTAAGCATGGGCATGGTATTCGGCAAGGGGATCCTCTCTCCCCTATGCTTTTTGTCCTCGCTATTGACCCACTCCATCACATCCTCACCAAGGCTACCGATCAAGGCCTGATGCATCCTCTTTGAAGGAAATATGCCCTAGAGACAATAATAAAGTTATTATTTATTTCCTCATATCATGATAAATTTTTATTATTCATGCTAGAATTGTATTAACCGGAAACTTAGTACATGTGTGAATATATAGACAAACATAATGTCACTAGTATGCCTCTACTTGACTAGCTCGTTGAATCAAAGATGGTTAAGTTTCCTAGCCATAGACATGAGTTGTCATTTGATTAACGGGATCACATCATTAGAGAATGATGTGATTGACTTGACCCATTCCATTAGCTTAGCACTTGATCGTTTAGTATATTGCTATTGCTTTCTTCATGACTTATACATGTTCCTATGACTATGAGATTATGCAACTCCCGTTTACCAAAGGAACACTTTGTGTGCTACCAAACGTCACAACGTAACTGGGTGATTAAAAAGGTGCTCTACAGGTGTCTCCGAAGGTACTTGTTGAGTTGGCGTATTTCGAGATTAGGATTTATCACTCCGATTGTCGGAGAGGTGTCTCTAGGCCCTCTCGGTAATGCACATCACTATAAGCCTTGCAAGCAATGTAGCTAATAAGTTAGTTGCGGGATGATGCATTACGGAATGAGTAAATAGACTTGTCGGTAACGAGATTGAACTAGGTATTGAGATACCGACGATCGAATCTCGGGCAAGTAACATATCGATGACAAAGGGAACAACGTATGTTCTTATGCGGTTCGACTGATAAAGATCTTCGTAGAATATGTAGGAGCCAATATGGGCATCCAGGTTCCGCTATTGGTTATTGACTAGAGAGATGTCTCGGTCATGTCTACATAGTTCTCGAACCCGTAGGGTCCGCACGCTTAACGTTCATTGATGACATAGTATTATATGAGTTATGTATGTTGGTGACCGAATGTTCTTCGGAGTCCCGGATATGATCATGGACATGATGAGGAACTCCGAAATGGTCCGGAGATATAGATTTATATATGGGATAATAGTGTTTGGTCTCCGGAAGGGTTCCGAAATTCACCGGAAGGGGTTCCGGATGTTTCCCGAAATGTTTGGGTACGAGAACACTTTATTTGGGCCAAAGGGGAAATCCCATGAGGTTTTTGGAAAGCGCAAAAGGAAGTTTTGCGGAGTCCAGGGGACGGACGCCAGGGTCCCTGGCGTCTAGCCCTGGAGTCCGAGAAGGACTCTTGCCTTTCGGGTGAAACCGACTCTGTGGAGGCTTTTACTCCAAGTTTCGACCCCAAGGCTCAACATATAAATAGAGGGGTAGGGCTAGCACCAGAGACATCAAGAAACACCAAGCCGTGTGTCGGCAACCCCGTCCCCTCTAGTTTATCCTCCGTCATAGTTTCCATAGTGCTTAGGCGAAGCCCTGCGGAGATTGTTCTTCACCAACACCGTCACCACGCCGTTGTGCTGCCGGAACTAATCTACTACTTCGCCCGTCTTGCTGGATCAAGAAGGCGATGACGTCATCGAGCTGAACGTGTGCAGAACTCGGAGGTGCCATGCGTTCGGTACTTGGATCGGTCGGATCATGAAGACGTACGACTACATCAACTGTGTTGATAAATGCTTCTGCTTAGAAATCTTCAAGGGTATGAAGATACATTCCCCCTCTCGTTGCTATGCATCACCATGATCTTGCATGTACGTAGGATTTTTTTTTTTTGAAATTACCACGTTCCCCAATAGTGGCATCCGAGCCAAGTTTTATGCGTAGATGTTATATGCACGAGTAGAACACAAGTGAGTTGTGGGCGATACAAGTCATACTGCTTACCAGCATGTCATACTTTGGTTCGGCGGTATTGTTGGATGAAGCGGCCCGGACCGATATTATGCGTACACTTACGCGAGACTGGTTCTACCGACGTGCTTTGCACATAGGTGGCTGGCAGGTGTCAGTTTATCCAACTTTAGATGAACCGAGTGTGGCTACGCCCGGTCCTTGAGAAGGTTAAAACAACACTAACTTGACGAACTATCGTTGTGGTTTTGATGCGTAGGTAAGAAGGGTTCTTGCTCAGCCCATAGCAGCCACATAAAACTTGCAACAACAATGTAGAGGACGTCTAACTTGTTTTTCCAGGGCATGTTGTGATGTGATATGGTCAAGACATGATGCTAAATTTTATTGTATGAGATGATCATGTTGTAATGCCCCTGATTCGTTGCGCTAGGTGTCTGCCAGTTATTCGCCGTTGTTGCCATGTCATTTGCTTGCGTGTTGCATTTTATCATGTCATCATCTGCATTTCATCTACATGTTTTTCAAAACTTGCATCCGTTCGGGTTCCGCCGGTTCTCTCCGTTGTCCGTTCCGAGTCCGGACACACTCGCCCGCGCCCGCGGCACCTCCGAAATATTATTTTATAAGCGGCATAAAAATGTTCTCGGAATGGGTTGGGACTTGGTGTGCGGTCTTATTATAGTGTAGACAGGCCGCCTGCCAAATTTCGTCGCATTCGGAGTTCGTTTGACTGCCCAACCATTAAATATATAACCGCGATATAGTCAGTATATTCGTGGGTGTTTTCGGTCTCCGAAAACCGTTGCCGGGCTGCCTTCTCTTCTCTCCTCTCAGCCCAACTCTTCTACACAGCCCACCAACCCCTCACCTAAGCCCCCTCCGATCCGGACCATTGGATCGTGATCCGAGGGTCCGAAATGGAGCAAAAACCCCCTCTCCTAGCCCCTTTTCCTATTTAAACGCCCCCCTCAGTCCATTTTTGGATAACCTAGTCTAAACCTACCCTAACCTCTCCCCTAACCCGCAGCCGCCGCCCCACCTCGCAGTCTGTGCCGGCCAAACCACCTTCGCCACTTGGCCGCGCCGCCGCCACGCCCCTTCAACCACTCCCCGCGTGCCACGTCGTCACCCCCGTGCCCCGCAGCCACTCAGCCGCCTCCACGTCGCCTTCCTAGTGCCCCCACTTCACCGCGGCCCGCCTGGCCCATTTGCGGCCCGTCCCTGGGCCTAAGTGGGCCTGAGCCGCCGCTGCACGCCCGCAACTCCCCCGCGCCCCGAGCTCCGCCTTCGCTCTGCCCGCGCCCGATCCCCGCAGGCGACCAGCGCCTCGTCGCCGGTGACGTCCAGGCCAGGTCTCCTCCGGCCCCTCTCGGTTTCTCCTCCCTCTCCCCTTGTCGTTCCCCCCATCTCTAACAACTCTCTTTCTTTCTGTCTTGGAAGCATCTGCCATGGAAGCCGGCGCCCAAGCTCGCTGGATCTTCACCTTCGGCGCCGCAAACCCCGGGAACGGGTTCCCCACCACCGGATCTGGCAGATCCCGGTCGTGCCTCGCCTTCCCCGCCGGTTTCTTGCCTCCCCGTCGTGCCTCCCGCATCGCCGTTGACCGCTACTGCCCCTGCCTCCCTCGATCCAGAGGGGATCGAGGAAGAGGAGAGCGCCCGTTCGGGCTGGCCTGGTGCACGCGTGGGCCCCGCGACCCCTCCTCGGCCCAGCTGGCCTCCAGGCTTAGCCATCCCCCTTCCCGCTTCCGGGCCGAGCCCATGGGTGAGCCTTGCCTCTATCCAGCGCCCTGTGCATCTATTAGTATTTTACGCTCACTGTTAAAACTGCTAAGTCCCGAAATATTTTGACATTATTATGCCATGTTCATCGCATCATATCTCCTAGCATACTGATTTGTTTCGTGCGTGTAATATGTCTAATTGTTCAGCTCGACGAGTACTTCATTTCATTCAATTGCATCATGTTCATTTGAGTTCATCTTGATGCCTGAATCATCGTTGCAAGAGTGCTTCATAATGTTAGTTCCTGTTTCTTAACAGAATGTGTGCATTTGTCATTTTTGCCATGTTTGATGTGTGCATCCTATGAGGTTTATGTCTACATGTGTTTTGAACTATGCCATGTCTTATTTACAGAGGTTCTTACCATGTATTTTTGTGATCAATGTGGTGACTAAAACAAGCATGCAAACTAGGCTTCGTGATGTTGCTGATTTCAGTCCCTGTTCTGCTGTTATTTTTATGCCATGTAAACATGATGCTACAAAGAGATCCATGCATATTTTGAGATACTTCAGTAAGGGTGTTTTGAACATATGGTTTTTCTCTATCCATTCATGCCCCTGTTTGTAATTATGGAGTAGCCTAGAATGTCTTTTTCGTGCTCTACTTTTGCTACAAAATGTTTCCTGGCAGATTGTTTACATGTTATTCAATTTTGCCAAGGTTGTTGTAGTTGATCCTTGCATGCTATGAACTTGTTCTTGCCTTGGTTTGTTTCATAAAAATGTCTTCTTGTTGATGCTATGCTTATCTTGTCATGCAATGACTTGTGCTGAGTGAATCGAGCTTGTTAAGTAGGGTACTTGTTGTTGCTGTTTTGCTAGGCTGAATCTGTTATTTCGTGATGCTATGTAAACCTGCTGCTACAAGTCATTTTATGCATAATCTGGAGATGTTCACTAAGGGTGTTTTGTTATACATGTCATGCTCTATCCATCCATGACCCTGGTTGCATTTATAGACAGCTGTAGCTTGTTGTAAACTTGCTCCAAAGTTGCTAAATAATGTTGCTGTCAGCCTGTTAACATTAAGTTCAGTTGTTGCCATGATTGTTTCTAGTGATCCATGCATCCTATGAACTTGCTCTTGCCATTCTTACCTTCATAAACATGTCTTCTTACTGTTTGTTGCCTTGCCATGCTATTTATTGCTCTGTGGTGAGTGGTACAAGCTCACCAACATGCTTACTTATCGTTGTTCCTACCATGTTGGAATCTGTATTATAACTTGCCATGTTTACATGGGTGCCATCATATCTTCTGATCCTTTTTGGCTCATAGTCAGTAAGGGACTTTTGTTCTATGCATTTACTAGTTTCGTGCCATGACTTTGTTTGCCATGATAAGTTCCTGTAGCATGTTGTTTGATAGCTCTAAACATTGCAACCTGATGTTATTTTCTGCAAAGTCTGAACTGTTATTATTTGCAATCTTGCCATGTGTGTTTGAGCATGTTCTAGTAGTTTCTGGAGATAGCTCAGTGTTCATGTTTTGTTATGCTTTACATGTACATCATGCCCATGTCTTTTGTTATTATGTTGAGGTGCTGTAGCATATTGTTGTGATGCTTGCAATATGCCTAGTTGCTGTTTTGGACAGCTTGTCCTTTAAACTTGTATAGCGTGTGTGTGTTGAACCGTTGCTCCATTTTGAGTGTGCTCTATATGAAACTTCCTTGTTTTTGCATGTAGTTTCATATTATCATGTTGCATCCTTGTTTTGAGGTGTTTGCTTGATGTTTGTATGCATTTTGCGTCAATGCCATGTTTAACTTGTTTTGCTCATATCTTCTAGGCCGTATCTCCAAATCTAATGAACTTTATATGTAACTTCACTAGAATCTTGTGTAGATCATCGTGGTGCATCTTAACTTGCTGTTTAACAACTTGAACATAAGGTTTATTCAGATCTGGACCAATTTCGAAATATGCATATGAGGACTTACCGGAGTTGTTATATGTTGTTCCCGGCCTCATTTAAACTTGCTTTGATGTGTTGCTCTTGTTTGCATCATCTCCTACCATGAGTAGCTTCATGTAGTCTTGTCTTGCATCATGCTTGTTGTGCATCATGTCTTGTCTATGTGTGGTGTGTTTACTATGTTGTGTGCTTCTTCTCGATAGTTCCCGTTTCGTTGCGATCGTGAGGATTCGTTCGTCTACGCTTGATTCGGCTTCATCTGTTCGTCTTCTTCATGGACTCGTTCTTCTTCCTTGCGGGATTTCAGGCAAGATGACCGCTACCCTGGATCTCACTACTATCATTGCTATGCTAGTTGCTACGTTCTATCGCTATGCTGCGTTACCTATCTTTTGCTCATCTAGCCTCCCAAATTGCCATGAACCTCTAACCTTTGACACCATTCCTAGCAAACCGTTGCTTGGCTATGTGACCGCTTTGCTCAGCCCCTCTTATAGCGTTGCTAGTTGCAGGTGAAGTTTAAGATTGCTCCATGGTGGACAGGATTATGTTGGGATATCACAATATCTCTTATTTAATTAATGCATCTATATATTTGGTAAAGGGTGGAAGACTCGGCCTTATGCCTGGTGTTTTGTTCCACTCTTGCCGCCCTAGTTCCCGTCATACTAGTGTTATGTTCCCGGATTTTGCGTTCCTTACGCGGTTGCGTGATTTATGGGACCCCCTTGACAATTCGCTTTGAATAAAACTCCTCCAGCAAGGCCCAACATTGGTTTTACCATTTGCCTCACCACCACCTATATTTCCCTTGGGAGTAATTAACCTAAGGGTCATCTTTATTTTAGCCCCCCCCCCCCGGGGCCAGTGCTTGTCTAAGTGTTGGTCCGAACTGAGCAGCCTGCGGGGCCACCTCGGGGAAACTCGAATTCTAGTTTTACTCGTAGCTTGACTTATCCGATGTTGCCCTGAGAACGAGATATGTGCAGCTCCTATCGGGATTGTCGGCGCATTGGGTGGCTTTGCTGGTCTTGTTTTACCATTGTCGAAATGTCTTGTAAACCGGGATTCCGAGTCTGATCGAGTCTTCCTGGGAGAAGGTATATCCTTCGTTGATCGTGAGAGCTTGTCATGGGCTAAGTTGGGACACCCCTGCAGGGTATAATCTTTCGAAAGACGTGCCTGCGGTTATAGGCAGATGGCAATTTGTTAATGTCCGGTTGTAGATAACTTGACACCAAATCCGAATTAAAACGCATCAACCGCGTGTGTAGCCGTGATGGTCCCTTTTCGGCAGAGTCCGGGAAGTGAACACGGTTTCTGGGTTATGTTTGACATAAGTAGGGGTTCAGGATCACTTCTTGATCATTGCTAGCTTCACGACCGTTCTGTTTGCTCTCTTCTCGCTCTTATTTGCGTATGTTAGCCACCATATATATGCTTAGTCGCCGCTGCAGCCTCACCACTTTACCCCTTCCATTCCCTTTAAGCTTTGCTAGTCTTGATACCCATGGTAATGGGATTGCTGAGACCTCGTGGCTCACAGATTACTACAACAACAGTTGCAGGTACAGGTTATGCGATGATCATGACGCGAGAGTGATGCTTGCTTGCGTTGAGTTCTTCTTCTGCCTCTTCGATCAGGGGATAGGTTCCAGGTCGGCAGCCTGGGCTAGCAGGGTGGATGTCGTTTGAGTTTCTGTTTATGTTTCATCCGTAGTCGGATGTTACTCTTATGTATCGTGATGTTGTATTCGTGTGGCATTTTTGCCTCTTGTATGTATCCCCATCTATTATGTAATGTTGATGTAATGATATCCACCTTGCAAAAGTGTTTCAATATGCGGTTCTATCCTTGGTGGGACCTTCGAGTCTCTTTAGGATAGTATCGCATATTGGGCGTGACACATGTTTTGTAACAAAGTTATCGGCAACTGGCAGGAGCCATATGGTTGTCACTTTATTGTATGCAATGCAATCGCCCTGTAATTGCTTTACTTTATCACTAAGCGGTAGCGATAGTTGTAGAAGCAATAGGTGGCGAAACGACAACGATGCTACGATGAAGATCAAGATGTCGCGTCGGTGACGATGGTGATCATGACGGTGCTTCGGAGATGGTGATCACAAGCACAAGATGATGATGGACATATCATATCACTTATATTGATTGCATGTGATGTTTATCCTTTATGCATCTTATTTTGCTTTGATTGACGGTAGCATTATAAGATGATCTCTCACTAAATTTCAAGGTATAAGTTTTCTCCCTGAGTATGCACCGTTGCGAAAGTTCTTCGTGCTGAGACACCACGTGATGATTGGGTGTGATAGGCTCTATGTTCAAATACAACAGGTGCAAAATAGTTGCACACGCGGAATACTCGGGTTAAACTTGACGAGCCTAGCATATACAGATATGGCCTTGGAACACTGAGACCGAAAGGTCGAGCGTGAATCATATAGTAGATATGATCAACATAGTGATGTTCACCATTGAAAACTACTCCATCTCACGTGATGATCGGACATGGTTTAGTTGATTTGGATCACGTGATCACTCAGATGATTAGAGGGATGTCTATCTAAGTGGGAGTTCTTAAGTAATATGATTAATTGAACTTTAATTTATCATGAACTTAGTCCTGATAGTATTTTGCAAATTATGTTGTAGATCAATAGCTCGCGTTGTTGCTTCCCTATATTTTTATATGTTCCTAGAGAAAACTAAGTTGAAAGATGATAGTAGCAATGATGCAGACTTGGTCTGTGATCTGAGGTTTATCCTCATTGTTGCATAGAAGAATTATGTCCTTGATGCACCGCTAGTTGATAGACCTATTGCAAGAGCAGATGCAGACGTTATGAACGTTTGGCTAGCTCAATATGATGACTACTTGATAGTTTAGTGCACCATGCTTAACGGCTTAGAATCGGGACTTCAAAGATGTTTTGAACGCCATGGACCATATGAGATGTTCCAGGAGTTGAAGTTAATATTTCAAGCAAATACCCGAGTTGAGAGATATGAAGTCTCTAACAAGTTCTATAGCTAAAAGATGGAGGACAATAGCTCAAGCAGTGAGCATGTGCTCAGATTGTCTGAGTACTACAATCGCTTGAATCAAGTGGGAGTTAATCTTCTAGATAAGATAGTGATTGATAGAGTTCTCTAGTCACCATCACCAAGTTAGAAGAACTTCATGATGAACTATAGTATGCAAGGGATGACAAAAACGATTCCCGAGCTTTTCATGATGATGAAATCAATGAAGGTAGACATCAAGAAAGAGCATCAAGTGTTGATGATTAACAAGACCATAGTTTCAAGAAAAGGGCAAAGGGATAGAAAGGGAACTTCATGTAGAATGGCAAGCAAGTTGTCACTTCCGTGAAGAATCCCAAAGCTAGACTAAAGCCTGAAACTGAGTGCTTCTACTGCAAAGGAAATGGTCACTAGAAGCGGAAATGCCCTGAATATTTGGTGGAAAAGAAGGATGTCAAAGTGAACAAGGGTATATTTCATATACAGGTTATTGATATGTACCTTACTAGTGTTTACAGTAGCCCCTGGGTATTTGATACTTGTTCGGTTGCTAAAAATTAGTAACTCGAAACAGGAGTTACAGAATAAACAGAGACTAGTTGAGGGTGAAGTGACGATGTATGTTGGAAGTGGTTCCAAGATTGATATGATCATCATCACACACTCCCTATACTTTCGGGATTAGTGTTAAACCTAAATAAATGTTATTTGGAGTTTGCGTTGAGCATGAATATGATTTGATCATGTTTATTGCAATATGGTTATTCATTTAAAGTCAGAGAATAATTGTTGTTCTGTTTTCATGAATAAAGCCTTCGATGGTCATACACCCAATGAAAATAGTTTGTTGGATGTCGATCGTAGTGATACACATATTCATAATATTGATGCCAAAAGATGCAAAGTTGATAATGATAGTGCAACTTATTTGTGGCACTGCCATTTGGGTCATATCGGTGTAAAGCGCATGAAGAAACTCCATAAAGATGGATTTTTGGAATCATTTGGTTATGAATCATTTGATTCTTGCGAACCGTGCCTTTTGGGCAAGATGACTAAAACTCCGTTCTCCGGAATAATGAACGAGCTACTGACTTGTTAGAAATAATACATACCGATGTATGCGGTCCAATGAGTGTTGATGCTCGTGGCGGGTATCGTTATTTTCTGACCTTCACGGATTATTTGAGCACATATGAGTATATCTACTTAATGAAGCACAAGTCTGAAACATTTGAAAAGTTCAAAGAATTTCAGAGTGAAGTGGACAATCATCATAACAAGAAAATAAAGTTTCTACATTCTGATCGTAGAGGAGAATATTTGAGTTACAAGTTTGGCCTTCATTCAAAACAATGTGGAATAGTTTCACAGCTCACGCCACATGGAACACCACAGCGTAATGGTGTGTCTGAAAGTCGTAACCGCACTTTATTGGATATGGTGCGATCTATGATGTATCTTACCGATTTACCACTATCATTTTGGGGTTATGCATTAAAGATAGCTGCATTCACTTTAAATAGGGCACCATCAAAATCCATTGAGACGACGCCTTATGAACTGTGGTTTGGCAAGAAATCAAAGTTGTCATTTCCTAAAGTTTGGGGCTGCGATGCTTATGTGAAAAAGTTTCAACCTGATAGGCTCAAATCTAAATCGGAGAAGTGCGTCTTCATAGAATACCCAAAGGAAATTGTTGGGTACACCTTCTATCACAGATCCGAAGGCAAGATATTCGTTGCTAAGATGGATCCTTTCTAGAAAAGGAGTTTCTCTTGAAAGAAGTGAGTGGGAGGAAAGTAGAGCTTGATAAGGTAATTGTACCTTCTCCCGAATTGAAAAGTAGTTTATCACAGAAATCAGTTCTAGTGATTCCTACACCAATTAGTGAGGAAGCTAATGATGATGATCATGAAGCTTCAGATCAAGTTACTACCAAACTTTATAGATCTTCCAGATTAAGATCCGCACCAGAGTGGTACTGTAATCCTATTCTGAAGTCATGTTACTAGACCATGATGAACCTACGAACTATGAGGAAGTGATGATGAGCCCAGATTCCGCGAAATGGCTTGAAGGCCATGAAATCTAAGATGGGGTCCATATATGAGAACAAAGTGTGGACTTTGGTGGACTTGCTCGATGATCGGCAAGCCATAGAAAATAAATGGATCCTCAAGAGGAAGACAGACGCTGGTAGTAGTGTTACTATATACAAAGCTCGACTTGTCGCAAAAAGTTTTTCGACAAGTTCAAGGTGCTGAATACGATGAGATTTTCTCACTCATATCGATGCTTAAGTCTGTCCGAATCATGTTAGCAATTGCCGCATTTTATGATTATGAAATATGGCAAATGGATGTCAAAACTGCATTCCTGAATGGATTTCTAGAAGTAGAGTTGTATATGATGCAAACAGAAGGTTTTGTCGATCCAAAAGGTGCTAACAAAGTGTGCAAGCTCCAGCGATCCATTTATGGACTGGTGCAAGCCTCTCGGAGTTGGAATAAACGCTTTGATGGTGTGATCAAAGCATATGGTTTTATACAGACTTTTGGAGAAGCCTGTATTTACAAGAAAGTGAGTGGGAGCTCTATAGCATTTCTGATATTATATGTAGACGACATATTGTTGATTGGAAATGATATAGAAATTCTGGATAGCATAAAAGGATACTTGAATAAGAATTTTTCAAAATAAAAGACCTCGGTGAAGCTGCTTACACATTGTGCATCAAGATCTATAGAGATAGATCAAGACACTTGATAAGATTTTTCAATGAGTACATACCTTGATAGGATTTTGAAGTAGTTCAAAATGGAACAGTCAAAGAAGGAGTTCTTGCCTGTGTTGCAAGGTGTGAAGTTGAGTAAGACTCAAAACCCGACCATGGCAGAAAATAGAAAGAGAATGAAAAGTCATTCCCTATGCCCCAGTCATAGGTTCTATAAAGTATGCCATGATGTGTACCAGATCTATTGTATACCCTACAGTGAGTTTGGCAAGGGAGTACAATAGTGATCTAAGGGTAGATCAATCGACAGCGGTCAAAATTATCCTTAGTGAAGACTAAGGAAATATTTCTCGGTTATGGAGGTGATAAAGAGTTCGTCGTAAAGAGTTACGTCGATGCAAACTTTGACACCGATCTGGATGACTCTAAGTCTCGATCTAGATACATATTGAAATTGGGAGCAATTAGCTAGAGTAGCTCCGTGCAGAGCATTGTAGACATAAAATATTTGCAAAATACATACGGCTCTGTATGTGACAGACCCGTTGACTAAACTTCTCTCACGAGCAAAACATGATCATACCTTAGTACTCTTTGGGTGTTAATCACATAGCGATATGAACTAGATTATTGACTCTAGTAAACCCTTCGGGTGTTGGTCACATGACGATGTGAACTATGGGTGTTAACCACATACAGATGTGGATATTGGTGTTAAATCACATGGTGATGTGAACTAGATTATCGACTCTAGTGCAAGTGGGAGACTGAAGGAAATATGCCCTAGAGGCAATAATAAAGTTATTATTTATTTCCTCATATCATGATAAATTTTTATTATTCATGCTAGAATTGTATTAACCGGAAACTTAGTACATGTGTGAATACATAGACAAACATAATGTCACTAGTATGCCTCTACTTGACTAGCTCGTTGAATCAAAGATGGTTAAGTTTCCTAGCCATAGACATGAGTTGTCATTTGATTAACAGGATCACATCATTAGAGAATGATGTGATTGACTTGACCCATTCCGTTAGCTTAGCACTTGATCGTTTAGTATATTGCTATTGCTTTCTTCATGACTTATACATGTTCCTACGACTATGAGATTATGCAACCCCCGTTTACCGGAGGAACACTTTGTGTGCTACCAAACGTCAGATCGTAACTGGGTGATTATAAAGGTGCTCTACAGGTGTCTCCGAAGGTACTTGTTGAGTTGGCGTATTTTGAGATTAGGATTTGTCACTCCGATTGTCGGAGAGGTATCTCTGGGCCCTCTCGGTAATGCACATCACTATAAACCTTGCAAGCAATGTAGCTAATAAGTTAGTTGCGGGATGATGCATTACGGAATGAGTAAAGAGACTTGCCAGTAACGAGATTGAACTAGGTATTGAGATACCTACGATCGAATCTCGGGCAAGTAACATACCGGTGACAAAGGGAACAATGTATGTTGTTATGCGGTTCGACCGATAAAGATCTTCGTAGAATATGTAGGAGCCAATATGGGCATCCAGGTTCCGCTATTGGTTATTGACCAGAGAGATGTCTCGGTCATGTCTACATAGTTCTCGAACCCGTAGGGTCCGCACGCTTAACGTTCATTGACGATATAATATTATATGAGTTATGTATGTTGGTGACTGAATGTTGTTCGGAGTCCCGGATATGATCACGGACATGACGAGGAACTCCGGAATGGTCCATAGATAAAGATTTATATATGGGATAATAGTGTTTGGTCTCCGGAAGGGTTCCGGAATTCACCGAAAGGGGTTCCGGATGTTTCCCGAAATGTTTGGGTACGAGAACACTTTATTTGGGCCAAAGGGGAAAGCCCATGAGGTTTTTGGAAAGCGCAAAAGAAAGTTTTGTGGAGTCCAGGGGCCAGACGCCAGGGTCCCTGGCATCTGGGTCTAGATGCCGGGAACCCTGGCGTCTGGCCCTGGAGTCCGAGAAGGACTCTTGCCTTTCGGGTGAAACCGACTTTGTGGAGGCTTTTACTCCAAGTTTCGACCCCAAGGCTCAACATATAAATAGAGGGGCAGGGCTAGCACCAAAGAGACATCAAGAAACACCAAGTCGTGTGCCGGCAACCCCGTCCCCTCTAGTTTATCCTCCGTCATAGTTTCCATAGTGCTTAGGCGAAGCCCTGCGGAGATTGTTCTTCACCAACACTGTCACCACGTCGTCGTGCTGCCGAAACTAATCTACTACTTCGCATGTCTTGCTGGATCAAGAAGGCGAGGACGTCATCGAGCTGAACGTGTGCAGAACTCGGAGGTGACGTGCGTTCGATACTTGGATCGGTCGGATCATGAAGACGTACGACTACATCAACCGCGTTGATAAACGCTTCCGCTTAGCGATATTCAAGGGTATGAAGATACACTACCCCTCTCGTTGCTATGCATCACCATGATCTTGCGTGTACGTAGGAATTTTTTTGAAATTACCACGTTCCCCAACACTCTTCGTGGTCGGCCCATCTGTGCATCCTTGTATGCGGACGATGCTGCTATTTTTGTTGCACCGATCAAGGAAGACATCCACTTCTTGGCTTCGACTCTGAGCTCCTTTGGGGAGGTTACCGGCTTGGTCATCAACTGCACCAAAAGCCTTGTGGCGCACATTTGTTGCGGCAACATCGACCTTGACGACATTTTGCGGGCCTTCCTGGCGGTCCGGACTACCTTCCCCATGCGACATCTTGGTCTTCCGTTGTCGGTCACAAGACTAAAGCGCATCCACTTTCAGTATTTGGAGGACAAGGTGGTTGGAAAGCTTCCACCTTGGTCGGCTATGCATGTGGCTACGTTGGGGCGCATTATTTTGGTCAAGGTCGTGCTCACTGTCATTGCCATTTACCACCTAACGCCCCTTGAACTTCCGGTTGAAGTGATGAAGAAGATAGATAGCCTCCGGCGTGCCTACCTTTGGGCGGGTTGTGATAAGGTGACCGGCGGAAAGTGCAAGGTTAATTGGGACCTCGTCTGCAAGCCCAAGATTTATGGTGGACTAGGAGTGCTCAACCTCCAGAAGTTTGCAACTGCGCTACACTTGCATTGGCTCTGGCACAAATGGGATGATCCACCTAAGACTTGGTCTGGCTCAGGAACGCCTTGTATTAGCAATGACAAATATCTCTTCGCCGCTGCCACACGGGTGTGCATCAGAGATGGAAACAAGGCTAAGTTCTGGGAATCTCCATGGCTGGACGGCCTCCGGCCTAAAGACATTGCACCAAAGATTTTTTGAGTTATCAAAAAAGAAAACATGCCTGGTCAGGAAAGCTCTTGACAATAGCCTTTGGATCCGCCGCATTTACACTCAGCAGGGGCTAACCTTGGCCCATATTCAGGAATTTGCAACCCTGTGGGGGATGCTTGCTGATGTAACCCTCAACCAGGGAAGCCAAGACACCATAACTTGGAAGTTCACAAACAGTGGCGAGTACTCCGCCTCCTCGGCTTACATGCGCAATTTGCCCGTCTCTCCTTTTGTCCAATGAATGCTACAATCTGGAAGATGTGGGCTCCACTGAAGTGCAAATTTTTTGCTTGGTTGATCTTCCAAAATCGTGTTTGGACAGCCGATCGTTTACTGCGGCGAGGCTGGCCAAGCTGCAATTTGTGCCCTCTTTGCAAGCAAGTGCAAGAATTTACTGCTCACCTTCTATTCCAATGTAGGTTCACTGTCCGGATTTGGATCGAAATTTGCACTTGGCTTGGCATCCTTGACTCCTCGCCAATGAATTGGCGTCATAAAGACTCAGTTAGAGATTGGTGGCTCAAGGTGGTTAATGGTGGAAGTGGCTGCAGGAAGGCCATCGCCTCCTTGATGATGCTTGTCTCGTGGGAAATTTGGAAGGAGCGCAATGCAAGAATTTTTTTAAAGTCTCTGCCTCGACCTCCATTGTTATCGCAAAAATCAAAGAGGAGCCCCATCTCTGGTCTTTGGCGGGAGCCAAACAGTTTAGTACTGTTATGTAGTGAGAGTAGACATTTTTCTTTTTGCCGTCTCACGGCTTATGTCTAAACCTTCTTCTTAATCAATGAAAATAGAAGTCTTTTGTCTTGTTTCAGAAAAAAAGGATGGGAGACTGCAGCTCGTTGGAGATGGAGAAATAATCAGCTAATGAGTGCCTGATGGTTCAATGGACTTTATCTGTATCCACTTTTCTACCCGCAGCTGCCTCAGCGAGAGGCAACAATCAGGGAGGAAAGAGACATGTGGCCATTCGTCTCACACCAGAGACGCCATGTCCTGCGGAGGTAAATGCCATGGACCATGACGCCTCCCATGCAACCCAAATGTCATGGTGAATGACATCATCAACAAAGGTTTAAATCAGTTTTTCTTAAAGGGGATTAATTGTGATTTTGGAGAAAAAAAAAGGTCAAAACAGTGATTTTGGCCGGAAGAAGTAGCGCAAGCGCTTGATCTGCTGTTGATGCTTGGATCTGAATCTGTGTACCCGCCTGTATATCTACTCCCTCCGTTTCTAAATATAAGTCTTTGTAGAAATTTCACTAGATGGACTACATACGGAGCAAAATGAATGAATCTAAATTTAAAATGCATCTATATATATCCGTATGCAGTTTATAGTGGAACCTCTACAAAGACTTGCATTTAGGAATGGAGGGAGTACAAACAAACCAATGCCAGTAATTATCCCGCGCGTCCTCGACGGTTGTAACTGAACTTGCTCCTTTTCAATGCAAAGAAACGCAAAGGTCCTTTGTGTTTCCTCGGAAGAAAAAATGCCAGTAATTGTACAAGACTGCCTTCCAAGGATCTTGAAGCATTTAAAAGCCACATCCAAGAAGACCTTAATACCTGTGAGAATTACACCCTCTGTTCACTAATATAGGACGTTTTGCCAGTTTAATTTAAACTACCAAAACGTCGGCGCCACCATACTCCCTTAGCTATGGTCACTAGTGAGTAGTGCATCTAGTTAAATGGAAGGCAAGTGTTTTCTTGGGCACCTTCGGGAAGTTATCAGCCTGGTTAGTGAGCTTGTCAAGCTAGAAGAGTATGTTTCACATTTGATGCTTTCAGTTGCAATGCAGAGACACAGAGTCATGTATGAATAAACAAGTTTGAACAAATGTTTGCTACTGTTACACTACAGATTTCAATACAACGGTCGGTAGGCCTGCTGTGACAGCGGCTACAACCTTGTTGGTTGCTCTGCCGATTGTTGGTGCTGCAAGGGGCGTGCATCATCAGCTTCTTGCGAGGGAGTTGACCCGCTTGTAGATGGCTTCGCCCCAGCTGAAACAACATTCTTGAACCATGTTCCTTGGAAAGTAGGGCTGTCTCTATTTTGTTCACCCGGAGACTCTTGGGAAGCCTGGTTTTTCGAAGTCAGGCCTGCCATAAATCTATATGCTACTCTACTAGCATTGACAATTTCTGTTTTAGCCTGCCTGAACTGCAAAACATAAAGTCGCAACAAGAAAAATCATGTCAAGGAGAATAATCAATACAATATGTATAAGCAAGATAATGGGAAAAGTATGGAATAAGTGAATAACAATGAACCCATAACAGTACACGTAAACGTTATTTCAAAGCTTCAATCCAAAGGCATGAAATACAAAAACTAATAAATGCATAGGGTATTTAACGAGCATATAGCATCTTGATGAAAAAAATATGAACAAAAAACGTACGAAAAATCAGGGAAGCAAAGAGCGAGACAACCAAATAGAACAGATAATTGCAACATTACTTTTAAAGCTAGCTGTGTTCAATTGAAGAACACAATTATAATATTAAAAAGCAAATAAATGTACATTCAAATTAGTCAAGTATCCAAGATGGACATGGCATGAACCGAGACTAAAAAAGAAAGCATGCAAAGGCCAAACTAATTATTTTTTTTGGCAAAAACTTAACTGATTAGGTAAAAACTGATTTTCACTTGCTTGTAGTATGCATTTTTCTTAAGTTTTAACATCTACTTGTACCATCACATTAATATGAGAAAAGAACAGGTACAAAGTCAAACAAACGATTATGCAGCATGGCCGCAAATTCTGTGCATTCATATGGTGGCTGCATGGTTCAGACATTCGGGACTTGCCGGCACTAACACTCGACCACATGCAGTGCGTTCTGCGTTGCATAGTCACTATCACTAAACCAACCCTAATTTTGCATGCCATGCAGTCACAAAAAAAGGTAGGAGGTAATACAATGATCCTTGATTTAATGATGAGGTCAAGGACTAAGAAAACCATAATTGCTTATATGCCAAGATATTGGCTGGTATGAACCAATTGCGATGACAATTTGTCACATCTATGACAAAAATAAATTGCTTCGAAGTACCATATTTGAAAATGAGGGCAGGGCCTAAATCTGGTATCTCCGTCGATATGCCCCTTAACTTGCAGATTGTAACAATGATGTACTGCTGAGATACTGTTATGAAATATCTATGCAACGCAGAACGAACTAAACTCATAACAGTTAGGATAGTGTAACACGGCAAATAATCATGGAAGTAGTCGACGAATACAACAGTTGTGCTATCAGAAGACAAAAGGACTGGCGCACATACGAACAGATTAAATACACACCTTAACTGCTGTATTCTCAGCTACCACCACAGCAGTATCGCCAGCATTGGCAAAACGATTAACCCAGCCTGCAAGGTTCAATATACCAGGTCAGTCAAATAAAAAATAAATCAATTGTTAAGTCATTTCAAATCTGAATGGGAATACTACATGCTAGCAAGATGGATAACAATCGGGAAAGAATGATTTCTCCATCACTCAAGGCGTCTAGTGGCATATAGCTTAATATTCATGCAATATCTATGTAGTTTTCACTTTTCACACATTAATAATCTTATCCTAAGGACTTTTTATACGTTAATCATCTTATAGCAAAGCTTCAGGTGTGAGGGAACATCAGTTTATCTTCCGAAATCCCAATTTCCATACTATAATAGTACTAACCAAAAAAAATAGTTCCCAGTCGAGCACACTAAAACCAATCGAACATAGCATAATTGACTTCACGTGGCCCTAGTACACAGAAATGGGCTGCTAGACTGCTACTAAACCTAAATGGTGAAAAACTCAAGGCTCCCAGGCTCCAGAATTCATAAAACCTAGACACTTAGATCACACATGGCGTAGCAGTGGATTACGATAACCCCATTTGCCCAACAAGTTTTTGACTATTTATTACTCCCTCCGTCCCAAATTAATTGACGCTCAAACAGATGTATCTAGCACTGAAATATGTCTAGATACATCCGTTTGAGTGTCAATTAATATGGGACGGAGGTAGTATTTGGTTAACTAGTTTTTTCCCTGTTTTTCTTACTATTCCAAATCAGATCGCAAAACAAGTTTCAGGCAGCACAGTTCAGCAACGTAAACTGAGCCTTGCACGTTGTACAAGCTAATATAGAGTTCCAGCGGAAGATAGATAGCTCCTCATGGTCTTAAAAGGCCATGGGCACCAGTCCTATCATGTTGAGGTGAATCTCCTCTACTTGTAAGACAATTGACAACTTCAAGTGAAAGCAATATTAGCTAAATAGTCCTTATACCCCGCACCACTCTTTCCAGCCACATCCACTCTCCTCCCAAGACATTTAACACCTTCGAGATAACACAATCCCTTCCGCTTAATCTGCACAACCGATCATCAGCTCTCAAACAAGTCCACTCCACTCCTGAAGCTGAAGTTGAACACTTCAACATCACCGATCAGCTGAGTAGCAATATACGAAACTCTATGCCCTTGGCTTCTACCACAGCAATTAGCTAAACAATATGGTGATGGGAACAGAAACATTTCGAGTTACGATCACTGACTATTGGGCCCCTGCTACCAGCTTTAATTTTTCTTCCTTTTTGCTACTGGTTCCCGTTTAACGGTTGCGATTAACCAGCAACGTAGTTGAAAGATACAAGGTGAAATGCATAAACAGACATTCTGACTATCTGCTAGCTGAAAACTATCCCCAAACTATCCGCGAAAGGCTCAGCGTCACCACATCATCCAATTCAATTTCATTTTATTTTCCTAGTCAAGCCAACCTCATTAGCTAAACTGGAATCCTCCTATCGATTTGACGGCATCGATAAAGTTGTGAATTACTTTTACCACCAGAGATTTGGTGTCCTTTCAGGGCCAGATATACATTTGTAATCCACCTATCGGTACTGACTACTACCACTCCAGTGGCTAATCAGAAGAACAAAGCTCCTAATTTCCTCGATTTCGCAACAAAAAGATAAAACTCCTCCGATTCTTTACCTGGAAGCTTGGGGACGCCGAGCCTGTCGCAGAGCACGTCGCAGAAGTGGTTGCAGTTCCTGGAGAGGAGGTCGTAGGAGTGCCCTGGCCAGTCGCGGCTGAGCTCGCGCAGGATCCTGTTCACGGTGGCTATGGTGCACTCCGTCTCCCCGAGGACGATGCGCTCGCGGTATGTGTACATGGGGTTCTTGCTCACGGGGCAGCTGAACACCCCGCTGCCGTTCTCGCAGAACCCGAACGACCACTCCTCCTCGCCATAGACCTGCACGCGACACATCGGGAAATGAGAATTGGGGATCTGGAGGAAGAAGGGGCAAGCAGGCAGAATACGTCGCCGGGATCCGGGCGAGCGGGGGCGCAGGGGGGAGGACCTGGACGGCGCTGTGGAAGATGCCGCCGAGGCCGATGCGGTCCTTGAAGATGCGGTTGATCTGGAGGATGGTGTTGTTGGTCTTTTCGGAGTCGCTGTTGGTCACGTCGTACACGTGGAGCACCACCTCCTTCATCTCGTCGACGGGCAGCCCCTCCCCCTCCGGCCCTTCCTCCCACTCTCCGGCGGCGACGGCGGCGGAGCGGTTGGGGTGAACCGGGTAGGGGGATCGAATCGTCGGCGGGCGGGTGGTTGCTTTGCAGGTGGTGGCCGTGGGGGTCACGTCCTCGGTACGGGTATTCTTATCGGCGATGGGATCGGGAACATTTCGAGTTACGGCCACTGACCATTGGGCCTCTATTACCAGCTTTCCTTTTTCTTTCCTGTTGCCGCTGGTTCCATTGCACGGTCGCTGGCAACTTCTAAAAAAATAGAGACACCACTCAGTTTATCACGTACGGAAAAATATCACGCGCTCCCATCTCCCCATGCTCCAACTTCAAAACATCAATTTTAAATGCCTCAAAAATTCTGAAAAAAAATTATGAATGTTCACGAGAAAGGTAACTACAAGTCCTAAAATTTTTAGATCCAAACTCTAAATGAAAATTGAGCAACGAAAATGTGAAATCTAGCATAAATAGTGTCATAAAAAGGCAAAAGCAACATTTGACACTATTCATATCTGAATCTGTCATTTTTTTTTGTTTCTCAATGTACATTTCAAATTTGGGTCTGTAAATTTTAGGGGTTGTAGTCACATTCCTTGTGAGCATCACATTTTTTATGAATTTTTTAAAACATTTAAAATTGATGTTTTGAAGTTGGAGCATGAGGAGCACCCCAAGGATGGGAGCACCTTGATATTTTTAAGTTGGACTATGGGGAGCACCCCATGGATGGGAGCACCTATGTTTCCCCTATCATGTACCTCGCCCATGCGAGTGGCGAAGAGGGGCGAGTGGTATTTTCCTCTAGCAGCTTGCCGACGGCCTGGATGACTCCATCCCGGTAATCTTGAAGACGCTTGTCGACATCCTCCGCAAGACCACCCTTGAGGAGGTTGTAGATCAGCTTCGCTTCCGGCATGAGTTGAGCTCCTCCATCACTTGCGCCTGCCACTGCACCTTGAAACGTGTACTATGCGGATGGCACAGAAGCTCAAGGGTCAATGTCTCTTATACCAAATTGCGAGCGTCCCCTTACTCTCTTGGTTAAGCTAGGGCTAGGCGAACTCTCAAAACAACGAAGTACAATGTTGTTGTGTGATTTCCTCTGATCCACCCTCACAACGAGTTCAAACCATTCCATCCGAAGCCAAATCATTCCTAGCCAACGAAAACGAAACTAGATGATGATTACATGAGCTAGCGCTTACACGCATTACAAGGCCTAATGTTGTAGGGTGAAACCCAAGGAGGGATATTTTCACACTTGGGGGGGGGAGGGATGAGCACACAAGAACACAAGGGGGAAATCACTCAAACAAACCCAAATCACACATCCACTAGGATAGCATACATGAGATCCACAAGTATACAAGATCAATCTAAGGAAAGAAGCACAAAAGTTCTTCCCAAATCCTCAAGGGAGATGAGGTCTTGATGATCCTATGATGGGGATCCTTCTCCAAGAGGAGGCCTTGATATCCACAAGAGGATCTTCTCCAAGAGGAGCTTCTCCAAGAGGAGGTCTAGATATCCAAGAAGAGGAAGATGGGCAAAGCTCTCTCTTTGTCTATCTAATGCTTTGCTAACCCTAGTAATGAGCTAGATGAGGAGTACTTATAGGCTAGGGAAGAAATAAGAGGAAATGAGGGTACAAGGGTTAATTTTCCCAAAGTGCACGCAGGCATATTCGGAGGAGTCTGGGCACCCAGGGTAAAGTGGCCCGGGCACCCGGAGGGAGAGGCGCTAGGGAGGGCCGGGCACCCAGTGGTGGATGGGCCGGGCACCCGGACCGGTCAGGGGGTCGCGCCCTCGGGCCAGGTGAGGTCGGGTACCCGGGAGGTGAAAGCCCGGGCACTCGGACCGGTAAGGGGCCTCGCCCAGGCCGCGGCTGTAGGGGGGCTGGCACCCGGGGGTGGAAGGTGCGGGAACCTGGGGTGTCCAGCGAGCCTACGGTGCTTCGTGTCTTGCAGCTCTTCCTTCTCCTCCTTCTTCTTAAGGGCTCCATGTGTACTTGGAGATCCCTTCTTCATGATCTTCTCCTTGATACCTAGTCATGCACAAAGTCTCCGCTTGAGGTAGAAGCCATTTCAAATCAAAGGGGGGCCGAAGAGGAAAGAGGTAACTGTAGGATTGAAAGTATGTCTAGAGGGGGGTGATTAGACTACTTAACCAAATAAAAATCTAGCTTTTCCCAATTTTAAGTCTTGGCAGATTTTAGCAACTTTACACAAGTCAAGCAATCAACCTACACATGCAATTCTAAGAGTATAGCAGCGGAATATAAAACATTGCACATGAAGGTAAAGGGGGGAGTTTGGAGGGAGCAAACGCAATATAGACACGGAGATTTTTGGCGTGGTTCCGATAGGTGGTGCTATCGTACATCCACGTTGATGGAGACTTCAACCCATGAAGGGTAACGGTTGCGCAAGTCCACGGAGGGCTCCACCCATGAAGGGTCCACGAAGAAGCAACCTTGTCTATCCCACCATGGCCATCGCCCATGAAGGACTTGCCTCACTAGGGTAGATCTTCACGAAGTAGGCGATCTCCTTGCTCGTACAAACTCCTTGGTTCAACTCCACAATCTTAACGGAGGCTCCAAGTGACACCTAACCAATCTAGGAGACACCACTCTCCAAAAGGTAATAGATGGTGTGTTGTTGATGAACTCCTTGCTCTTGTGCTTCAAATGATAGTCTCCCCAACACTCAACTCTCTCTCATAGGATTGGAGTTGGTGGAAAGATGATTTGAGTGGAAAGCAACTTCGGGAAGGCTAGAGATCAAGATTTATATGGTTGGAATGGAATATCTTGACCTCGACACATGAGTAGGTGGTTCTCTCTCAGAAAATGAATGCTAGAAGTGTAGGCACGTTCTGATGGCTTTCTCCACGAATGAAGAAAGGGTGGAGGGGTATATATAGCCTCCACACAAAATCTAGCCGTTACACACAATTTACCAAACTCGGTCAGACCGATTTAGTTCATAATGTGACCGTTAGGCATTTCGGTGGGACCAACATGTCAACTCGGTGGGACTGATTTCTTTAGGGTTAGGGCATAACATAATCTCGGTGAGACCAACTTTGGTAATAAGCTAACCAGAGAGTTGGTCAGGCAAACTCGGTGGGACCGAAACAAAGGGGAAACAAAGAGTTTGCATTGCAAACTCGGTGGGACCGATCGCTCATCTTGGTTAGACCGAAACATTGCAAAGGGAAACAGAGAGTTTGCAATCCCATCTCGGTGAGACCAAGATCCCTATCGGTGAGACCGAAGTGGCTAGGGTTTCTAGCAATGGCTATGTCAAATGAACTCGATGGCGCCGGATAGATCAAATCGGTGGGGCCGAGTTTGACTTTTAGTTTGGGACATATGTGGATATGAGAAAGTGGTTGAGGGTTTTGGAGCATATCACTAAGCATTTTGAGCAAGCAAACCATTAAGCAACACCTCATCCCCTTTTAATAGTATTGGCTTTTCCTATGGACCCAATGTGATCTTGGATCACTAAAAGTAAAATGTAGAGTCTTGAGCTTTAGAGCTTGAGCCAATCCTTTGTCCTTAGCATTTTGAGGGGTCCACATTCGTAATCCATGCCATGCCAATCATTGAACTTTCTTGAAATATTCATCTTGAAATAGCATTAGTTCAATGAGCTATATGTTGTTAATAATTACCAAAACCACCCAGGGATAGTTGCACTTTCAATCTCCCCCATTTTGGTAATTGATGACAACATATAGATCAAAGGTTCGACAAAAGATAATAAGATTGAAATACATCATCGCTTTGAGAAGTATGTGATAAGCAAGAGCTCCCCGTAAATTTGTGCATTATTTAAGATTTTCTTTTGAATGCAAATGCACAATCGATTACTATCATGGGTTACTCTTACATGTCACATACATCTTGGTGGAGCGCTCAAAATGATAGCAATTAAAAGCATGCACTCATCACCAAGCAAAGTGAATGATCATATATGGATATAAGAGATAATACCATCCAAGCAAACATTAAAGTAGCATATGATCAAACACATGATCATACAAGTATCTCACACAAGCACACAATAAAGTTCAACCGAACAAATAGCAGGAGAGACAAAAAAGCAACACTCTCTCTCGAAGTGTATGATCTATACATATTTCTCCCTTTGGCAACAAGTTACCAAAAAGTTAAAAATATGCATAGTGCTATGTGTCTCTCAGGCTTGGTCTTCGGGAGGTGGTGTAGAGAGAACTCCAAGGACGAAGGCATCAATCGATGTAGCTGGAGCTGGTGGGGTGGATGCTGGAGGTGGCACTAAAGCTGTAGCTACTGGTGCTGATGTGGTAGCTCTAGTATCTGGTACAGGCACTGCAGCTGACCTCTAACCTTATGGCAGTCGCAAAAAAAGCATTTGTAGTTGCTTCCCTTTCTTGTCCTCTGCTTCCTCCTGGAGCTGCTCAACTGCAGTCTGTATCTCAGTGACTTTCAGATCAAGATCATAAAACTTGGTCTCTATGATCCTCTTCAAGCTCTTCTGATTCTGAGTCAGGGTGGCCAAGCCCTTCTCAATCCTTAATGTAGCTTGAATCAGATAGGCTAGTTGATCTTGTTTGCTCTTCAAGAACACTTGAGATGCCTCTTCAGCACTTGGCATCTTTGCAGCTTTTTCTACCTTTGTCTTAGCTCCCTTCTCTTGTGCTTGCACTGATGAAGGTTCATTCTCATCCATTACAACTATGTTGTCTTCAAATTATGGGTAGAGAGGTAAATGCTCCTTGTCCAACAAGTAAGTGCATGTGCCCATCTTTGAGTTGATGAGCACCTGAATATGTGGAGCATACCCACAAGACCTTTTCTGGTCAGCAGCTGTCCTCTGGATTGTCTCTACAATCAGACTCATGACCTTGAATTTTTGAGGTACATAAAAAATGTGAAACAAGTTGATTGAATGTCCTCTTATCATCTTATGATCTCCAGATTTGGGCAACAGAGTATGCCTTAAGATGGTGTTGATAGTAGGCAGACCAGACAACAAATATTTCACCGAGCCCAACTTATGAGTTTCAAGGGCTTAATTAGGAATTTACATACTTGCCATGGAGTTGTGGTCTTTCTTCTTCTTGGCATACACATCCAAATCATCCTCATGGTCTTCTGGAGCATTGATCAACTTTGCCCATTCTTCAACAGTTGACTGGTACCTTGTACCTTCAGACATCCACACTATCCTTCCATCTGGATAGAAATGAGTAGTGGAGTAGAATTGCATGATTATCTCATCATTCCATTTGGTGAGCTTCTGTCCAACGAACTTGTCAACTCCACAAGATTTGAAACTATCATGTACACCTGGAAAGTGATCTTCATTCTCTTTAATATATTCCCAATCAACCCATCTCATATCATAGACAATTGGATTCTTGTCAAGCAGAATGGTCTCATAGAAATCTTGTTGTTCTTTGGTGTGGAATCTATAGTCCACAACAGTCCTCCTTCTCACAGCATATGGATCAGACTGTCTCCAAAGTCTCAATCTTGCATCCTTTCTAATGTGCATGTCCTCTGCTACTGGATGAGTGTCATTGTGGTCTGGAATCTTTGGTTTTAGCTTTCTGAGCACTTGGGCTTCAACATCTTCTTCTTCATCCATCTCAGGCACTGGGTCCTTGTTCTTTTCCTCAGCACGAATGTTTCTGGTGCTTCTTGTGGGTACAAACTTGGTGGTTGGAGCAGCAACTTTGGGAGCAGGTTTGGGCTTAGAAGTAGCAGCCCCTGACTTGATTGCATCTCCCATAAGCTTTTGTGACTTGGGTGCTGAAGCAGCATCCTCTTCCTCTTCTTCAGATGGATCTCTCATCGTGGAGGGCTTACCAATGACTCTGGCAATGGTCTTATTGACCCTCTCCTTCCTCTTCTTTCCATCTCCAATCTCTTTGGGTTCAAGAGTGAATTCCATAGTTTCTTCTGTTGGAACTTTCCTTGGCTTTGACATTGGACTCTCCTTGCTGGTGCCTTCCTGTTCATACCAGGCTTTGTTGCAGCAGCAGTGCCATACTCTTTCTTAAGCACTTTCTTTTTGGAGGTGGCCTCATCCTCAACAGCCACATAGTCCTCATCCTTAGAGTCTGAGGTTCTCTTCTTCCTTGATCTGGTGTCTGCCTTTGGCAAGTTACTTGGTGTTCTCATGCTGCCCTCATCATAGCTGGTTGAGGGACTAGTGCCCTCGCTCATTTGCACTTGCTCTTCAGATTTATTCTGGCTATCACTCTGGTCAGACATCTTGGCAGGCAAACTGACAGCAAACCTTGTGAATAGATATAGATGAGGTAGAGTAGATGAGCATCACAAAGTGCAGAGATTTTTGCAAAAACAAATGAGTCAAAAACTTAGTTTTAGTTCTCTACTGAAATGATTTCGGAGCTACCGAATTGATAAACTCGATGATACCGAAGCAACATTTGGAACCTAAACTAGTGAACTCGGTCAGACCGAATCACAGTTCGGTGGCACCGAGATTGCTAGGGTTTCACAGAGAATTGAACTCGGTCACACCGATTTGCAGTTTTTGGTCAGACCGAAAAGCGCATGTGCAATGGCCTAAGCCAAATCAGTGAGACCAATTTCTACAGTTCGGTCCGTCCTAGATGAGTTCAGCGGAGACCTAGCCCTAAATTTTTGCATCAAACTTAACCTAAAGGAAGTTTTCTCTAGATAGATTGATTTCATACGTGGCAAAGATCATGGAATTGACCTCGTGCTTAGAATCGGAGGTAAAAAGAAAGCACAGGGGGTCGAACTCATACCCTAGTTTGGCGGGAGTTCGCTACGGCGGAAATGGCAGAGCAGATTCCCGTTGACGATGACAGAAACCAGTGGCGGGAGGTCCTGGAGGCAAGGAGACGATCCGGAGACCCGAGGAGGCAGAGCAGGATATGCGCGGGCTGAGGGTTTGTGACTCCTTGAACTAGTGCAAGATATGGAAGTTGTTTGCACTTGTTCTTGCCAAAATGATATGAGTGAAGTATATTGGCGGAGTCACCCTCAAGAACTCTCTAGTTCTTCTTCTTCGGGATCCACATCATCTTGATGGGAATCCTTGGGGTTGTAGTCGTACTTGATGTAGTCTTGGGATATTGATCTTCTTCCCACTCAACTCCATTGGACTTTCGTTCAAAACCAACACCTTGGTTCTTCCGGTGCCTTCATTGCTTGCGTACAATTTCCTCAAATTGCTTACTTTCGGCAAGGCTCTTGTAAACACCTTTCTCTATAATTCCCTTCAATAAGCCATTTTCTTGCTCAAGTGTAACTTGGCTAAGAGAATCATTAGTGGAATCAAAATAACTACTAGAAGCAACAACATTGGATTTAGCATGATTATTTTTACTACTAGAAGAAGAATCTTTCTTACTTTTGTTGCTGGATTTAACTTGTGGCATGTAATTAGAGAAGAGTAAATGCTTGGCAATGTAAGAAGAACTTTTCTTGTGAAGATCATCATTGATTGCCTTTAAAAACCCATGCTCTTGCTCTAGGTTGAGCTTTTCAAAGCGTAACTTCTCATGAGTCTTTAAAAGTTCTCGATGATCTTCCAAGGTAGTTTCATGAGCTAACTTAAGAGTGTTTAGTTCTTCAGTTAGAAAATCAATCTTCTTCTTAGCATCGTCATTCGTTTTATCTTGATTAATATGATTAATAGCAAATTCATCATAGTTTTCATAACTAGAGTTGTCAACAAGTAAATCATCATCACCTAACAAATCATCTTCATCACTATTGAAATCAACATACTCGGGGTGTGATACCTTTGGGCCTTTAGCCATGAAGCATGCATCTTCCAATTACTTCATTTGGTGAGTCAAATATGTCATAGGAGTTGGTTGACACAAGTGCTAGACCAGCAACACCTTCATCTTGAGTATATTCGGAGTCGAAGTGATAACTTCTTTTGGAGTGATGGTCGGAATCGGAGCCGGATACCCATTCACCAACGTCAGATTGATGTCTTCATTTTGTGTAGATCTTTGATGTTTTTTCCTTCCTTTCCGAATCCTTGCTTCTCCGAGAGGTTCTTCGTTCATAACGATCATCTCTACTCCTTCTCTCTCTTGGTGGTGATTCTTCTCTTCTAATTCTTCTTTTAGGTGAATCTTCTCTTCTTTTGTAGGGAGCCGTACACTCATTGGAGTAGTGTCTGGGTCTTCCACAATTGTAGCAATTACGTTCACGACTCGAAGATCTTTTGTCATTGTAGGACCTTGACTTGGAACTTCATTCCTTGCTTCTACTCTTGCAGAACTTGTTGAAGTTCTTCACCATTAGGCTCAGTTCTTCATTGAAGGTTTGTTTCTCACTTGATGATGTAGGAGCATCACATGAGGCTTTCTAAGCACCACTTGACTTGTTGTGAAGCTCTTATTTATCCTTGAGTGACATCTCATGAGCAACAATGCTTTCAATGACTTCCATTGGCTTGAGGTCTTTGTAATTGGGCATCATTTGGATTAATGTGCACACGGTATCATATTTTCCATCCAAGGCTCTTAGGATCTCCTTGATGATGAATCTATTGGTCATCTCTTCACTTCCTAAGCCAAAAATATCATTTTTGATGAGAGCAAGCCTAGAGTACATTTCAGCGACACCTTCACCATCCTTCATTTTGGACTTGTCAAGATGACTTTGAAGCACATCCAATTTGGCTTCCTTGACGGAGTCAATACCTTCGTGCATATCAATCAAAGTATCCCAAAATCTCCTTTGCATTCTCAAGACGACTGATTTTGTTGAATCCTTCAGGGCACAATCCATTGAAGAGGATATCGCAAGCTTGAGCATTGTATTGCAACATCTTCAACTCTTCCGCGGTAGCTTCACAGTTAGGTTCTCTCCCATCGAAGAATTCACCTTGCAAGCCAATACACACAATAGCACAAATAGCAGGGTTATGTCCAAGAATATGCATTTTCATCTTATGCTTCCAACTAGCAAAATTAGTACCATCAAAGTAAGGACCTCTACGGTGGTAATTTCCCTCGCTAGACGCCATACTCTCCTAGGTTGTGAAACCAAGGTTATGATATCCAAAAGCTATGGAAATCAAGGCAAATGGAGACCGTAGCTCTGATACCACTTGTAGGATCGAAAGTATGTCTAGAGGGGGGTGATTAGACTACTTAACCAAATAAAAATCTAGCCTTTCCCCAATTTTAAGTCTTGGCAGATTTTAGCAACTTTACACAAGTCAAACAATCAACCTACACATGCAATTCTAAGAGTATAGCAGCGGAATGTAAAACATTGCACATGAAGGTAAAGGGAGGAGTTTGGAGGGAGCAAACGCAATGTAGACATGGAGATTTTTGGCGTGGTTCCGATAGGTGGTGCTATCGTACATCCACATTGATGGAGACTTCAACCCACGAAGGGTAACGGTTGCGCGAGTCCATGGAGGGCTCCACCCACGAAGGGTCCATGAAGAAGCAACCTTGTCTATCCCACCATGACCATCGCCCACGAAGGACTTGCCTCACTAGGGTAGATCTTCACGAAGTAGGCGATCTCCTTGCCCGTACAAACTCCTTGGTTCAACTCCACAATCTTGACGAAGGCTCCCAAGTGACACCTAACCAATCTAGGAGACACCACTCTCCAAAAGGTAATAGATGGTGTGTTGTTGATGAACTCCATGCTCTTGTGCTTCAAATGATAGTCTCCCCAATACTCAACTCTCTCTCATAGGATTGGATTTGGTGGAAAGATGATTTGAGTGGAAAGCAACTTGGGGAAGGCTAGAGATCAAGATTTATGTGGTTGGAATGGAATATCTTGACCTCAACACATGAGTAGGTGGTTCTCTCTCAAAAAATGAATGCTGGAAGTGTAGGCACGTTCTGATGGATTTCTCCACGAATGAAAGGGTGGAGGGGTATATATAGCCTCCACACAAAATCTAACCGTTACACGCAATTTACCAAACTCAGTGAGACCGAATCAGAAAACCCGGTCAGACCGATTTAGTTCATAATGTGACCGTTAGGCATTCCGATGGGACCGACATGTCAACTCGATGGGACCGATTTCTTTAGGGTTAGGGCATAACGTAATCTCGGTGAGACCGATTACACAAACTCGGTGGGACCAACTTTGGTAATAAGCTAACCAGAGAGTTGGTCAGGCAAACTCAGTGGGACCGATTCGCTCATCTTGGTGAGACCGAAATGTTACGAAGGGGAAATAGAGAGTTTGCCTTGCGAACTCAGTGGGACCGATCGCTCATCTCGGTTAGACCGAAACGTTACGAAGGGAAACAGAGAGTTTGCAATCCCTTGTCGGTGAGACTGAGTGTTGGGGAACGTAGTAATTTCAAAAAAATTCCTACGCACACGCAAGATCATGGTGATGATATAGCAACGAGGGGAGAGTGTTGTCTACGTACCCTCGTAGACCGAAGCAGAAGCGTTGACGCAACGTAGAGGAAGTAGTCGTACGTCCTCCGGTTCAACCGATCCAAGTACCGTTACTCCGGCACCTCCGAGTTCTTGACACGCGTACAGCTCGATGATGCACCCTCGATCTCCGATCCAGCAGAGGCGCCGAGGGGGAGTTCCGTCAGCACGACGGCGTGGTGACGATCTTGATGTTCTCCTGTTGCAGGGCTTCGCCTAAGCACCGCTACAATATGACCGAGGTGTAATATCGTGGAGGGGGGCACCGCACACGGCTAAGGAACGATCAATGATCAACTTGTGTGTTCTAGGGTGCCCCCCTACCCCCGTATATAAAGGAGGGAGGGAGGAGGTGGCCGGCCCTAGGGGGGGCGCGCCATGAGGAGGGGGAAACCTACTCCAAGTAGGTTTCCCTCTCTTTTCCTTATCTTATTTGGAGGGGGAAGGAAAGAGTACTAGTATTAGGAAGTAGTACTAGTAGTAGTAATAGGAAGAGGGGGAAGGAGAAAGGAAAGGGGGGGCCGGCCCCCCTCCCCAATTCGGATTGGGCTTGGGGGGGGCGCCCCCTTCCCTTGCTCCTTCTCTCTTCTTCCTACATGGGCCCAATAAGGCCCATATACCTCCCGGGGCTCCAAACTTCTCCGGAACCTTTCCGGTGTCCAAATATATCCGTCCAATATATCAATCTTTATGTCTTGACCATTTCGAGACTCCTCGTCATGTCCGCAATCATATCCGGGACTCCGAACAACCTTCGGTACATCAAAATACATAAACTCATAATATAACTGTCATCGAAACCTTAAGCGTGCGGACCCTACGGTTCGAGAACGATGTAGACATGACTGAGACACATCTCTGGTCAATAACCAATAGCGGGACCTGGATGCCCATATTGGTTCCTACATATTCTATGAAGATCTTTATCGGTCAAACCGCATAACAACATACGTTGTTCCCTTTGTCATCGGTATGTTACTTGTCCGAGATTCGATCGTCGGTATCCAATACCTAGTTCAATCTCGTTATCGACAAGTCTCTTTACTCGTTCTATAATACTTCATCTTATAACTAACTCATTAGTTACATGCTTGCAAGGCTTAGGTGATGAGCATTGCCGAGAGGGCCCAGAGATACCTCTCCGACAATCGGAGTGACAAAACCTAATCTCGAATTATGCTAACTCAACATGTACCTTCGGAGACACCTGTAGTACTCCTTTATAATCACCCAGTTACGTTGTGACGTTTGGTAGTACCCAAAGTGTTCCTCCGGTAAACGGGAGTTACACAATTCTCATAGTTACAGGAACATGTATAAGTCATGAAGGAAGCAATAGCAGAAAACTAAACGATCAAGTGCTAAGCTAACGGGATGGGTCATGTCAATCACCTCATTCTCCTAATGATGTGATCCCATTAATCAAATGACAACACATGTCAATGGTTAGGAAACATAACCATCTTTGATTAATGAGCTAGTCAAGTAGAGGCATACTAGTGACTATATGTTTGTCTATGTATTCACACATGTATCATGTTTCCGGTTAATACAATTCTAGCATGAATAATAAACATTTATCATGATATGAGGAAATAAATAATAACTTTATTATTGCCTCTAGGGCATATTTCCTTCAGTCTCCCACTTGCACTAGAGTCAATAATCTAGATTACATAGTAATGATTCTAACACCCATGGAGTCTTGGTGCTGATCATGTTTTGCTCGTGAGAGGGGCTTAGTCAACGGGTCTGCAACATTCAGATCCGTATGTATCTTGCAAATCTCTATGTCTCCCATTTGGACTTGGTCCCGAATGGAATTGAAGCGTCTCTTGATGTGCTTGGTCCTCTTGTGAAATCTGGATTCCTTTGCCAAGGCAATTGCACCAGTATTGTCACAGAAGATCTTCATTGGTCCCGATGCACTAGGTATGACACCTAGATCGGAAATGAACTCCTTCATCCAGACTCCTTCGTTTTCTGCTTCAGAAGCAGCTATGTACTCCGCTTCACATGTAGATCCCGCCACGACACTTTGTTTAGAACTGCACCAACTTACAGCTCCACCGTTTAATAAAAACACGTATCCGGTCTGCGATTTAGAATCGTCCGGATCAGTGTCAAAGCTTGCATCGACGTAACCATTTACGACTAGCTCTTTGTCACCTCCATATATGAGAAACATATCCTTAGTCCTTTTCAGGTATTTCAGGATGTTCTTGACCGCTGTCCAGTGATCCACTCCTGGATTACTTTGGTACCTACCTGCCAAGCTTATTGCTAAGCATACGTCAGGTCTGGTACACAGCATTGCATACATGATAGAGCCTATGGCTGAAGCATAGGGAACATCTTTCATTTTCTCTCTATCTTCTGCTGTGGTCGGGCATTGAGTTTGACTCAACTTTACACCTTGTAGCACAGGCAAGAATCCTTTCTTTGCCTGATCCATTTTAAACTTTTTCAAAATTTTGTCAAGGTATGTACTTTGTGAAAGTCCTATTAAGCGTCTTGATCTATCTCTATAGATCTTGATGCCCAATATGTAAGCAGCTTCACCGAGGTCTTTCATAGAAAAACTTTTATTCAAGTATCCCTTTATGCTATCCAGAAATTCTATATCATTTCCAATTAATAATATGTCATCAACATATAAAACTAGAAATGCTACAGAGCTCCCACTCACTTTCTTGTAAATACAGGCTTCTCCACAAGTCTGTATAAAACCATATGCTTTGATCACACTATCAAAACATTTATTCCAACTCCGAGATGCTTGCACCAGTCCATAAATGGAACGTTGGAGCTTGCACACTTTGTCAGCACTTTTTGGATCAACAAAACCTTCAGGTTGCATCATATACAACTCTTCTTCTAGAAATCCATTCAAGAATGCAGTCTTGACATCCATTTGCCAAATTTCATAATCATGAAATGCAGCAATAGCCAACATGATTCAGACAGACTTAAGCATCGCTACGGGTGAGAAAGTCTCATCGTAGTCAACCCCTTGAACTTGTCGAAAACCTTTTGCAACAAGTCGAGCTTTGTAGACAGTAACATTACCATCAGCGTCAGTCTTCTTCTTAAAGATCCATTTATTCTCAATGGCTTGCCGATCATCGGGCAAGTCAACCAAAGTCCATACTTTGTTTTCATACATGGATCCTATCTCAGATTTCATGGCCTCTAGCCATTTTGCGGAATCTGGGCTCATCATCGCTTCCTCATAGTTCGTAGGTTCATCATGGTCTAGTAACATGACTTCCAGAATAGGATTTCCGTACCACTCTGGTGCGGATCTTACTCTGGTAGACCTACGAGGTTCAGTAGAAACTTGATCTGAAGTTTCATGATCAATATCATTAGCTTCCTCACTAATTGGTGTAATTGTCACAGGAACCGGTTCTTGTGATGAACTACTTTCCAATAAGGGAGTAGATACAGTTATCTCGTCAAGTTCTACTTTCCTCCCACTCACTTCTTTCGAGAGAAACTCCTTCTCTAGAAAGGATCCGATTTTAGCAACGAAAATCTTGCCTTCAGATCTGTGATAGAAGGTGTACCCAATTGTCTCCTTTGGGTATCCTATGAAGACACATTTCTCCGATTTGGGTTCGAGCTTATCTGGTTGAAGTTTCTTCACATAAGCATCGCAGCCCCAAACTTTGAGAAACGACAACTTTGGTTTCTTGCCAAACCACAATTCATAAGGCGTCGTCTCAACGGATTTTGATGGTGCCCTATTTAACGTGAATGCGACCGTCTCTAAAGCATAACCCCAAAACGATAGCGGTAAATCGGTAAGAGACATCATAGATCGCACCATATCAAGTAAAGTACGATTACGACGTTCGGACACACCATTTCGCTGTGGTGTTCCAGGTGGCGTGAGTTGCGAAACTATTCCACATTGTTTCAAATGTAAACCAAACTCGTAACTCAAATATTCTCCTCCACGATCAGATCGTAGAAACTTTATTTTCTTGTTATGATGATTTTCTACTTCACTCTGAAATTCTTTGAACTTTTCAAATGTTTCAGACTTGTGCTTCATCAAGTAGATATACCCATATCTGCTCAAATCATCTGTGAAGGTGAGGAAATAACGATATCCGCCACGAGCCTCAACATTCATCGGACCACATACATCTGTATGTATGATTTCCAACAAATCTGTTGCTCTCTCCATAGATCCGGAGAATGGTGTTTTGGTCATCTTGCCCATGAGGCACGGTTTGCAAGTACCAAGTGATTCCAGAAGTCCATCAGAATGGAGTTTCTTCATGCGTTTTACACCGATATGACCTAAACGGCAGTGCCACAAATATGTTGCACTATCATTATCAACTCTGCATCTTTTGGCTTCAACATTATGAATATGTGTATCACTACTATCGAGATTTAATAAAAATAGACCACTCTTCAAGGGTGCATGACCATAAAAGATATTACTCATATAAATAGAACAACCATTATTCTCTGATTTAAATGAATAACCGTCTCGCATCAAACAAGATCCAGATATAATGTTCATGCTCAACGCAGGCACCAAATAACAATTATTCAGGTCTAAAACTAATCCCGATGGTAGATGTAGAGGTAGCATGCCGACCGCGATCACATCGACTTTGGAACCATTTCCCACGCGCATCGTCACCTCGTTCTTAGCTAATCTTCGCTTAATCCGTAGTCCCTGTTTCGAGTTGCAAATGTTAGCAACAGAACCAGTATCAAATACCCAGGTGCTACTGCGAGCATTAGTAAGGTACACATCAATAACATGTATATCACATATACCTTTGTTCACTTTGCCATCCTTCTTATCCGCCAAATACTTGGGGCAGTTCCGCTTCCAGTGTCCAGTCTGCTTGCAGTAGAAGCACTCAGTTTCAGGCTTAGGTCCAGACTTGGGTTTCTTCACTTGAGCAGCAACTTGTTTGCCGTTCCTTTTGAAGTTCCCCTTCTTCTTCCCTTTGCCCCTTTTCTTGAAACCAGTGGTCTTGTTGACCATCAACACTTGATGCTCCTTTTTGATTTCTACCTCCGCGGCTTTCAGCATCGCGAAGAGCTCGGGAATAGTCTTGTTCATCCCTTGCATATTATAGTTCATCACAAAGCTCTTGTAGCTTGGTGGCAGTGATTGGAGAATTCTGTCAATGACGCTATCATCCGGAAGATTAACTCCCAGTTGAATCAAGTGATTATTATACCCAAACATTTTGAGTATATGCTCACTGACAGAACTGTTCTCCTCCATTTTGCAGCTATAGAACTTATTGGAGACTTCATATCTCTCAATCCGGGCATTTGCTTGAAATATTAACTTCAACTCCTGGAACATCTCATATGCCCCATGACGTTCAAAACATTGTTGAAGACCCTGTTCTAAGCCGTAAAGCATGGCACACTGAACTATAGAGTAGTCATCAGCTTTGCTCTGCCAGACGTTCTTAACGTCGTCAGTTGCATCAGCAGCAGGCCTGGCACCCAGCGGTGCTTCCAGGACGTAACTCTTATGTGCAGCAATGATGATAATCCTCAGGTTACGGACCCAGTCCGTGTAATTGCTACCATCATCTTTCAACTTTGCTTTCTCAAGGAACGCATTAAAATTCAACGGAATAATAGCACGAGCCATCTATCTACATACAAACATAGACAAGCAAAATACTATCAGGTACTAAGTTCATGATAAATTTAAGTTCAATTAATCATATTACTAAAGAACTCCCACTTAGACAGACATCTCTCTAGTCATCTAAGTGATTACGTGATCCAAATCAACTAAACCATGTCCGATCATCACGTGAGATGGAGTAGTTTCAATGGTGAACATCTCTATGTTGATCATATCTACTATATGATTCACGCTCGACCTTTCGGTCCCCGTGTTCCGAGGCCATATCTGTATATGCTAGGCTCGTCAAGTATAACCTGAGTATTCCGCGTGTGCAACTGTTTTGCACCCGTTGTATTTGAACGTAGAGCCTATCACACCCGATCATCACGTGGTGTCTCAGCACGAAGAACTTTTGCAACGGTGCATACTCAGGGAGAACACTTCTTGATAATTAGTGAGAGATCATCTTAAAATGCTACCGTCAAACAAAGCAAGATAAGATGCAAAAAGGATAAACATCACATGCAATCAATATAAGTGATATGATATGGCCATCATCATCTTGTGCTTGTGATCTCCATCTTCGAAGCACCGTCGTGATCACCATCGTCACCGGCGCGACACCTTGATCTCCATCGTATCATCGTTGTCGTTACGCCATCTATTGCTTCTACGACTATCGCTACCGCTTAGAGATAAAGTAAAGCAATTACAGGGCGTTTGCATTTCATACAATAAAGCGACAACCATATGGCTCCTGCCAGTTGCCGATAACTTCGGTTACAAAACATGATCATCTCATACAATAAAATATAGCATCATGTCTTGGCCATATCACATCACAACATGCCCTGCAAAAACAAGTTAGACGTCCTCTACTTTGTTGTTGCAAATTTTACGTGGCTGCTACGGGCTTAAGCAAGAACCAATCTCACCTACGCATCAAAACCACAACGATAGTTTGTCAAATAGACTCCGTTTTAACCTTCACAAGGACCGGGCGTAGCCACACTCGGTTCAACTAAAGTGAGAGAGACAGACACCCGCCAGCCACCTTTAAGCACGAGTGCTCGTAACGGTGAAACCAGTCTCGCGTAAGCATACGCGTAATGTCGGTCCGGGCCGCTTCATCTCACAATACCGCTGAACCAAAGTATGACATGCTGGTAGGCAATATGACTTATATCGTCCACAACTCACTTGTGTTCTACTCGTGCATATAACATCAACACATAAAACCTAGGCTCGGATGCCACTGTTGGGGAACGTAGTAATTTCAAAAAATTTCCTATGCACACGCAAGATCATGGTGATGATATAGCAACGAGGGGAGAGTGTTGTCTACGTACCCTCGTAGACCGAAGCGGAAGCGTTGACGCAACATAGAGGAAGTAGTCGTACGTCCTCCGGTTCAACCGATCCAAGTACCGTTACTCCGGCACCTCCGAGTTCTTGACACGCGTACAGCTCGATGACGCACCCTCGATCTCCGATCCAGCAGAGGCGCCGAGGGGGAGTTCCGTCAGCACGATGGCGTGGTGACGATCTTGATGTTCTCCTGTTGCAGGGCTTCGCCTAAGCACCGCTACAATATGACCGAGGTGTAATATCGTGGAGGGGGGCACCGCACACGGCTAAGGAACGATCAATGATCAACTTGTGTGTTCTAGGGTGCCCCCCTACCCCCGTATATAAAGGAGGGAGGGAGGAGGTGGCCGGCCCTAGGGGGGGCGCCATGAGGAGGGGGAAACCTACTCCAAGTAGGTTTCCCTCTCTTTTCCTTATCTTATTTGGAGGGGGAAGGAAAGAGTACTAGTATTAGGAAGTAGTACTAGTAGTAGTAATAGGAAGAGGGGGAAGGAGAAAGGAAAGGGGGGGCCGGCCCCCCTCCCCAATTCGGATTGGGCTTGGGGGGGCGCGCCCCCCTCCCTTGCTCCTTCTCTCTTCCTCCTACATGGGCCCAATAAGGCCCATATACCTCCCGGGGGGTTCCGGTAACCTCCCGGGGCTCCAAACTTCTCCGGAACCTTTCCGGTGTCCAAATATGTCCGTCCAATATATCAATCTTTATGTCTCGACCATTTCGAGACTCCTCGTCATGTCCGTAATCATATCCGGGACTCCGAACAACCTTCGGTACATCAAAATACATAAACTCATAATATAACTGTCATCGAAACCTAAAGCGTGCGGACCCTACGGTTCGAGAACGATGTAGACATGACTGAGACACATCTCTGGTCAATAACCAATAGCGGGACCTGGATGCCCATATTGGTTCCTACATATTCTATGAAGATCTTTATCGGTCAAACCGCATAACAACATACGTTGTTCCCTTTGTCATCGGTATGTTACTTGTTCGAGATTCGATCGTCGGTATCCAATACCTAGTTCAATCTCGTTATCGACAAGTCTCTTTACTCGTTCTGTAATACTTCATCCTATAACTAACTCATTAGTTACATGCTTGCAAGGCTTAGGTGATGAGCATTGCCGAGAGGGCCCAGAGATACCTCTCCGACAATCGGAGTGACAAAACCTAATCTCGAATTATGCTAACTCAACATGTACCTTCGGAGACACCTGTAGTACTCCTTTATAATCACCCAGTTATGTTGTGACGTTTGGTAGTACCCAAAGTGTTCCTCCGGTAAACGGGAGTTACACAATTCTCATAGTTACAGGAACATGTATAAGTCATGAAGGAAGCAATAGCAGAATACTAAACGATCAAGTGCTAAGCTAACGGGATGGGTCATGTCAATCACCTCATTCTCCTAATGATGTGATCCCATTAATCAAATGACAACACATGTCAATGGTTAGGAAACATAACCATCTTTGATTAATGAGCTAGTCAAGTAGAGGCATACTAGTGACTATATGTTTGTCTATGTATTCACACATGTATCATGTTTCCGGTTAATACAATTCTAGCATGAATAATAAACATTTATCATGATATGAGGAAATAAATAATAACTTTATTATTGCCTCTAGGGCATATTTCCTTCACTGAGATCCCTGTCAGTGAAACCAAAGTGACTAGGGTTTCTGGCAGTGGCTATGTCAAATGAACTCGGTGGCGCCGAATAGATCAAATTAGTGGGGCCGAGTTTGACTTTTAGTTTGGGACATGTGTGGATATGAGAAAGTGGTTGAGGGTTTTGGAGCATATCACTAAGCATTTTGAGCAAGCAAGCCATTAAGCAACACCTCATCCCCTTTTAATAGTATTGGTTTTTCCTATGAACTCAATGTGATCTTGGATCACTAAAAGTAAAATGTAGAGTCTTGAGCTTTAGAGCTTGAGCCAATCCTTTGTCCTTAGCATTTTGAGGGTTCCACATTCCTAATCCATACCATGCCAATCATTGAACTTCCCTGGAATATTCATCTTGAAATAGCATTAGTTCAATGAGCTATATATTGTTAATGCTTAGCAAAACCACCCAGGGATAGTTGCACTTTCAGTAACCTTGGTTTCAATGCTATGTGTGCGAGCTCTCGTCATTGGTCCTCTTCGTGCTTGCGGTGGTGACGGAACGTCCATGAGGATGAATGAGGGATGCTCCACATCACCCCCCCTTGGGAGAGATCCGTCCACGGATCATGATCTTCATCACCACGGGAAATAAAGGGTGTCTCTGTGTAGATGTGGACGACCACCAAGAACTTATGATGTTGAAGCTCGAAATGGGCACTCTCCAATGTACCACCATCTTGTGATTCCTTCAAAAGGAGCAAGTACAACAAACACTTGGAAAAACAAATGTGGTTAGCGATAGTGCAAAACCAAGCATTCAAGAGGTGATTCACAAAACAAGTGTCATCATCAAGCATAGCATATTGTGTGACAAGGGATTGTGACATGTCATGTAAACACATAAATTGAGGAAAATCAAGGACATCATGGAAACAAGCATGTAAATGTGAGGTAACGGTGCAAATATGTGTGACAAGAGAATAAGCATCTACCTCAAGCTCATCGCAAGCATGCGTAAGGCGCTCAACAAATGGTCTATGGTATGCATATGAAGTATTCACAACACCAAAATAAATGAAGTGTCTAAAGTTCAAGAAAATCCAAGCGTAACATGAATGGGTTGTAGTGAATATAGTGTGGCACTCAACACAACAGAAAGAGAAATTGTTCATCATGTGTGAGGCAATCAAGGCAAGCATGTAGCAATCAATGGGACATGACATATGTAAAAAATGACATTGTTGCTACCAACCATATGATAGGATAAAGAACTCAACAAGTTGTATGCAACACACAAGGTATATATGTCATGAGGCATGGCAATGTGGTAATGAAAAGTCGAAGCAAGATCTCTAACATGTGTGCAATATGTCAAGGTGCAAACAACACATGAAGTAGGATCCACATTATTCATGCTCATGGTTTTGGGGTTCTCAAAAGAGAAGGATATCACCTTGAAAGCGTGTCCTTGTGCGTCCTTCGCAATGCCAAAACCTAAGCAAGTGAGATGTAGAATCGCCGTGGTAGAAGGTGGTTCACTCTCAAGAGCTCGGATTGTCAACTCACGTGACGTGGAAGTTGACACGAAGTCCAAGTTTCCTACACATGCATAAAAGAAAGCAAACGACGTATGTGCATGGTAGATAAACACATCATCCATCATGATGGTTCTCTTCTCTTGCACATAACCATTAGAAGCACAAGTGCATGAATAATATGATGCAACAATGGCAATATTCATGGCACTAGGTATATGGTGCAATGAGGTAAGACAAGCATGCCTCACAAGGAATATGTCAAAATCTCCAAATATATGTGAGAATGATATGGTGGCAAACTCATTATCAAGACTAAAGGCATTGTTGCAATCAATACATGGCAAATCATCTAGCATAAGAGAGGTAACATTTGGAGATATGTGACAAGAAGCAATAACAATCATGTGCAAAGCATGGCAATAGTGGCTATCAACCGCATGAAATGAACAAGTATGAATCATCGGTGATGCGACAAGGCAAGCAATCACAGTAATCAAGTCGTGTAACCTAGTAGTGCGAAGATGCAACATACTAGAGGAAATCATGGCAATCATGTCATGTGAGCAAATAATAGGCATCGGCAATGCACATGACATATCACAAGCATGATTACAAAGCAAGATCAATGTATCATCATAGGAATGGATCACAAAGGAAACATGTCAAGAATAAGCGATATCTCCACCAAGCTTGCACATACACATACAAGTAGTAGAATCAATCATCATGTGTAATGCAAAGCATGGGTCACAAATGCATGGTAAACGCATAGGAATAAGCATGTCATGCAAAGTGAACATGGCAAGATGGGTGTAAAATATGTAATGGACAATAACCCATAACTATGTGAGGGCCATGTAGAAGAAATGCACGAAGTCATTGTGTGGAGGGAGTGGTAGGAATGAGAATCCACGGTATCCCAAGTCATCATTGCTCCCTAGAGCTCGTTTTGTCAACTCATGGGAGTGTGAGGTTGACAAGTATGCATGTGTACCTACACAACAAATACACAAACGAAAGAAATTGTATGTGTGGTAAATATACACATCATCCATCATGATGTGTATGTGCATGTGTGAGTTAGCACAAAGTATCGCTCAAAGAAATTTGATGCATGGTATAGGAACATGTCATCCATCATGAAAGAATAATTGTTATGTATAACATGACGGGGACACAAATTGAGCGTGCTAGTATATGGCACAACAATATCATGTTCATTCCTGGGGAGCATATCGTGCACATAATTATTGGGATCATTAATGTCTACTACGCAACTTTATTCTTGTAGACTCGTGTTGGGCCTCCAAGCGCAGAGTTTTGTAGGACAATAGCAATTTTCCCTCAAGTGGATGACCTAAGGTTTATCAATCCATCGGAGGCGTAGGATGAAGATGGTCTCTCTCAAACAACCCCGCAACCAAATACAAGAAATCTCTTGTGTCCCCAACACACCCAATACAATGGCAAATTGTATAGGTGCACTAGTTCAACAAAGAGATGGTGATAAAAGTGTAATATGGATGGTAGAAATATATTTTTATAATCTAAATAAATAAAAACAGCAAGGTAGTAATTGATGAAATGGAGCACAAACAGTATTGCAATGCTTGAAAACAAGGCCTAGGGTCCATACTTTCGCTAGTGCAATCTCTCAACAATGCTAATATAATTGGATCATATAACCATCCCTCATGTGTGATGAAGAATCACTCCAAAGTTCTTATCTAGTGGAGAACATAAGAAGAAATTGTATGTAGGGTACGAAACCACCTCAAAGCTATTCTTTCCGATCGATCTATCCAAGAGTTCGTACTAAAATAACACCAAAGCAAATTCAGGTTCATAATACTTAATCCAACACTAAGAACCTCAAGGAGTGCCCCAAGATTTCTACCGAAGAAACAAAGACAAGAATGCATCAACCCCTATGCATAGATTACCCCAGTGTCACCTCGAGAATCCGCGAGTTGAGTGCCAAAACATATATCAAGTGAATCAATACGATACCCCATTGTCACCACGGGTATTCATAGCAAGACATACATCAAGTGTTCTCAAATCCATAGAAGTATTCAATCCGATAAAACAAAATCTCAAAGGGAAAACTCAATTCATCACAACATAGAGAGGGGGAAACACCATATGATCCGACTATATTAACAAAGCCCGTGATACATCAAGATCGTGACATCTCAAGAACACGAGAGAGAGATTAAACACATAGCTACTAGTACAAACCCTCGGCCCTGAGGGTGGACCACTCCCTCCTCATCATGGTGGCCGCCGGGATGATGAAGATGGCCACCGGTGATGATTTCCCCTTCCGGCGGAGTGCCGGAGAAGGGCGCTAGATTGGATCTTGTGGTTCTAGAACTGGCAGCGGCTGGAATAAATTTTTGTCGACTCCCCTGGGTTTTTGGAATATTTGGGCATTTATGGAGCGAAGAGGTGGTGCGGGAGGCCACCGTGGTGGGAACAGCCCACCTGGGCGCACCCTGGTGGGTTGTGCCCCCACGGGGCACCCCCCTAGGTGCTTCTCTGTCCCACCGGATGCCTTTTGGTCCAAAACAAATCTCCAAAAAGTTTTGTTGTATTTGGACTCCGTTTGATATTGATTTTCCGTGATGTAAAAAACAAGCAAAAAACAACAACGGGCACTGGGCACTATGTCAATAGGTTAGTCCCAAAGAAGTTGCTATAAATTATTGTAAAACATCTAAGAATGATAATATAAATACATGGAATAATAAAAAGTTATAGATACATTGGAGACGTATCAGCATCCCCATGCTTAATTCCTGCTCGTCCTCAAGTAGGTAAATGATAAAAACAGAATTTTTGATGTGGAATGCTGCCTAACATGTTCATCACATATTCTTTTCTTTGTAGCATGGACATTTGGACTTTTATATGGTTCAAAGCAATTGTCTAGTTTTGACATGAAGACTTTAATACTCAAGCATATCAACAAGCAACCATGTCTTTCAAAATATCAACGCTAAAGCAAGTTATCCCTAGCCCATTATGCTCAATCATTGACCCATTCATGAAACACACTCGAATACTAGCTATACCCAATGCTCAAGTACGATCATAGTGCCCCTTAGTTGGTGCTTTATAAGAGAAGATGGAGACTCAAGTAAAAAAATAAAAATTGCATAAAGTAAAAGAAAGGCCCTTTGCAGAGGGAAGTAGGGATTTGTAGAGGTGCCAGAGCTCAAAGCGAAAATTGAGAGATAAAAACATTTTGGGAGGCATACTTTTCCCACCAACGAAAACGACTTAGAGTTCCCAACACTTTCCATGCTAGCTATATCATAGGCGGTTCCCAAACAGGAAATAAAGTTTATTCCTTTTTCCACCATACTTTCACTTTCCCTGGCTAATCGTATCCACGGGTGCCCTCCATACCAACACTTTCCAAGGAATTTATTATTTGACAACATAAAGTAAATTAAATTTTCATTTCGGGACTGGGCATCCTAATACCTTTGCCGTACTCCCGTGCAATGACAAGTGAATAAACACTATTCATGAGAATAAAACATCTAGCATGGAAATTATCGGCCACCCCTCACCGCCTCGTGAGCGGTACGAGCACACAAAAGAGAAATTTATTTTGAAAACTAGAGATGGCACATACATATTTGCTTGGAACGGCACGGAAATACCGCATATAGGTAGGTATTGTGGACTCATATGGTAAAACTGGTTTAAAGGGTTTTGGATGCACAAGTAGTGATCATACTTAGTGCAAATGAAGGCTAGCAAAAGATTGAGAAGTGTCCAACCAAGAAACAAAAAATCTCATAAGCGAGCATTAAGCATAACTAACACAGAATAATGCACCACAAGTAGGATGTAATTTCATTGCATAACTATTGACTTTCATTCTTGCATAGGGAATCACAAACCTTAACACTAATATTCTTACTAAAGCATAATTACTCATCAACATGACTCACATATCATATCATCATATCTCAAAAAAATTACAAATTTAAAGAACCAAGTTTATTTTGTCCAATGATCTTCATGAAAGTTTTTATTATATCCTCCTTGTATATCTATCACTTTGGGACTAATTTCATATGTTTCTTTTAATAATCTCAAACAAATGTAAGTGAAGAACATGAGCATAAAAAATTTCTTCTCTCAAAATAATATAAGTGAAGCATGAGAGAAAATGACAAACTACTGCAAGAAGATATAACTGAAGTTCAAATGAGTAGTTAAGTAAATAGGTAGCTATGTGAGGGCTCTCTCTTATTTAAAAGTTTTAGATCTAAGCATTTTATTAAAACAGAAAGCTAAAGAAAATAAAATGACATTTCAAGGATAGCACACATCATGTGAATAAGCAAAAACTTAGGCCCAACCGATACTAACCGATAATTGTTGAAGAAGAAAGGTGGGATGCCTACTGGGGCATCCCCAAGCTTAGATGCTTGAGACTTATTGGAATATTAACTTGGGATGCCTTGGGCATCCCAAGCTTGAGATTTTGTGTCTCCTTAATTCCTCTCATATCACGGTTTCCCTAAATCTCAAAACTTCATCCACACAAAACTCAACAAGAACTCGTTAGATAAGTACTATAAATCAATGCAAAACCTTATCATTTTATACTATAGCAAATCACTAAAATTATAATTTAACATTGCATACTAAATGCCTCTGCATATTTAATAATCCTATCCTCAAATAGAATCATTAAACAAGCAAACATATGCAAACAATGCAACCATAACAGCAATCTGCCAAAACAGTATAGTTTGTAAAGAATGCAAGATTCATCATACTTCCCTAACTCCAAAAATTCTGAAAATTACCACACTGTAGAAAATTTATCAAAGATTATTGTGCAAAATGTTCCAACATTTTATCACATTCTAACTTTTCTCCGGAATTTTTGCAACATCGATAAACTTTCTGTTTTGAAATAGCAACATGTAGACTTGCAAAATAAGCATGGCTGTCGGTGTCAAAACCGGCGGATCTCGGGTAGGGGGTCCCGAACTATGTTTCTAGGCGGATGGTAACAGGAGACAAGGGGTGCGATGTTTTTACCCAGGTTCGGGCCCTCTCGATGGAGGTAAAACCCTACTCCTGCTTGATTAATATTGATGATATGGGTAGTACAAGAGTAGATCTACCACGAGATCAGAGAGGCTAAACCCTAGAAGGTAGCCTATGGTATGATTGTTGTTCGTCCTATGGACTAAAACCCTCCGTTTTATATAGACACCGGAGTGGGCTAGGGTTACACAGAGTCGGTTACAATGGGAGGAGATCTACATATCATATCGCCAAGCTTGCCTTCCATGCCAAGGAATGTCCCATCCGGACACGGGACGAAGTCTTCAATCTTTTATCTTCATAGTCCGGGAGTCCGGCCAAAGGTCATAGTCCGGCCATCCGGACACCCCCTAATCCGGGACTCCCTCAATAGCCCCTGAACCAGGCTTCGATGACGACGAGTCCGATGTGCAAATTGTCTTCGGCATTGCAAGGCGGGTTCCTCCTCCGAATACTTCATAGAAGATGTTTGAACACAAGGATAGTGTCCGGCTCTGCAAAATAAGTTCCACATACCACCGTAGAGAGAATAATATTTACACAAATCTAATCTGCTGACGTATTCCGTAGCGCGACATCATGCCATGGCCAAGCCTTTATTCGAGTTGTTTTACTGTCCCACCTCAGCGCGTTTAGCGAGGCGGTTTCCTTGGCACGTCTTGTCAAAGAAGAGATCGTGTCCCCTTATTCCGGGATTCTCATCAATACGGGCGTGGGTAACCCAACTGTGTTGTTGGTATGTCTTCTTAATTGAAAGTGAGTCCCAAATGGTCACGAGGAGGGCTCTTGGTATTCAACCTCTTTATAAAGAGACCAAGGCTCGACTCCTTTCTTTCAATCCAATCAAATCCGCCTTTCGCCTCGAGTTCCAACACCCAAAGCTCCAGATTCAGGCGCTTCGGACCTTCGATGATGTCTGGCTCCGACCTCCAAGGCTGGTGGATGCCTTCTTTCGTTATGGAAGAAGACGTGCGAAAGCTGAGAGACGCCAGGTATCTAACCGGTGAAATCTCGCATAGGTTGCCTGCTCAAGGGCAAGCTATTCCCACTCCCCAGCCTAGTGAGAGTGTGGTGTTCATATCTCACTTCCTTCGGGGGCTAAGCTTCCTGATTGATCCCTTCGTGAGGGGGCTCATGTTTTATTACGGGCTGGAATTTCATGACTTAGCTCCGGAGTCCATCCTCCAAATCTCATCGTTCATTGTCGTGTGTGAGGCCTTCCTCCATATTACTCCTCACTTCGGACTATGGCTTAAGACCTTCAAGGTAGAACCGAAGATGATCGAGGGGCAGCATGCTGAGTGCGGAGGTGCTACTATAAGCAAAATTGCCGATGCTCCATGGTTCGAGGGCTCTTTTCAAGAGGAGTTTGGCTTATGGCAACGAGAGTGGTTTTACATCACAACTCCCAGGGGCACCACATGGGTGGTGCCACCTGCTTTTCGCTCGGGTCCCCCACCACGGCTAGCGTCATGGGTCAATAAAGGGCTTAACTGGGGGCCGTCCAAGGACGTGCCCTTGCTGCAGGGCTGCATTCGAGATCTCCTAGAAAGAGATATCAATCTGGCCATAGTGACACAAGTTATGCTGATCTGCCGCATACTGCCCTGCAAACGTAGCCCCCTCCACCTGTGGGAATTTAATCCGGAAGGACCGCGAGCCCTCCAACATTTTATGGGCGCGACGCCCATGGAGATGTATAAATTGTTCTTCGGATCACAGGCAATGTGTCCGGACTCGTCCGAGGACGTAGGTCTGAGTTGCAATCGCCCAGACACTCAAGTAAGTAGCCCTGTACCCGAACATGTTATCCGTATATTTATCATAAAATTGCCCTTAAAAGAGCTATCCTTCAAACAGGAGTGGATAGCGAAAGCAAAGCTTATTAGGTGTCCGTCCCCCTCCCTGAGAGCACGCCGGATCCCGTGTTAACCAGGATGCTGGAGGTTGCGCCTTCGGAAGAAGGCGAAGAGGGGAACCAAGAAGCTACCGCCTCCGCGAAGGAGGCTGTTAGGAAAGGAGGAATCGAGAATTCCTCTAACCAGGGGAAGAAGAGGACCGCCTCTGAAGACCCAGAGGCGATGGCTTCAAAGCGGGGGAAGAAATCTTCGTCAGAGGGTCTGGCGCCGGAGGGTGCCCCGGCCGCATTGCGCCCCCAAGGGGATCAGCTCTCCCCCGAGCCGTAAGTAAAGAGAGGGGTTTTAAAATGAGAGGCATCCCTGTTTTATTTCTGAGGAAGATAACCGGAATTTTACCTTGCAGTTCGGATCTCAACCCTTCTCAACAGAGCTCATCTTCAGGGGATCTACGTCCGAAGATGATGGAGAGCGGAACGCCTCCCTCAGCTGTACCATCTTGCGAGGCAGGCGACCCCGAGGTGTCGTCTCGGAGGGTTTCTCCGAATCCGGCCTTTGAAAAAGGTCTTCGGACGAGTCCGGCACCGTCCGGTGCACGGTCGGAGGAGCTGAAGGATCTGCTCGGGCGAGCGTCTATCTCAGAAGAACACCGTGTGTTGATGAACATGGTGATTAGAAGGATTTCATCCGCGGAAAGCGGATTGTACGAGGCCGCCAGGAGTTTACTGACAGGTTTTGAGGTACGTGAAATGATGTACCTTTTGACAGATCTGCATATATGAGAAGCACCCTGTATAGATAGTAGCCCCTGAGACTCTGTGCGTTGTCAAAAATGACGGCGCGCGGAGGATCATAATCCCAGGTATAATATGTCGCCTTTCCTATGTAGGTGGCGAAGTGTTCGGTGGCTAGCCAGATTGATGAATTTGCCGATCTAAAGCGACCTACATATTATACCTGGGATTATGATCGGTGCCTAGCCTTTCCTATGTACGCGGAGGATCATAATCCTAGGTATAATATGTTCGGTGGCTAGCCGGACTGTTGACGTGGCAGATGCCGACATCGCGCTTGTCAACAAGCGACTGGACGAGGCACAAGGTATGTAATGTCTCCGAAGACATCTGGTAAGAGGAGCTTGATGCCCGTACCTTATAACATGTGTGTTTAATGCAGATGGTGCCCCTGCCATGGAGAACCTTCGGGCGGAACTTGCCCGAGCCAAGGAGCAGGCCAGGAAAAGCGATGCGGCTGCCTTAAAAGCGGTTGAAGAGCTAAAAGCCGAACAGGCTGCTCACTGCCAGAGCAAAAAGGAAATGGCCGAGATGGCTGTAGAATTGAAGGATGCTGCCGACCGCTGCAAGCTTCTTGAAAAAGAAGATAGGGTGGCATAGAAGGACCTAGAGTAGGTCACTGCCGAGGCCAAGGATACTCGCTCTGCGATGAGAGCGATGAAGGAGGAGCTACGTCAGGCCGGAGATATCACGGCTGGAAAGCCCTATATGCTGCAGATGAAGTTCGGGGATTCTAAATATGCTCCGTTGGACCGGAAGTGGAGTGTGGCGAATACTTACCTGGATTTGGCAGCGAGTGCCGCGGACGCGGCCGAACACGTCCGCGATCAAAATGACCATGAGGTGGAAAAGCTTTTTTGGTCACAGTTCCACAATCCAGAGCTCCCACTTTCCGTATCCGATCGTTTGGCCGCATGGGCGGAGCTGAATAGGTTATCCGGACTCGCCATGAAGCATGTCGTGAGTCATCTGTGGCCGAAAAGGCCCGAGCCGAAGAGTTATTTTAGCTTGGTGCAGCAGTTCCTTGGTGAGGTGCTGCATATTGATGCAATGAAGAGGTCAGCGTGCATAGAGGGTGCACAGATGGCTCTTGCCCGTGTCAAGACATACTGGGCGGAGATGAAGGCCAGTGCTGTTGCATCCCAAGATTCGGACGAAAGCCGAGTACCTGCCGAGCACTATTTTGAGGAAGTTCTGCAGGGTGCTCGTTTAATAGAGACGCAGTGATCGAAGGATGTTATGTTTGAATAACGTGTATTATTGTAAAACAATGTTTTGATGGCATATAAGAGCTTTTTTATACTTGTGCTTTCAAGAATTAGAATACCTCCTATGCGACCGTTAATGTATATGTGTATATAACCTGAAAGATGGCAGTCGTTGGCTTCAGCCCCCACGCATATAATGCGCGGGTGTTCGCAGAAGGCACATTTTCACACTTGATTCAATGTCTTGGTCCTATAAAGGAGGTGATAGCGCAGCGAACTAGGCAACCAGACTATAATGCTTTATCACTTTCACTTAGCCATAGGAGTTTGATAGTGGGGCTACTAAATAGCCCCTAGGGGCACCGCGCTCGCCCGAATTCGGGGCGCGTGTGTGCCTGACCGGGAAACGGCCCTTCGCTAATGCGGAGGAATCCTAAAGATTCCGGCAAGTCATCGAGTGGTTGACCAGTCTCTCGCTATATCATGACAGTCAGTTTTCGGCTTTCTCTACTGAGGTGCTCGCCTGGCCGAACCGGGGCACAATCGCAGTAGTTCTCATGGTGCCGCCTTAGCTGATAGAGCGGAACGTAAGGCAGCAAAACACAGGAGCCGGGCAAACCCAACATTTGACCAAAGACATGATTCAGAGCTGATGCATATAAGGCCAAACTCGCGACGCCGAACACTCCCTAAGGTATTCGGTCTTTATGAAAATGGGCTGAACAAAAGCCCTTGGTAAGAAGCCCCTGGTGTCCAGGTACGCGCAAAATTCTGGCGTGTCCACATGCCAAGATGCCAGCCTCCTCCTCGGTTATGACAGAAAACCAGGGGATGTTATGTCACGCCCAATATGCGATACTATCCTAAAGAGACACGAAGGTCCCACTAAGGATAGAACCGCATATTGATACGCTTTTGCAAGGTGGATATCATTACATCAACATTACATAATAGTGGGGATACATCCAAAACATCCAATGACACATGAATACAACAATATATCATACATGAGGACAACATCCGACTACGGATGAAACACAAACAAAAGCTCAAACGACATCCACCCTGCTAGCCCAGGCTGCCGACCTGGAACTTATCCCCTGATCGAAGAAGAAGCATAAGAATAACTCCAAAACAAGCAAACATCGCTCTCGCGTCATGATCATCGCATAACATGTACCTGCAACTGTTGTTGTAGTAACCTGTGAGCCACAAGGACTCGGCAATCCCATTACCATGGGTATCAAGACTAGCAAAGCTTAAAGGGTAAGGAAGGGGTAAAGTGGTAAGGTTGCAGCAGCGGCTAAGCAAATATGGTGGCTAACATACGCAAATAAGAGCGAGAAGAGAGCAAGCGGAACGGTCGTGAAGCTAGCAATGATCAAGAAGTGATCCTGAACTCCTACTTACGTCAAACATAACCCAAAACCGTGTTCACTTCCCGGACTCTGCCGAAAAGAGACCATCACGGCTACACACGCGGTTGATGCGTTTTACTTCGGATCTGGTGTCAAGTTATCTACAACCAGACATTAACAAATTCCCATCTGCCACATAACCGCGGGCACGGCTCTCGAAAGTTTATACCCTGCAGGGGTGTCCCAACTTAGCCCATGATAAGCTCTCGCGATCAACGAAGGATATACCTTCTCCCAGGAAGACCCGATCAGACTCGGAATCCCGGTTTACAAGACATTTCGACAATGGTAAAACAAGACCAGCAAGACCGCCCACTGTGCCGACAAATCCCGATAGGAGCTGCACATATCTCGTTCTCAGGGCACACCGGATGAGCAAGACGTCGGGTTGGCATAGACCCTGATTGCCCAGGGGGCACCGGACATCGGTCGGTTTGGACCAACACTTAGACAAGCATTAGCCCGGGGGGCTAAAATAAAGATGACCCTCGCGTTGGCCGACCCAAGGGAAATGTATAGGTGGTGGTGAGGCAAATGGTAAAACCAAGGTTGGGCCTTGCTGGAGGAGTTTTATTCAAAGCGAACTGTCAAGGGGGTCCCATAAATCACCCAACCGCGTAAGGAACACAAAATCCGGGAACATAACACTGGTATGACGGAAACTAGGGCGGCAAGAGTGGAACAAAACACCAGGCATAATGCCGAGCCTTCCACCCTTTACCAAATATATAGATGCATTAATTAAATAAGAGATATTGTGATATCCCAACATAAACCTGTCCACCATGGAGCAATCTTCAACTTCACCTGCAACTAACAATGCTATAAGAGGGGCTGAGCAAAAGCGGTAACATAGCCAAACAACGGTTTGCTAGGAAGGGTGAAAATGTTAGAGGCTGACATGGTAAATTGGGAGGCTTGAAGAACAAGTGATAGGCAGCGCAGCAAAGCGATAGAACGAAGCAACTAGCATAGCAATGATAGTAGTGAGATCCAAGGTGACGGTCATCTTGCCTGAAATCCCGCTAGGAAGAAGAACGAGTCCATGAAGAAGACAAACGGACGTAGTCGAACAAATCCTCACAACTCCGGAACGAAACCGAAGCTAACGAGAGAAGCAAACCGGAAAGAAGCAAACAACATGGTAAACACGCAAGCATAATCATGGCATGATGCACAATCAAGTATGATGCATGTTCGGTTTAAAGAGGCATGGCATGGCAGAGAGCAACAAATAATACTACAAGTTAAGTGGAGCTCATTCCATTATTTAGTTCTCTCTCGTTATGCTACTCATCAATATTAAATGTTGGTTAACATGGTAAGAGGTGAAGCATAAGTAAACTAACTATTTAGGCAAGTTTAAATGAGGCCGGAAACAACAAAGGATAATTCCGGAAAATCCCCATATGTCATTTAGCAATTTTAAAGCAAGCAACAATTTTAAACATTTTAAATGTTGTCATCATGATGCGGATGACATATGCAAGTTTTAGGCAATTTTTTATTAAGATGTTGACATGAGCAAGATATGAAACATCTGTCACCGTGGTGGAAAGAAAGGGTGCCACGGCAATGAATTCGAAAATGATGCCACGGCAACATACCGATGATCCGAGAACTCATTGAGATACCGGTGCAAAAGAGCAAGTGTGCGAATGTGCGGAACATGCAAAAGATGGTGGGGTGATCCCGGTTATCGGGTTCCCACGGGTCGATGGCATGGCAAACGAGGAGGAAAGTGCAAGGATCAACTTGGACACGGTTTGAACATGAGCATCTCATACAACATGCATTCGTTCTCAGAAGGTCGTCTCGGCGGTTATAACTTCGAAGCGTGCTTTTCGGGGTGGTTCGAGTTTGTCGAGTGAAGTAGGGGTACACGACGACGGTAGTGGAAGCAGTGGTTCACGTTTCGTAGATGGTAGATGTTTGGGGTCATGGCGAGGAACTTGACGTCCATGGGGTCTTCGAGGTCAACGGTAGTGGTACACACGTTGTCGGGGTACTTGTCGGTCCGATCTTGGCGAAGGTAGTTGTACACGGGTCGTAGTGGAAGTAGTGGTACTATTCGTCGGTCGTCGAGGTACGCGTTCTTGGCGATCCCGTAGACGTGGTAGAGGTACTTGACGCGTCACCGTGTAGTCGAACTTGGCGGTCTTGACGAATCGGTTGCTCCGAGTCCTCGGTCCTCATGCTACTTGCCGAAATCCAAGAGGGTCTTGGCGAGATCCAGAACAACACAAAAGGCCTCGATTGATGGCGTTTAAAAAGGACACGATGAACCTGTCACCTCTGACGGCGGCAGGTTTCGCAGATGGGCTGCTCGGAGGAGTGGTAGATGCATGGGGCAAGGGCAGCAGGAGGTCAACACGCACGACCAGATCGAGCCTTGCTCGATGCAGCGGTCGCAGGGGAGAGGGCAGTGCGATGCAGAGCGGGGCGCAGCTGGACTTGGCGGGGCAACGAGGACCGGGAGGAGGAGGCCGAATCCAAGGCATGGGAGGCGCGACAGGAAGCAGGGGCGGCTGGTCAACAGGGCAAGGATGATGGCGACAGGCGCTAGGGCCTCGGCGAGCTCCGGCCAAAACAACGGGGACGAGCGGCGCAAGGGTCGGGAGTTCCTCTCCCGATCGAGCGGAGGCTACAAGAGGCAGAGGCGGCGAGCTTGGCGCGCCGGAGGTGGGGATGGGGCCCTGCCGGCGGGATCTGGCCGGGAACCGACAAACGGCAGCGCGTGCGGAGGAGCTGATGGAGGGGCCGAAGGAGGTCGCAGATGGGCTTGCCGGCGGCGGCCAAGGTCGCAGCAGGGGGGGGGTCGCTGGGGCGCGGGAGAGGCGGAACTGGAGAGAAACAACGACGAGGGAAGGGAGAGGCCATGGATCGGGCGCAGGAGCTCCTCTCCTGAGCGTGGTCGCGGCGCGAGGGAGGAGAGGGAGGCGAGTGATTGAGGGAAGGGAGAGGGGATCGAGTAGGAGGCGGCGGCCAGATGGAGAGATCGAGAGGAGGGGGGTCGGGGCTAGGGGTTAGATAGGCGGGGTCGGCTGGGCCTTGGGCCAAATGGGCTGCGGGGAAGCAGGCCGGCCTGGCTGCTGGGCTTTCTTCTCTCTCTCACTCTAAAGAAAATAAAACAAAATAGAGATAAGAAAAAAAAGAAAGGGAGGTTAGGGGAAGAAGTTGGACACGCGGATAATTTTCCCGGACTCACAAAAATGTGTTTGATCCAAGAAAATAGGAATGGCCATGCTTGCAAGATTTAAACTCAAACTCATTTGAATTTAATTCAAATGGTTTGAACTAGGACAAGGTTTTAGAAGTGTCCAAAAATATTGAGAATTTAGGAAGAGCCTCGATAAAAGGGAAAAAATTGTTGGCAAAGTTTGGAGGACCAAACTTGAAGTAGAAAAGGCATGGGAATTTTGCAAGTGTGTTACGGTTAATTCCAAGCTAATGGAATATTTTATAGTAGCTCCCTAAATATTGGGAGGATATGTTATAAAGAGAAATCACCATGTGAATTCCCTCGATTTAAATAGATCAACGATCTATGCAATTTATTTAACTGAGTTATAAAAGGGTTGCATGAAGACATGATGCAATGCAAATGATGCTATGAAATGAGATGCATGACATGAACAAAATGCAAAATGAAAACAAAAACCCGACCACGAAGGAATTATCATATTGCATCTCCGGAAAAGGCAAGAGTTGGAGTTACGAATATGGAAAGTTACATCCGGGGCGTTACAACACTCCACCACTACGAGAGGATCTCGTCCCGAGATCTAGGATGGCATCGGAGAGAAACGGAAGAGGAAGAAAAGAGGTAAAACAAAGTTGCTTCTTTGACAAATGAGTGAAACCACGATCCTTGAGAGGTTGAAAAAACTTGAAAGAAAGAACACAACTGAGTTGAACACAATTGAGAGCACTGCGGTAGAAAATAGAAACAAGGAACACCATGTGAACCTTGGAGGTTGCAAAGCTATGAATGATGAGTACAATGGACAAGAAAGAATTGAACCCGCTTTGGTTGAAATGAGATAAACAAGGAACAAGGAAGAACAAATTCAGACAGCACTCCGGTTGAAAAGAGATGCAAGACTTGATAAGATGAAAAGAACTTGAATGAGAACACAACACTCTGGTTAAATGGATAAGCATGAAAAGAACACGATCCTAACAATTCGAGATGATGAGTGAAGAGAGCAACATCACCATGCCTCCGGAAGAACGAAAAGAAGATAGATCATTGGAATAAAAGAACGGAGAAGAAAATGCCAACTTCTGCCACAAATGATCTTGAAAAGCACCCTTCCAAGAAGGTTAGAACGGAGTTGTTGGAAAACCAACAACGAAAAGAATAAGCTTGTAGTGGGCTTATGGAAACATCTCAACACTTGAGGTGAAATTCTGCCACTAACGAAAAACAATTGCTTGTTTTAGATCAAAGAAGAGATGAAAACTTCTTTCGCCGAGAGGATAGGAGAAAACTCGGATCATTGATAAGCACCACAAATAGCAACATTCCTTAGGGAAGGCTTTAGGTGAAATATGACACAAGATAAGTCCAACGAAGAGATTGATGGATTTAAAATACCTCATTCTTGACAACATGTGAATCCCGAAACGCGAATGGAAATTGTCAAGAATGATATAACACCACATCAAAAGATAAGGTAGGAGCATTGCACTTAGGAATGCAAGATGAAGAATACTTGAACGCCTCAAAACAAAACATGTGTTGAGCACCATGTTTAATTTTGAGTATAGCTTGGCGGGTCATAACTTCGAGAGAAATCTTGAAGAACAATTGAAGAATGAAAAGAATCCTTGATGAACCACCATGTAGAGCCTCCATGAAGAACTCCGGTAATAAAAGGATGATAGAAAGAAAGAGAAGTTGAAAGAACAAGGGAGCCTTGCGATGATTTAGATGGAGCTACGAAATGAGTAAACTTTGAACTCCGGGCAAGAAAGATGAATAAATTGGAACCGAGAATTACTTCATCATGAACAATCTTCGGAAGAAAAGAATTAATCACCTCGAGGAAATAAGAATAAGATTTATTGTATGCTTATCCTTCATCAAATTAAATTGATGACAAGCAATGGATTTGGCATACTACTTATTCTCGTAGAAAGGATTAAAAGAGATAGCACAAACTTGAGAAGGTATTGATGGAACCACCAGTGGGATTGAAACAACAAAAGAATGAATGAATTGATACGATAACAAAGAAAGTGAAATCTTGAACGAACCACCGAAAGAATTGAAAATGAAAGTAGCAAAGGCACAATTTACGGGAATAATTGGAAAATGAATGAAGATACTTGAGGGGATTTAGATACATGAGAACGAAGAGATCATCGATTAGAGGGTATTTGAACGATGCCCCGGTAAGATTTGGAGAATGATAGCTACACGCTGAGAATGAATAATTATGACATGAGGGCCTTCAGAGGAAAGAAATGAAAACAACTCATGAAATGCTCCGGATGGTAAGAAAAGAATTGTCACAATTGAAAACAATTATGAGAGGATGGCTTAAGCTGGAACTATGAATCTTCAAGAGAGCGGACCAATATTTAGGAGAAATCCTTCTTCGGTCTTCAAATGTTTAGAATGATGTGAGAACCACCACCATGAATTATTGAGATACCCCGGGAGAAAATTAGAAAGGTTGAACCAACAATGAAAATAATTTGAAAGATCTTGGAGAAGGACATATGACTTATGATAATTCATTCTTACGTCAAACTTGGAAAAGAATTTGAGAGTAACTCCGGGAAGGTTAGAAGAGTCAGGTAAGATCCTGGGAAAAGACCTGTGGGTTAGGGCCCACTCGAAAGAAACATCATTGAAGGATAGCTTGAAATAGAGGTTGCACCGGTAGAATTAAATAGCTTGAATGAGAGAAAAACCTTGAAGTAACTCGAACAGATTAAGAATGGAAACATGATTCTTTTGAGATATCCTGAGCACTCCGGATAAGAATAGAGAGAGGTGAACAATTAAGAGGTGCACTGACATGGAAAAACATTTGAAACAAGGAAAGGGATATGATCAACACCGAAAGCTTGAATTAAATCCACCGGAGAAGAAAAAAAATAACGAAGAATGATGAACTCAAAGCTCCGTTAGTATCTTCCTGAGAATCACCGGATAAGAACATTGGCGGGAAAAGAATGGAGAAACTTCACATCCATAAGATGGATACTTGATTAAGATATCTGACTCCTTGAAGAAAAGGGTGGGAGGGCGGGAACACAAAGACGACTTGGGACAGATGAAACAAACACCATTGAGAAAACTTATAATTGATATTGCAAATGGGAAAAATGATAGTATTAGCCTGGAGAGAAGCACGCCGGTTAGAGAAGAATTAACATGACGACCTCGAAGATCAAGAAGGATTAGTATTCACATAGCAATATGAGAATACGGTTTAGGAAAGGTATGGATCAACACTTGACATAGAAGCAACTCGAATACCACAATTAAAGCAAAACAAAGGATTTGGCTTGCAGAATAAGCCGAAAACAAACATATGATAGAGATTTACCCAATCTCATATCATGCATATGTCGGAAAGATATTCTGGGAGCTACTTGAATTCCCACCTATAAAACTCCCGAAACTTTCTGGTTATGCAATCTGGTGTTGGGGATACAGGGGAAGCAATATATATCTCACCCAAACTAACAATACCTACATCCAAGTTGTATCCATCCGTCAACACATAACCAAGAAACCTACGGAAATTATGTACCTCAACCTTTGAAAAGCATCCGTTATACGAGCTATGGCAATACTCCCGAACTCCCGCCCCAGTACTGGGTGGCATCGAGGTTATCTCACCAACAACTGCATAAAAGAGATTTTCGATGTCGGCAAAACTCAGGTATTCCAGAACTGCAACGATAAAATTATGACGACAACACCTCAGAGCTCAACTCCCCGGGTCATTGCCACATAAAAGACAGGAGGCACCAAGAACAATGTTGTCATCACAAAACCATCGAAACGATTCCAAGATACCCGCGTGATCCAAATTTTTTTAGTGAAATTTGAGAAGAGGAAAGACAAAACATCTACGTCGAGAGTCCTCACCAGAGCGGCGAAGGGGGCTGAGGAGTAAAAAGAATCCTACTCTCCGATATATATAATCCTAAGACTCAAAATAGTTTTCTTCTAAACTCAACAACGACCAACAATTAAGGGGGCTCCTATGGTCGGTCGAGGCTCTGATACCAACTTGTCACGCCCAATATGCGATACTATCCTAAAGAGACATGAAGGTCCCACTAAGGATAGAACCGCATATTGATATACTTTTGCAAGGTGGATATCATTACATCAACATTACATAATAGTGGGGATACATCCAAAACATCCAATGACACATGAATACAACAATATATCATACATGAGGACAACATCCGCTACGGATGAGACACAAACAGAAGCTCAAACGACATCCACCCTACTAGCCCAGGCTGCTGACCTGGAACCTATCCCCTAATCGAAGAAGAAGCAGAAGAATAACTCCAAAACAAGCAAACATCGCTCCCGCGTCATGATCATCGCATAACATGTACCTGCAACTGTTGTTGTAGTAATCTATGAGCCACAAGGACTCATCAATCCCATTACCATGGGTATCAAGACTAGCAAAGCTTAAAGGGTAAGGAAGGGGTAAAGTGGTGAGGTTGCAGCAGCGGCTAAGCAAATATGGTGGCTAACATACACAAATAAGAGCAAGAAGAGAGCAAGCGGAACGATCATGAAGCTAGCAATGATCAAGAAGTGATCCTGAACTCCTACTTACGTCAAACATAACCCAAAACCGTGTTCACTTCCCGGACTCTGCCGAAAATAGACCATCACGGCTACACACGCGGTTGATGCATTTTAATTCGGATTTGGTGTCAAGTTATCTACAACCAGACATTAACAAATTCCCATCTGCCACATAACCGCAGGCACAGCTCTCGAAAGTTTATACCCTGCAGGGGTGTCCCAACTTAGCCCGTGATAAGCTCTCGCAATCAACGAAGGATATACCTTCTCCTAGGAAGACCCGATCAGACTCGGAATCCTGGTTTACAAGACATTTCGACAATGGTAAAACAAGACCAGCAAGACCGCCCGCTGTGCCGACAAATCCCGATAGGAGCTGCACATATCTCGTTCTCAGGGCACACCGGATGAGCAAGACGTCGGATTGGCATAGACCCTGATTGCCCAGGGGCGCCGGACATCGCTCGGTTTGGACCAACACTTAGACAAGCATTGGCCCGGGAGGCTAAAATAAAGATGACCCTCGGGTTGGCCGACCCAAGAGAAAGGTATAGGTGGTGGTGAGGCAAATGGTAAAACCAAGGTTGGGCCTTGCTGGAGGAGTTTTATTCAAAGCAAACTGTTAAGGGGGTCCCATAAATCACCCAACCGCGTAAGGAACGCAAAATCCGGGAACATAACACTGGTATGACGGAAACTAGGGCGGCAAGAGTGGAACAAAACACCAGGCATAAGGCCGAGCCTTCCACCCTTTACCAAATATATAGATGCATTAATTATATAAGAGATATTGTGATATCCCAACATAAACCTGTCCACCATGGAGCAATCTTCAACTTCACCTGCAACTAACAACGCTATAAGAGGGACTGAGCAAAAGCGGTAACATAGCCAAACAATGGTTTGCTAGGAAGGGTGAAAATGTTAGAGGCTGACATGGTAAATTGGGAGGCTTGAAGAACAAGTGATAGGCAGCGCAGCAAAGCGATAGAACAAAGCAACTAGCATAGCAATGATAGTAGTGAGATCCAAGGTGACGGTCATCTTGCCTGAAATCCCGCTAGGAAAAACAACGAGTCCATAAAGAAGACAAACGGACGTAGTAGAACAAATCCTCACAACTCCGGAACGAAACCGAAGCTAACGAGAGAAGCAAACCGGAAAGAAGCAAACAACATGGTAAACACGCAAGCATAATCATGGCATGATGCACAATCAAGTATGATGCATGTTCGGTTTAAAGAGGCATGGCATGGCAGAGAGCAACAAATAATACTACAAGTTAAGTGGAGCTCATTCCATTATTTAGTTCTCCCTCGTTATGCTACTCATCAATATTAAATGTTGGTTAACATGGTAAGAGGTGAAGCATAAGTAAACTAACTATTTAGGCAAGTTTAAATGAGGCCGAAAACAACAAAGGATAATTCCGGAAAATCCCCATATGTCATTTAGCAATTTTAAAGCAAGCAACAATTTTAAACATTTTAAATGTTGTTATCATGATGCGGATGACATATGCAAGTTTTAGGCAATTTTTTATTAAGATTTTGACATGAGCAAGATATGAAACATCTGTCACCGTGGTGGAAAGAAAGGGTGCCACGACAATGAATTCGAAAATGATGCCACGACAACATACCGATGATCTGAGAACTCATTGAGATACCGGTGCAAAAGAGCAAGTGTGCGAATGTGCGGAACATGCAAAAGATGGTGGGGTGATCCCGGTTATCGGTTTCCCACGAGTCGACGGCATGGCAAACGAGGAGGAAAGTGCAAGGATCAACTTGGACATGGTTTGAACATGAGCATCTCATACAACATGCATTCGTTCTCAGAAGGTCGTCTCGGCGGTTATACCTTCGAAGCATGCCTTTCGGGGTGGTTCGAGCTTGTCGAGTTAACTAGGGGTACACGGCGACGGTAGTGGAAGTAGTGGTTCACGTTTCGTAGATGGTATATGTTCGGGGTCATGGCGAGGAACTTGACGTCCATGGGGTCTTCGAGATCAACGGTAGTGGTACACACGTTGTCGGGGTACTTGTCGGTCCGGTCTTGGCGAAGGTAGTTGTACACGGGTCGTAGTGGAAGTAGTGGTACTATTCGTCGGTCGTCGAGGTATGCGTTCTTGGCGATCCCGTAGACGCGGTAGAGGTACTTGACGCATCACCGTGTAGTCGAACTTGGCGGTCTTGACGAACCGGTTGCTCCGAGTCCTCGGTCCTCATGCTACTTGCCAAAATCCAAGAGGGTCTTGGCGAGATCCAGAACAACACAAAAGGCCTCGGTTGATGGCGTTTAAAAAGGACATGATGAACTGGTCACCTCTGACGGCGGCAGGTTTCGCAGATGGGCTGCTCGCAGGAGTGGTAGATGCATGGGGCAAGGGCAGCAGGAGGTCAACACGCACGACCAGATCGAGCCTTGCTCGATGCAGCGGTCGCAGGGTAGAGGGCAGCGTGATGTAGAGCGGGGCGCAGCTGGACTTGGCGGGGCAACGAGGACCGGGAGGAGGCGGCCGAATCCAAGGCATGGGAGGCACGACAGGAAGTAAGGGCGGCTGGTCAGCAGGGCAAGGATGATGGCGCCGGCGCTAGGGCCTCGGCGAGCTCCGGCCAAAACAACGGGGACGAGCGGCGCAAGGGTCGGGAGCTCCTCTCCCGATCGAGCGGAGGCTACAAGAGGCAGAGGCGGCGAGCTTGGCGCGCCGGAGGTGGGGACGGGGCCCTGCCGGCGGGATCCGGCCGGGAACCGGCAAACGGCAGCGCGTGCGGAGGAGCTGATGGAGGGGCCGAAGGAGGTCGCAGATGGGCTTGCCGGCGGCGGCCAAGGTCGCTGCAGGGAGGGGGGGTCGCTGGGGCGCGGGAGAGGCGGAACTGGAGAGAAACAACGACGAGGGAAGGGAGAGGCCATGGATCGGGTCCAGGAGCTCCTCTCCTGAGCATGGTCACGGCGCGAGGGAGGAGAGGGAGGCGAGTGTTTGAGGGAAGGGAGAGGGGATCGAGCAGGAGGCGGCGGCCAGATGGAGAGATCGAGAGGAGGGGGGTCGGGGCTAGGGGTTAGATAGGCGGGGTCAGCTGGGCCTTGGGCCAAATGGGCTGCGGGGAAGCAGGCCGGCCTGGCTGCTGGGCTCTCTTCTCTCTCTCACTCTAAAGAAAATAAAACAAAATAGAGATAAGAAATAAAAGAAAGGGAGGTTAGGGGAAGAAGTTGGACACGCGGATAATTTTCCCGGATTCACAAAAATGTGTTTGATCCAAGAAAATAGGAATGGCCATGCTTGCAAGATTTAAACTCAAACTCATTTGAATTTAATTCAAATGGTTTGAACTAGGAAAAGGTTTTAGAAGTGTCCAAAAATATTGAGAATTTAGGAAGAGCCTCGATAAAAGGGAAAATAATTGTTGGCAAAGTTTGGAGGACCAAACTTGAAGTAGAAAAGGCATGGGAATTTTGGAATGGAATATTTTATAGTAGCTCCCTAAATATTGGGAGGATATGTTATAAAGAGAAATCACCATGTGAATTCCCTCGATTTAAATAGATCAACGATCTATGCAATTTATTTAACTGAGTTATAAAAGGGTTGCATGAAGACATGATGCAATGCAAATGATGCTATGAAATGAGATGCATGACATGAACAAAATGCAAAATGAAAACAAAAACCCGACCACGAAGGAATTATCATATTGCATCTCCGGAAAAGGTAAGAGTTGGAGTTACGAATATGGAAAGTTACATCCGGGGCGTTACATGTTATCAACAAGAGACAGTAAAAAAGGTTTATGCAGGGTCTTAATCTGAAAAGAATCCTTGAAACGGGTCCCTACTGCACGTCTGCCCCTGTGTCTCCGTTGTGCCATATCCTGGACGGGTGTAGCACAGTGTTCATCTGTAAAAGAGAGGAACTTAGTTGAAAACAATTGTGCGAGAAATCTATGTTATATTAAATAAACAAAGTATAATACAGAAAATGGGTAAAATTGAGCTTTATTGTCTCTTGGTGTAAATGCGCGGAGCCCCTTGTACAGGGGTATGCGGCTAGTAAGCCTTTGTATGTTTATGCTAGAGTCGTTGAGCCATGTCCGGGGTCTTGAACGACCTATTTAGGTGCTTTAACTAGTAAAGCCAGTTTAGTGTGCGGCTGTCAAGGCAGCAACACCATCGTCCGCGCTTGAGGAGCATTCGATATTTCCCTTTAATGAGATGATGCCTCGCGGACCGGGCATTTTAAGTGTAAGGGATGCATAATGCGGTATTGTGTTAAAGCGGGCGAAAGCTTTGCATCCCAGTAGTGCTTGATAACTACTTATGAATGGGGCGATGTGGAAGGTTAGCTTTTCGCTTCGGAAGTTGTCGGGGGAGCCGAACATAACTTCTAACAAGAGGGAACCCGTACAATGGGTATATGGGCCTGGCGTGACCCCTTGAAAGGAGGTGTTGCCATGGCGAATTATAGTTGGGTTTATCCCCATTTTGCGGATTGTGTCCTGGTATAGCAGGTTTAGATCACTGCTGCTGTCCATTAGGACTTGTGTAAAGTGGAGTCCGTCAATTATCGGATCTAATACCAAGGCAGTCCAGCCTGCGTTCTGGATACCTCTAGAGTAATCCTAATGATCGAGGGTGATTGGTTGTAACAACCAGTGGCGGGACTCCTCTGGGACAGGCCGTATGGCGCGTATCTCCATAGGCGCCACTCTGTTTTTCCCTTTTGTCACATGAAGTGAATTTACTGTTTTGACTTCTTGCGGGAACTTCTTTTGTTCTCAGGTGCTCTGCTTGTGGGTTCGTCGTCGTCCTCGCTTGGTATGTTGAGCCCCTTGTGTTCGGCGTTGAGTTTGCCGGATTGCTTGAAGACCCAACAATCTCTATGGGTGTGGTTTGCAGGCCTCCCGGGGGTACTGTGGATTTGACATATTTTGTCCAAGATTTTGTTGAGGTTAGATAGCTCGTCCCTATTATCTTTGGGGGACGACTTTTTCTGATTCTGCCGAGAGCTTTTGAATCCGGCGTTGACTATCGTGCTCTTCGGACTGTTATCCTTGATCCGACGCTGTTCCTTACTACGGCGCGGTTTCCCATTTCCATCTCTGACTTCAGATGTACTTGGGTCGCTGGTGCTGCTTCTTGACAACCAACTATCTTCTCCTGTGCAAAAGCGGGTCATGAGGCTTGTCAATGCGGCCATTGTTCTTGGCTTTTCTTGGCCGAGGTCTCTGGCGAGCCATTCATCTCGAATGCTACGTTTGAAAGCTGCTAGGGCTTCGGTGTCCCGATAGTCGACTATCTGATTCTTTTTAGTAAGAAATCTGTTCCAGAGTTTCCGGGCTGACTCTCCGGGTTGTTGAGTTATATGACTTACATCATCTGCATCCGGAGGTCGGACATAGGTCCCTTGAAAATTTGCCCGAAAAGCATCCTCGAGCTCTTCCCAACTTCCTATGGTGTTTTCGGGAAGGCTTTTAAGCCAATGCCGGGCTGGCCCTTTGAGCTTGAGGGGTAAGTATTTTATGGCGTGGAGGCCATCTCCTCAAGCCATGTGTATGTGGAGGATATAATCCTCAATCCAGACTCCAGGGTCTGTTGTTCCGTTGTATGCCTCTATGTTTACGGGCTTGAATCCCGCTGGAAATTCATGGTCCAGCACCTCACCGGTGAAACATACGGGATGTGTGGTGCCCCTGTATTTGGGTGTGCCGCGATGTTCGGATATTTGTTGTGTTGCATTGCTTACTAGAGCTTTCTTTCTTGGCCCGTAGATAGATCTGGTTGGGCCATCTTTTTGATGCGAATCCTTGTGCGGATCGCGTGCCGGATTGAGTGCGGCGCCCTTTGCCGCTCTATGTCGGTCATGGGGTCATCTATCCGACCTGGTGGCTTCCTTGTTTTTTGACTGTGGGGGCTCTAAGGCCTCCTCATCAAATTCCGGTAGTAATTTTCGCTTTGGATAGCTCTTTGTGTGGTGACTGTCGCCGTACTTGTGTGCGGTGTTGAGTACTTTGCCCCATCTGATTCTGAGTGCATCTTCTGTTGTTTTGAGCTTCCGCTTCTGCTTTTTCAGGCTTCACGCAGTGGCGACGAGCCTTTGGTGGAGGTTCTTCTGCTCCAGCAACTTGTCCGGCGTGAGGTCGTCCGGACTATTATCTTCGTTGGGGACGGGTTGTTTGGTTTGTTTATCCAAGTTGCCCTGTTCAGACGGTTGCTCGACGGCATGTTCGTCGTCCGCCGGTTCGCCCTGCTATATGGCTGGGTCTGTGTCGAGGTGGGGTTTGGCGCGGCGCTTACGCCGCCGCTTTGATTGCTTTTCGAGGGAACGATCCCTCGCTGCGCCCTTTTGATCCTCGTCGTCGTTTCTTTTAGGTGTGTCCACCATGCATACATCATGGGATGAGGTGGTTGTCTAGTGCCCTACAGGCGCTGGTTCTTGGTCGTCTTCTTCATCAGCGTCCATACCGTCGATGTCTTCGGAGTCAAAGTCGAGCATGTCGGTTAAATCATCAATAGTGGCTACGAAGTGGGTGGTGGGTGGGATTCAAATTTCTTTGTCGTCCGCATCCCAACCTTGCTGACCATAGTCCGACCAGGGCTCTCCTGATAAAGAGAGAGACTTTAGTGAATTCAGGATGTCACCAAAGGGCGAGTGCTGAAAGATGTCCGCGGTGGTGAACTCCATGATCGGAGCCCAATTGGGTTCGATCAGAAGGGGTGCGGAAGATTCGGAGTCCGGAAAGGAGTCCGACACCTTGGAGTCACGAGCTTTGCAAAGGACAAGGCTGGTATTCGGCTCGATAGCCGTAGAGATTGCAGCCCCCGAGGCGGTGTCCAGCTACCCGTCCTCGATCGGCGCAGTCGGCTTCGAACTAAGGGTCGGAGCGGACACTGGAGCGGCCCCCTGGGCACTGTCGGGCGGCAGAGCTAGATCATGCCCATCGCAACAGTGCGGCGCACTTGGTTGTGGCTCGGATCCGTCGAAGATCAAGTCTCCGCGGATGTCAGCCGTGTAGTTCAAACTTCCAAATCTGACCTGATGGCCAGGGGCATAGCTCTCGATCTGCTCCATGTGGCCAAGCGAATTGGCCCGTAGTGCAAAGCCGCCAAATACGAAGATCTGTCCGGGGAGAAAAGTCTCACCCTAGACCGCATTGTTTTTGATGATCGGAAGAGCCATCGGGCCTAAAGGTGACGACACAGAGGAACTCTCAATGAAAGCACCAATGTCGGTGTCAAAACTGGCGGATCTCGGGTAGGGGGTCCCGAACTGTGCGTCTAGGCGGATGGTAACCGGAGACAAGGGACACGATGTTTTTACCCAGGTTCGGGCCCTCTCGATGGAGATAAAACCCTACTCCTACTTGATTAATATTGATGATATGGGTAGTACAAGAGTAGATCTACCACGAGATCAGAGAGGCTAAACCCTAGAAGCTAGCCTATGGTATGATTGTTGTTCGTCCTACGGACTAAAACCCTCCGGTTTATATAGACACCGGAGAGGGCTAGGGTTACACAGAGTCGGTTACAATGGGACGAGATCTACATATCATATCGCCAAGCTTGCCTTCCACGCCAAGGAATGTCCCATCCGAACACGGGACGAAGTCTTCAATCTTGTATCTTCATAGTCCGGGAGTCCGGCCAAAGGTCATAGTCCGGCCATCCGGACACCCCCTAATCCGGGACTCCCTCAATGGCAAAGGCTATACTTGAGGTTTTTATTGAAATAAAAGATGCAAAACATTATTCTAAATAATATAACGCAAATCCTAGTAAAATAAAATGATGCTCCCAGCAAAACACATATCATGTGATGAATGAAAATATAGCTCCAAGTGAGGTTACCGATAACGTTGGAGACGAAAGAGGGGGTGCCTTCTGGGGCATACCCAAGCTTAGTTTCTTGTATCCTCCTTGAATATTACCTTGGGGTGCCTTGGGAATCCCCAAACTTAGGGTCTTGTCACTCCTTATTCTCCTTATATCAATGTCTCACCCAAAACTTGAAAACTTCAATCACACACAACCTAACGGAACTTCGTGAGATAGGTTAGTATGATAAAGAGCAAACCATTCACTTTGGTACTGACAAAGACAAGATTCATAATTGTTCTCACACAATTCCTACTGTATACTATCATTTCCACAATTTATATTGAGCAATATAAGCCATAGAAACTAGATAACAAGCAAACTATGCATTGAAAACAGAATCTGTCAAAAACAGAACAGTCTGTAGTAATCCATACTCCAACCATACTTCTGCTACTCCAAAAATTTTGAAAAATTAGGACAACGTAGATAATTTGTATATCTATCACCTGTAAAAAATTCAGATCAAAATCACAGTCCAGTGAATTTTCAAAATGCCTTTAATGAGCGCAAAAGTTTCTGTTTTTGCACATATTCAAGTCAACTATCATCCACACTATCCCAAAGGCTTTACTTGGCACTTTATTGAAACAAAAGCAATTAAAAATGATTACTACAATAGAATAATCATGTTAACACACAAAAATTATAGTTAAAAGTGTTGGGTTGTCTCCCAACAAGCGTTTTTCTTTAATGCCTTTTTAGCTAGGCATGATGATTTCAATGATGCTCACATAAAAGATAAGAATTGAAACACAAAGAGAGCATCATGAATCATAAGTTCCTCTCTCATAATAATTTTCAGTAGCATCATGAATAGATTCATCCATATATCCATCACATAAAGCATTCTTTTCATGATACAAAAGCATAGAAAATTTATTACTCTCCATATAAGCAATTTTATTCTCATTCACAATAGTGGGAGTATAATATGAAACTTGAATATTAAAAATTGTTTCCACATTAAGAGCGTAATGTTCAGTAAAAGGATATTCAAAATTATGACAATAATTATCACTACTTTTTATAACATAAGCATCATCGCAATAATCATCATAAGTAGTAACTTTGTTCTCATCATAGTCAATTGAAACCTCTTCCAAGATAGTGGATGTATCACTAAATAAAGTCATGACCTCTCCAAATCCCCTTTCATCAATATTGTAATAAGATTCAACACCCTCCAAAATAGTGGGATCACTACTACCTAGAGTTGACACTCTTCCAAACCCACTTTCATCATTGTAATCATCATAAATAGGAGGCATGCTATCATCATAATAAATTTTCTTATCGAAGGTAGAAGGAATCAAATGATCATATTCATTATGCAAAGCATCCCCAAGCTTGGGACAAGCATTATTTTCAGCAAATAAATCTTCAAGCATTTCATACTTATCAAACATAACATCCCCAAGCTTGTGTTTTTGCATATCATCATAATCATTCTTATCAATAGCATGAATGGCACCAATAGTATAGTAAACATTATTATCATATTCTTCCAAGCAAGTGCCAAAAAGATTTTCAAGATCATAAGAGACATCATTGTCTTCCCAATCATAACCATCACAACAAGAAGTAGGCATCACAAAATCATACTCAATATCATCATCCTCCATCAACATATTTGATTCAATTTCATGAGGCACAATGGTGATAGGAGCAATATTACTTGGGAGAGTTACCTTTTTACCTCTACCTTTTCTTCTTTTCTTTTTCTTCTTTACCACCTCACGTGTGGGTTTAATCAATTTTTTCGAGCTTCTTATTGATGAGATTGGTTGAATAGGAAGTTTCTCATTGTCCCCTATTTCATCATGAGAGACAATAGGAGGGAAAGTGGAAATCTTTACCCTTTCATTAGTATTCCTTTTATATTATATTGGTTTCCCCATCTTTCTCTAGTTGGCAATATAAGCATTCTCATTGCAATTTACCATGCAAAACATATAGATATTTTTTAGATTAGTTTCAATGTCGTCTGTGAGGATGAATACTTCAAGCCAACTATTTTATGTGTCAATTCTTCACTCCCCAAAAATAGACAAAGCTCATTATAAATTTCATTCAAGGGTGATCAAGTCATTACAATATTTGGCCATGATTCGATCATGAAAAAGTTTGCATTGGAAATTAAGATGACCATCCTTATTGCAAAGTTCACAAGTCATAGGACAAAGAGAACATAATTTTGTAGCAAATTCATCTATCACTTTGAGCAAAAAATTGGTCCTATCATGCTTATGCTTCTTACAAATTCTATCTTCCCTATAAGGCATGTCTTCATAAAGTATTTCCACTCCACAAAAATTGACATGCTTATAAGGAACATTATTGTCATGACTTGTGCAATCATCATTAGCATTTTGGATATTCAAAGAATTCATACTAAAAACATTGCAATCATGCTCATCATTCAAAGATTCTATGGCAAACATTTTATTGAATTCTTCTTCTATCAATTGAGCACAATTTTCCTTTCCATCATTTTCAAGAAATACATGATAAAGATGAATAATATGAGACCACCTCAATTCCATTTTTTTGTAGTTTTCTTTTATGAACCAAACTAGTGATAAAACAAGAAACTAAAAGATTCAATTGCAAGATCTAAATATATACCTTCAAGCACTCACCTCCACGGCAACAGCGCCAGAAAAGAGCTTGATGTCTACTACGCAACTTTATTCTTGTAGACTCGTCTTGGGCCTCCAAGCGCGGAGTTGTGTAGGACAGTAGCAATTTTTCCTCAAGTGGATGACCTAAGGTTTATCAATCCGTGGGAGGCATAGGACGAAGATGGCCTCTCTCAAACAACCCTGCAACCTAATACAAGAAATCTCTTGTGTCCCCAACACACCCAATACAATGGCAAATTGTATAGGTGCACTAGTTCAACAAAGAGATGGTGATAAAAGTGTAATATGGATGGTAGAAATATATTTTTATAATCTGAATAAATAAAAAAGCAAGGTAGCAATTGATAAAATGGAGCACAAACGGTATTGCAATGCTTGAAAACAAGGCCTAGGGTCCGGACCTTCGCTAGTGCAATCTCTGAACAGTGCTAATATAATTGGATCATGTAACCATCCCTCATGTGCGATGAAGAATCACCCCAAAGTTCTTATCTAGCAGAGAACATAAGAATAATTTGTTTGTAGGGTACGAAACCACCTCAAAGCTATTCTTTCCGATCAATCTATCCAAGAGTTTGTACTAAAATAACACCAAAGCAAATTCAGATTCATAATACTCAATCCAACATAAAGAATTCAAGGAGTGCCCCCAAGATTTCTACCGGAGAAACAAAGACAAGAACGTGCATCAACCCATATGCATAGATTACCCCAATGTCACCTCGGGAATCTGCGAGTTGAGTACCAAAACATATATCAAGTGAATCAATACGATACCCCATTGTCACCACAGGTATTCATAGCAAGACATACATCAAGTGTTCTCAAATCCATAAAAGTATTCAATCCGATAAAACGAAATCTCAGAGGGAAAACTCAATTCATCACAAGATAGAGAGGGGGAAACACCATATGATCCGACTCTATTAACAAAGCCAGTGATACATCAAGATTGTGACATCTCAAGAATACGAGAGAGAGAGAGAGAGAGAGAGAGAGAGAGAGAGAGAGATTAAACACATAGCTACTGGTACAAACCCTCAGCCCTGAGGGTGGACTACTGCCTCCTCATCATGGTGGACGCCGGGATGATTAAGATGGCCACCGATGATGATTTCCCCCTCCGGCAGAGTGCCGGAGAAGGGCTCTAGATTGGATCTCGTGGTTCTAGAACTGGCGGCGGCTGGAACAAAGTTTCGTCGACTCCCCTGGGGTTTCTGGAATATTTGGGCATTTATAGAGCGAAGAGGCGGTGCGGGAGGCCACCGTGGTGGGCACAACCCACCTGGGCGCACCTGGGCCCCCAGGCATGCATTGTTGGGTTGTGCCCCCACGGGGCACCCCGAGGTGCTTCTCTGGCCCACTGGATGTCTTCTGGTCCAAAAAATACTTCCAAAAAGTTTCGCTATATTTGGACTCCATTTGATATTGATTTTCTGCGATGTAAAAAACAAGCAAAAAACTACAACTGGCACGGGGCACTATGTCAATAGGTTAGTCCCAAAAAATGATATAAAGTTGCTATAAAATGATTGTAAAACATCTAAGAATGATAATATAACAGCATGGAACAATAAAAAATTATAGATACATTGGAGACGTATCAATCATGCAATGGATGGGATGAATCAAAATCTCCTAAAATGCACGAGGAAACTATGGGGGTCTCCTCATGAGCAATAGCGGAAGCATAACATGGAGAAAATTCAAAACATGGCAAACAATGCGTGATCGAAGCTAGGTGGTCATGGCATGGCATATGATGTTAATGATGCAAAGAGAGCATATCAATATTATCACAAGAAAAATAAATGCCAATAACCATGGGCTTTTCATCTATGCCATATGTGCAAATTAGGTTTATTTTAATGACATATGCATAGTCACTATGATGAGATTAGAAATATGACATATGGTTGACCTCATTCATAGCATATGACAAGTTTAAAGGATTGCCAAACATAATGTGACCAATAGAATTTTCACATGATATCCTATGGAGCATAGCATCACAAATAGGTAATTTGACATGCTCAGCATCATATTCATCATAAATGGGTGGCATATCGAAACAAGTAAAGGATGTAGTATGTGATGAATCCATAAGATCATCAACATAATGGAAGCAATCATTTGCAAGATAGTCCACTAGTGGGATAACTAAAGTACCATCACCTTTGTTACCTTTGTCATTCCACTCATGTGGTGTAGGTGAGGTGTCAAAGACCAAATGGTGGTCAATGTCCTCATCATTATGGAACCATTGAAGGAAATACGTCCTAGAGGCAATAATAAAGTTGTTATTTAATATTTCCTCATTCATGATAAAGGTTTATTATTCATGCTAGAATTGTATTGATCGGAAACCTTAATACACGTGTGAATAAATAAACAAATACCGTGTCCCTAGTAAGCCTCTACTAGACTAGCTCGTTGATCAAAGATGGTTAAGGTTTCCTAACCATAGAGATGTGCTGTCATTTGATAGCGGGATCACATCATTAGGAGAATGATGTGATGGACAAGACACATCCGTTAGCTTAGCATATTGATCGTTCAGTTTGTTGCTACAGCTTTCTTCATGTCATATACATATTCCTTCGACTATGAGATTATGCAACTCCCGGATACCAGAGGAATACCTTGTGTGCTACCAAACATCACAACATAACTGGGTGATCATAAAGATGCTCTACAGGTATCTCCGAAGGTGTTTGTTGAGTTGGCATAGATCGAGATTAGGATTTGTCACTCTGAGTATCGGAGAGGTATCTCTGGGCCCTCTCGGAGTCTCGGTAATACACACCATAAGTTTGCAAGCAAACGACTAAGGAGTTAGTGATGTCTACTATGCAACCTTCTTCTTGTAGACTCGTGTTGGGCCTCCAAGCGCAGAGTTTTGTACAACAATAGCAGATTTCTCTCAAGTGGATGACCTAAGGTTTATCAATCCGTGGGAGGCATCGGATGAAGATGGTCTCTCTCAAACAACCCTGCAACCAAATAACAAAGAGTCTCTTGCGTCCCCAACACACCCAATACAATGGTAAATTGTATAGGTGCACTAGTTCGGCAAAGAGATGGTGATACAAGTGCAACATGGATGGTAGATATAGGTTTTTGTAATCTGAAATTATAAAAACAGCAAGGTAGGAAGTAACAGAAGTGAGTGAAAACGGTATTGCAATGCTTCGAAACAAGGCCTAGGGTTCATACTTTCACTAGGGCAACTTCTCTCAACAATGATAACATAATTGGATCGTATAACAATCCCTCAATGTGCAACAAAGAGTCACTCCAAAGTCACTAATAGTGGAGAACAAACGAAGAGATTATTGTAGGGTACGAAACCACCTCAAAGTTATTCTTTCTGATCGATCTATTGGGCTATTCCTATAAGTGTCACAAACAACCCTAGTGTTCATAGTAAAATAACACCTTAAGACACACATAAACAAAAACCCTAATGTCACCTAGATACTCCAATGTCACCTAGATTCAACCAACACAAAGTACTTCAAAGAGTGCCCCAAAGTTTCTACCGGAGAGTTAAGACAAAAACGTGTGCCAACCCCTATGCATAAGTTCACAAGGTCACTGAACCCGCAAGTTGATCACGAAAACGTACATCAAGTAGATCACGTGAATATCCCATTGTCACCATAGATAAGCACATGAAAGACATACATCAAGTGTTCTCAAATCCTTAAAGACATAATCCGATAAGACAACTTCAAATGGAAAACTCAATCTACTACAAGAAGGTAGAGGGGGAGAAACATCATAAGATCCAACTATAGTAGCAAAGCTCATGGTACATCAAGATCGTGCCAAATCAAGAACACGAGAGAGAGAGAGAGAGAGAGAGAGAGAGATCAAATACATAGCTACTGGTACATACCCTCAGTCTCGAGGGTGAACTACTCCCTCCTTGTCATGGAGAGCGTTGGGATGATGAAGATGGCCACCGGTGATGATTCCCCCCTCCGATAGGGTGCCGGAACAGGGTCCCGATTGGTTTTTGGTGGCTATAGAGGCTTGTGGCGGTGGAACTCTCGATCTAGGTCATGTTATGGAAGTTTGGGGATATATAAGAGGTGTTGGCGTCAGGAACATGTCAGGGGGGTCTCCGAGTCAACCACAAGATAGGGGGGCACGCCCAGGGGGTAGGGCACGCCTCCTATCTTGTGGTTGGCTCGGGACTCTTCTACCCAACTCCGATGCGCCATGGGCTTCTTCTAGTCCAAAAATAAGCACCGTAAATTTTCAACTCGTTTGGACTTCGTTTGATATTCCTTTTCTGTGAAACTCAGAAACAATGAAAAAACAGAAACTGGCATTGGGCTCTAGGTTAATAGGTTAGTCCCAAAAATCATATAAAATATCATATAAATGCATATAAAACATCCAAGATAGATAATATAATAGCATGGAACAATAAAAAATTATAGATACGTTGGAGACGTATCAAGCATCCCCAAGCTTAATTCTTGCTCGTCCTTGAGTAGGTAAATGATAAAAACAGAATTTTTGATGTGGAATGCTACCTAACATATTTATCCATGTAATTTTCTCTATTGTGGCATGAATTTTCATATCCATAAGATTTGAAACAAAAGTTTAATATTGACATAAAAACAATAATACTTCAAGCATACTAATAAAGCAATCATGTCTTCTCAAAATATCTTGGCCAAAGAAAGCTTATCCCTACAAAATCATATACTCTGGCTATGCTCCATCTTCATCACACAAAATATTCAAATAATGCACAACCCCAATGACAAGCCAAGCAATTGTTTCATAATTTTGATGTTCTCAAACTTTTTCAACTTTCACGCAATACATGAGCGTGAGTCATGAACATAGCACTATAGGTGGAACAATATATGGTGGTTTTGGAGAAGATAAAAATAAGGAGATATTCTCACATCAACTAGGCGTATCAACGGGCTATGGAGATGCCCATCAATAGATATCAATGTGAGCGAGTAGGGATTGCCATGCAATGGATGCACTAGAGCTATAAGTTTATGAAAAAGAAACTAAGTGGGTGTGCATCCAACTCGCTTGCTCATGAAGACCTAGGGAAATTTGAGGAAGCCCGTCATTGGAATATACAAGCCAAGTTCTATAATGAAAAATTCCCACTTGTATATGAAAGTGACAACATAGGAGACTCTCTATCATGAAGATCATGGTGCTACTTTGAAGCACAAGTGTGGTAAAAGGATAGTAGCATTGCCCCTCCTCTCTTTTTCTCTCATTTTTTTGTTTTTTTGTTTTTGGGCCTTCTCTTTTTTGGCCTCTTTTATTTATTTATTTATTTATTTTTATTTTCATCCGGAGTCTCATCCAGACTTGTGGGGTACTCATAGTCTCCATCATCCTTCCCTCACTGGGACAATGCTCTAATAATGAAGATCATCACACTTTTATTTACTTACAACTCAAGAATTACAACTCAATACTTAGAACAAAATATGACTCCATATGAATGCCTCCAGCGGTGTACCGGGATGTGCAATGAATCAAGAGTGACATGTATGAAAGAATTATGAACGGTGGCTATGCCACAAATACGATGTCAACTACATGATCATGCAAAGCAATATAACAATGATGATGCGTGTCATAAATAACGGAACAGTGGAAAGTTGCATGGCAATATATGTCGGAATGGCTATGGAAATGCCATAATAGGTAGGTAGAGTGGCTGTTTTGAGGAAGGTATATGGTGGGTGTATGGTACCAGCGAAAGTTGCACGGTACTAGAGATGCTAGCAATGGTGGAAGGGTGAGAGTGTGCATAATCCATGGACTCAACATTAGTCATAAAGAACTCACATGCTTATTGCAAAAATCCATTAGTTATTGAAACAAAGTACTACGCGCATGCTCCTAGGGGGATAGATTGGTAGGAAAAGACCATCACTCATCCCCGACCACCACTCACAAGGAAGACAATAAATAAATAAATCATGCTCCGACTTCATCACATAACGGTTCACCATACGTGCATGCTACGGGAATAACAAACTTTAACACAAGTATTTCTACCAATCCACAACTACTCACTAGCATGACTCTAATATCACCATCTTCATATCTCAAAACAATCATAAAGAATCAAACTTATCATAGTATTCGATGCAATTTATATGAAAGTTGTTATTATATCCCTCTTGGATGCCCATCATATTAGGACTACATTCACAACCTAAGCAAATTACCATGCTGTTTATAGACTCTCGAAATAATATAAGTGAAGCATGAAAGTTCATCTATTTCTTCAAAATAAAACCACCGTTGTGCTCTAAAAGATATAAGTGAAGCACTAGAGCAAATGACAAACTACTCCCAAAGATATAAGTGAAGATCAATGAGTAATCGAATAATTATGTATTATGTGAAGACTCTCTAACATTTAAGAATTTTAGATCTTGGGATATTATTCAAACAACAAGCAAAACACATATCATGTGGTGAATAAAAATATAGCTCCAAGTAAAGTTACCGATGAACGAAGACGAAAGAAGGGATGCCATCCGGGGCATCCCCAAGCTTAGGATCTTGGTTGTCTTTGAATATTACCTTGGGGTGCCTTGGGCATCCCCAATCTTAGGCTCTTGCCACTCCTTATTCCATAGTCCATCAAATCTTTACCCAAAACTTGAAAACTTCACAACACAAAACTCAACAGAAAACTCGTAAACTCCGTTAGTATAAGAAAATAAAATCACCACTTAGGTAATGTTGTGAACTCATTCTAAATTCATATTGGTGTTATTTCTACTGTATTCCAACTTCTCCATGGTTCATACCCTCCTATACTATTCATAGATTCATCAAAATAAGCAAACAACACATAGAAAACAGAATCTGTCAAAAATAGAACAGTCTGTAGTAATCTGGAAACTTCCCATACTTCTCTAATTCGAAAAATTCTGAAAAATTAGGACAATCTAGGAAATTTGTATACCAATCTTGTGTCAAAAATTCAGATCAAAAGCACATTCTAGTGAATTTTCAAAATTCCTGTACTGAGAGCAAAAGTTTCTATTTTTGCACAGAATCAAGTCAACTATCATCCACACTATCCCAAAGGCTTTACTTGGCACTTCGTTGAAACAAAAGCTATAAAACATGATCACTACAGTATCTTAATCATGCGAACACACAAAAACAGTAGGGGTAAATATTGGGTTGTCTCCCAACAAGCACTTTTCTTTAATGCCTTTTTAGCTAGGCATGATGATTTCAATGATGCTCATGTATAAGATAAGAATTGGAACATAGTGGGAGCATCATGAAGCATATGACTACCACATTTAAGGCTAACCCACTTCCTATTCCTAGGGATTTTGTGACCAAACAACTGATGGGATCAAGAATCAACTAGCATAGGAAGGTAAAACAAGCAAAACTTCAAGATTTTCAACACATAGAGAGGAAACTTGATATTATTGCAATTCCTATAAGCATATATTCCTCCCTCGTAATAATTCTTAGTAGCCTCATGAATGAATTCAACAATATAACCATCACATAAAGCATTATTTTCATGATGCACAAGCATAGAAATTGTATTACTCTCCACATAAGAAAATTTATTCTCATGAATAGTAGTGGGAGCATATTCAACAAAATAACTATCATGTGAGGCATAATCCAATTGAAAATTAAAATCACTATGACAAGTTTCATGGTTATCATTATTATTTATGGCATACATTTCATCAAAATAATCATCATAGATAGCAACTTCATTCTCATAATCAATTGGAACCTCTTCCGAAATAGTGGATTCATCACTAAATAAAGTCATGACCTCTCCAAATCCACTTTCATAATTATCACAATAAGATTCAACACCCTCCGAAATAGTGGGATCATTACTTCCTAAAGTTTACACTCTTCCAAACCCACTTTCATCAACATAATCATCATAAATAGGAGGCATGCTTTCATCATAATAAATATTCTCATCAAAACTTGGGGGACTAAAAATATCATATTCATCAAACATAGCATCCCCAAGCTTGTGGCTTTGCATATCATTAGCATCATGGATATTCAAGGAATTCATACTAACAACATTGCAATCATGCTCATCATACAAAGATTTTATGCCAAACATTTTGTAGACTTCTTCTTCTAACACTTGAGCACAATTTTCCTTTCCATCATTTTCACGAAAGAAATTAAAAAGATAAAGCATATGAGGCGACCTCAATTCCATTTTTTGTAGTTTTTTATAGACTAAACTAGTGATAATAAAACTACAAACTAAAAGATTCAATTGCAAGATCTAAAGATATACCTTCAAGCACTCACCTCCCCGGCAACGGCGCCAGAAAAGAGCTTGACGTCTACTACGCAATCTTCTTCTTGTAGACTCGTGTTGGGCCTGCAAGCGCACAGTTTTGTAGGACAGTAGTAGATTTCTCTCAAGTGGATGACCTAAGGTTTATAAATCCGTGGGAGGCATATGATGAAGATGGTCTCTCTTGAACAACCCTACAACCAAATAACAAAGAGTCTCTTGTGTCCCCGACACACCCAATACAATGGTAAATTGTATAGGTGCACTACTTCGGCGAAGAGATGGTGATACAAGTGCAATATGGACGGTAGATATAGGTTTTGTAATCTGAAATTATGAAAATAGCAAGTTAGCAAGTAACAAAAGTGAGTGAAAACGGTATTGCAGCTTCGAAACAAGGCCAAGGGTTCATACTTTCACTAGTGCAAGTTCTCTCAACAATGATAACATAATTGGATCATATAACAATCCCTCAACGTGCAACAAAGAGTCACTCCAAAGTCACTAATAGAGGAGAACAAACAAAGAGATTATTATAGGGTAGAAACCACCTCAAAGTTATTCTTTCTGATTGATCTATTGGGCTATTCTTGTAAGTATCACAAACAACCCTAGAGTTCGTAGTAAAATAACACCTTAAGACACACATCAACCGAAACCCTAATGTCACCTACATACTCCAATGTCACCACAAGTATCCGCGGGTTTGATTATACGATATGCATCACACAATCTCAGATTCATCTATTCAAACCAACACAAAGAACTTCAAAGAGTGCCCCAAAGTTTCTACTGGAGAGTCAAGACGAAAATGTGTGCCAACCCCTATGCATAAGTTCACAAGGTCACATAACCCACAAGTTGATCACCAAAACATACATCAAGTGGATTGCGTGAATATCCCATTGTCACCATAGATAAGCACATGCAAGACATACATCAAGTGTTCTCAAATCCTTAAAGACTCAATCTGATAAGATAACTTCAAAGGGAAAATTGAATCTATTACAAGAAGGTAGAGGGGAGAAACATCATAAGATCCAACTATAATAGCAAAGCTCGTGGTACATCAAGATCGTGCCAAATCAAGAACAGGAGAGAGGGAGAGAGAGGGAGAGAGAGAGAGAGAGAGATCAAACACATAGCTACTGGTACATACCCTTAGTCCCGAGGGTGAAATACTCCCTCCTCGTCATGGAGAGTGTCGGGATGATGAAGATGGCCATCGGTGATGATTCCCCCCTCTGGCAGGGTGCCGAAACAGGGTCTTAAGTGGCTTTTGGCGGCTATAGAGGCTTGCGGCGGCGGAACTCCCCATCTAGGTTCTGTTCTGGAAGTTTGGGGATATATAAGAGGTGTTGGCGTCGGGAACAAGTTAGGGGGGTCTCCAAGTGAACCACAAGATAGGGGGGCACGCCCAGGGGGTAGGGCGTGCCCTCCTGTCTTGTGGTTGGCTCGGGACTCTTCTGGCCCAACTCTGATGCTCTGTGGGCTTCTTCTGGTCCAAAAATAATCACTGTAAATTTGCAGCTTGTTTGGACTCCTTTTGATATTCCTTTTCTGCAAAACTCAAAAACAAGGAAAAAACAAAAAACTGGCACTGGGCTCTAGGTTAATAGGTTAGTCCCAAAAATCATATAAAATAGCATATAAATGCATATAAAACATCCAAGATAGATAGTATAATAGCATGGAACAATAAAAAATTATAGATACATTGGAGACGTATCAGTTAGTCACGAGGTGATGTATTAAGAAACATGTAAAGAGACTTGCCGGTAACGAGATTGAACTAGGTATGAAGATACCGACGATCGAATCTCGGGCAAGTAACATGCCGGTGGACAAAAGGAACTGCGTATGTTGTCATAACGGTTTGACCGATAAAGATCTTCATAGAATACGTAGGAGCCAATATGGGCATCCATGTTCCGCTATTGGTTATTGACCGGAGAGGTGTCTTGGTCATCTCTACATAGTTCTCGAACCCATAGGTCCGCACGCTTAACGTTTGATGACGATATAGTATTATATGAGTTATGTGATTTGGTGACCAAATGTTGTTCGGAGTCCTGGATGAGATCACAAGCATGATGATCAATCTTGAAATGGTTTAGAGGTAAAGATTGTTATATTGGACGATGGTATTCTGGCACTGTAAGTGTTTCTGGGGGTACCAGGTACTTATCGGGTCATCGGAAGGGGTTTCGGACACCCCCCGGCAAAAAATATGGGCCTTATGGGCCAAGAGGTGAAACGCACCAGCCACAAGGGGCTGGTGCGCCCCCCATATGGCCGGCCAAGGTGGAGAAGGAAAGGGGAAGGAGGAAAGTAAAGAAAGGGAATAGGATTCCCCCTTCCTCCCCCTCCTCCCTCTTTCCTTCCCCCTCCAATATATATGGCAGGGGGCGCGCGGCTTGGGAGGAACCCAAGTAGGATTCAGTCCTACTTGGGGCGCCTCCTGGCCTCTCCCCTCCCCCTCCCACCTATATATATGTGCGGGGCTCCCCTAGCACACACCATACAATTGCCTAGCCGTGTGCGGCGCCCCCTCCACCATTCACACCACAGTCATATTTTCATAGTGCTTAGGCGAAGCCCTGCGAAGATCACTTCACCATCACCGTCACCAAGGTGGTGTGCTGTCGGAACTCATCTACTACCTCGCCGTCTTGCTGGATCAAGAAGGCGGAGGACCTCACCGAGCTGAACGTGTGCAGAACACGGAGGTGTCGTACATTCCATACTTGATTGGTTGGAGCGCGAAGAAGTTCAACTACATCAATTGCATTGTTAAATGCTTCCGCTTACGGTATACAAGGGTACGCAGACATACTCTCCCCTCTAGTTGCTATGCATCTCCTTGATAGATCTTGCGTGGGCGTAGGAATTTTATGTTTTCCATGCAACAATTCCCAACAGTGGAATCATGGTCTAGGTCTATGCGTAGATGATATGCACGAGTAGAACACAAAGAAGTTGTGGGCGGTGATGTTCATGCTACTTACCACCAACGTCTTATTTTGATTCAGTGGCATTGTGGGATGAAGCAGCCCGGACCAACCTTACATGTCCATGCACATGAGACCGGTTCCATCGACTGACATGCAACTAGTTTTGCATAAAGGTGACTGGTGGGTATCTATTTCTCCTACTTTAGTTGAATCGAATTTCACTGCGGCCGGTCCTTGAAGAAGGTTAAAACAACAAACTTGATAAATCACCGTGTGGTTTTTGCCGTAGGTAAGAACGGTTCTTGCTAGAAACTTGTAGCAGCCACGTAAAACTTGCAACAACAAAGTAGAGGACGTCTAACTTGTTTTTGCAGGGCATGTTGTGATGTGATATGGTCAAGACATGATGTGATAAATGTTATTGTATGACATGATCATGTTTTGTAAGTTATATGTAGCAACCAGACCTCAAACAGTCTGATCTGTGTGCATCAGTGTCATCCCTGGATCGGTAATGCTGACATGCACAATACTCGAGGATTTATAACAGAGTAGCAATCACACACTTATTACATTGAAATGTCTCATAAGAGAACTTATTACAATAATATGGCTTAAGGCCATCTAAAAACAATAACATCGGAAGGCTTGGAAAATAAAATGAGTCCATCAACTCCAACGGCATCACTGAGTGAAATATCACGACCTAAGGCACCTTACTCATCGTTTGAAAAGTCTGCAACATGAACGTTGCAGCCCAAAACGGGTCAGCACATGGAATATGTTGGCAATGTAACACATAGAGTAATGAACAAATAATTGCTATCACTACATGCAATATGGCTGGTGGAAAGCTCTATGGTTACAGTTTTTGCATAACACCAATTTTTTCCTACAACAAAGGAATAAATTTATTTAACTATCACGGTAGTTGTTAAACATTGAGAAGGTAGCCCCAACTCAATCCCAATTAAGCATCATCATTAAACCCAATCAAATTATATTAAGAGTAATGAGATCAACATGATAATCCAAGAACCAGATACTCAAAATGTCCATAACCGGGGACACAACTAACCATGATTAGTTTATACACTCTGCAGAGGTTTGCACACTTTTTTCCCCACAAGACTCGATCTCCTCCATTGGAATTCTCGCACTACAGGGTGTTTGAGAAACGGATGACCGAGACACAGTCTTTCAGAAGCATTAACTCTTTACTCTGGATAGACAGTACCAACCTACATCCCCTACATCTGCTAGTCTACCACTGAAAGAGGTCACACAACATACTCAACTATGCTAGAGCCCATAATAGCTTGTGGCTGCACACGAAAGTTTCTAGCATGAATAATCTTATGATCCCTTTGAGCCTGGGTGGCAGTCCATAGGATAATCACACGGTAACCCTAGGTTTTCCAAAAAAACAGGCAACACTGGGTTCCCCAGGTGCCTCAATCCACCTAGACGTGTATTTAAGTAGCCACCTTAAGTTAACCATAAATTAACGATACTCACATCTGTCATGGATACGCTCACTCAATCCACGTCTACATGCATAGCATATCAATATAAGCATAACGTAGAGGTAACTCCCAAAGGTTTGATAATAAATAGGTAAATAGGTACTACCTCATCTACTTCCCCAAACCCACATGTTAATCAGATCCTAACAATGCAATGTGTGAGGATTGATCTAATGCAATAAAACTGGGTAGTAAAGAGGTATGATCAAAGTGTTACTTGCCTTGCTGATGATCCGTGAAACCTAGAGACTCGTAGAAGCACGCTTCGCACTCCGGGTACTCTATCACAAACAAACAAGCACACAATAAGCACTCAAATAGAAGCACGGGTAAAACTCAAATAAGAGATCTAACCAGAAAGTTCAATTTAAGAACTCTGGTTTGCAAAAAGAATCAAATCAAACGAAGCAACGAAACTCAAACTGCGAAAGAAACAAGATCCGTATACTAATCTGGACTTAAGTCAAATTTTATAGTAACAAAATCTTGTTCAAGTTGGTTAAATGGAAAGAGGGCTTCTAGATGAAGATCCAGGAGCTTGAATCGCCTGATTCCGATAAACAAGTGAAAAGATAAACTAAAACTACAAACATGGCAAAAATCGCGATCGAAAGTAATCGCGAAAAAACCCTGGAAAAAGAAAAAATTGACGAACAGACTAACAAACAAACATTTGCTGTCTGCGCTAAACGGTAAAAATTGTTCGTTAAAATGAACGTACGAACGGGTGTTCGCTAAATAACTAAACCGAAAAAATGATCTAAAAAAATAACCGAGGGTTTCTAAAAAACCGGAACGGGTTTTCTATGAAAACTAGCGGCTACCTCGGGATGGGCGGCGGTGACGGGAACTCCGGCGGGTGGCGGCGGCGTCTGGCGGCGGGGCTGGCGGCGCGACGATAAGTGGTGACGACGGTGGCGCGCTGCGGGGTCGGGCTAGGGTTAGGGTTTCGATGGCGGCGGGCTGGTGGACTATGGGGGTCGGGGCGACTGGTTATAAAGGCCGGCCGGGGCGAGTCCTAGTCGTGTACGGCCCGACTAAGTCGCTTGACTTTTTTTTAAATAATTCCGTGCATAATTTTTTTAAATAATTCCGCGTAGAAAAACAAAGAAAAGAAATACTAAACGGACTCCAAAAATCCTGAACAAATTTTTCATGTCCTCTAAAAATAAGGCGGACCAGGTGAACATTTATTTGGGCCTCTAATGCAATTTTGAAAAATGCATTTTTTCCCAATTCAAATAAAATAGCAATAAAACTCCGAATAAAATTCTTATTTGATTTTAATATTTAACCTCCAATATTTCTTTATTTTGGGGAAGTCATTTTATCCCCTCTCTTTTTATTTTCATAGAAGAAATATTTGAAGAGAAAATAATTAAAATCAAACGATCCTCTTTTCAAAATTTGAGAAATCTCAAATATGAAAACAACGAAATCCCCAACTCTCTCCATGGGTCCTTGAGTTGCGAGAATTTCTAGGATCAAGCCAAAATGCAATAAAATATGATATGCAATGATGAGCTAACGTATAACATTCCAAATTGAAAATTTGGGATGTTGCAAACCTACCCCCCTTAAGATGAATCTCGCCCTCAAGATTTGGGTTGGCTAGAAAACAGGTGTGGGTGGTCCTTCCGTAAGTCTTCCTCTCATTCCCAGGTTGCTTCCTCCTCGGTATGGTGGCTCCATTGAACTTTGCAAAACTTGATCACCTTGCTGCGTGTGACTCGGCTGGCAAACTCGAGGATCTTCACTGGTTTCTCCTTGTAGGTCAAATCGCTATCCAACTGAATCGCTTCTAGTGGCACTATATCTCTTAGAGGAATATCGGCCATCTCCACGTGGAACTTCTTCAACTGGCAAACGTGAAACACATCGTGAACTCCTGACAATCCTTCGGGAAGCTCCAAATTGTAAGCAACTTCTCCCATACATTCCAAAACTTTGTATGGTCCCACAAAACGTGGTGCTAACTTTCCCTTAACTCGAAAACGCTTAACTCCTCGAAGTGGGGACACATGGAGATACACTCTGTCTCTGACTTTGTAAACTGTCTCCTTGCGTTTAGAATCCGCATAGCTTTTCTGCCTGGATTGGGCTACCTTGAGTCTATCGCGAATCAACTTAACCTTCTCTTCAGAATCTTTAATCAAATTTGGTCCAAACAACTGACGGTCTCAACTTTGTCCCACAACAATGGTTTCCTGCACCTCCTTCCGTACGAGGCTTCGAAAGGGGCCATCTTCAAACTAGCTTGGTAGGTGTTGTTGTAAGAGAACTCTGCATATGGCAAATTGTCGTCCCAACTAGATCCATAGTCTAGCGCACAAGCTCTCAACATGTCCTCCAGAATCTGATTAACTCTCTCGGTCTGTCCATCTGTTTGTGGATGAAAGGCTGTACTAAATTCTAGCCTAGTACCCAAAGTTTTATGCAACTGATTCCAAAACTTTGAGGTAAACTGGGTTCCTCTATCTGATACAATGGTCCTCGGAACTCCATGCAGACATACGACCCTGGTCATATATATCTTTGCCAACTTTGCACTGGTATAAGTGGTCTTTACTGGGATGAAATGAGCTACCTTCATCAATCGATCGACTACAACCCAAATCGAGTCATAACCAAAACGAGTCCTGGGCAATCCCATGATATAGTCCATGCCTAACTTATCCCACTTCCATTCGGGTATCGGCAATGGCTGTAGCAATCCTGCTGGTTTCTGATGCTCTGCCTTCACTCTCTGACAAACATCACAAACTGCTACATACTCCGCAATATCCTTCTTCATTCCGGTCCACCAGAAACTATCCTTCAAATCCAGATACATCTTGGTGTTTCCTGGGTGAATCGAATATGGCGAATCATGGGCCTCCTGCAGAATCAATTTCCTGATCTCTGGGTCATTAGGCACATATACGCGGTCTTCAAACCATAAGGTATCGTGTTCATCCTCACGAAATCCCTTAGCTTTTCCTTTGCTCATCCTTTCCTTTATCTCGGCAATCTCCTTGTCAGTCTTCTGAGCTTCTCTGATCCTATCCATCAAGGTAGACTGAATCTCCAATGCGTCTACATAGCCTCTCGGAACTATTTCCAAACATAGCTCACGAAGATCCTCCGCTAACTCCTTGGGTAACTCTCCGGTCATGAGTGTATTGACATGGCTCTTGCGACTAAATGCATCCGCTACTACGTTAGCCTTTCCGGGATGATAATGCAACCTCATATCATAATCCTTGATGAGCTCCAACCATCTCCTCTGCCTGAGATTCAACTCCTTCTGCGTGAAGATATACTTCAAACTCTTGTGATCTGTGTTTACCTCACAATGGTTTCTGATGAGAAAATGTCTCCATGTCTTCAACGCATGCACTACAGCTGCTAGCTCCAAACCGTGCGTAGCATAATTTAGCTCATGGGGTTTAAGCTATTGAGAGTGTCGGTGTTCTGGGAACGGGGGTACCCAGACTTGCCCGCCTGCGGCCTATAGCGCGGCTCAAGGAGTGGCCCAGTACGACCCATATTCATCAACACATACTCAAGACCCTCACGAGGGGCCAAGCCTCGCGGGGTGGACAACAGGGAGCTTCCTCAGGCACAGCCTCGTCAGGCTGGCTCGCGAGGAGGCGGAGAGATCAAGGCAGGGTACCTCACGAGGTGGCCATGACGCAAGCCATGACGACCGAAGCCAGGCGGGCGCTAGGCGGGCGCCGACCTGCGCAGAGTCCTTGTTTCCTCTTTGGTGCAAAGGGGGCAAGCGTAGGCGAGAGTATCAAGCAAAGGCAACCGTTTCGGTGCAACGAGACCAAGACCAGCATAACAGCAGGATGGAGGTCATCATGGAGCCCACGCCGGCGTCACCGTCAGAGTCTTTGGCAGGCGAGGACCGACTTTAGCCAGGATAAGTGTACTAGATGTTCCCCTTCAAAATGGCCAATTGTTGGCACCCTTCCCGCTCAATATTTGGGAAGAGGACCAAGGCCTCGCTCTATAAATAGGGCTAGCCACCACAGAAGAAAGGGATCCGGATTCAATCCTTCCCAAGAGGCATCACCTCCACAACAACTCCTCCCCTCGCGAGGCAGTTCTTCCCTTGTATTGTTCATCATCAGCCCCTGAGGCAATCCACCACACACAAACTAGAGTAGGGTATTACACCACAATGGTGGCCTGAACTAGTATAAACCTCGTGTCCCTTGTGTTGTTCTTCGTGTAGTTTAGATCCTTGCGAGGCGACGAGACGTGAGTAGGTAGGAGGTGAGATCTCTGCGCGCACCCCAGAGTTCGAACCTTGAGGGTCTGCCGGAACCCGAAATCCGACATTTGGCGCGCCAGGTAGGGGTGCGCCAGAATCTGCCTTCCGCCGCCCTGTGTTTCGCCGTCCGTCGCATCCATGTCAGACGCTCGTCGAGCCCGCGCCGAGCACCGGGCCGCTCGCGTCGCCCAGACGACCCCCGTCGGCAGATGCCCCCGCCGTTCCCCGTCGCCTGCCGTCAACGCTGCCACCGGCCCGGCGGGGAACGAGCAACAGGCGTTGTCCCTGCATCCTTCGGTGCGGCGAGAAGGCCGCACCGCCACCCCGTCGCTGACTCTAGCCGGTTCCTCATCCCACGCCCATCGCTCTCTGGTGGACGCACACGTGGTGCTGCTCCTGGAGCGGGAGCTCCTGCACTACCATCCCATCGACGACCTCTACGACGAGTGGCTCGCCCGCATCACTGAGCTCGTCAGCACCGCTGGGGGCTCGCCCGCGCCATCCCTCTCGCTGCACCGCGCCCCGCCCTGCGCGGGCAACGAAGCTCCGGGGGCGCCTCAGCCGCCTCCCCATCAAGAAGGCGCCTTGGCCCAAAGGCGCGTGGCCTCTGGATGGGACCCGCTCCGTGCGGCGCCAGCACAGCAAGAGAAGAGCTGCCAAGAGATCCCTCGTCCCCAAGAAGCTACCCATGTGCTCCCCGCACCGGCCCGTCACGACCGCGCTCCTGCTCCAGCGTGCCAAGACCCCGAGCTTCTCCTGGCGGCAGCGCATAGAGACTTCCAAGATCAAGCTCTCAGTCACCAAAGGCCTCCCGTGGCCACTGCAGGCTGTCGTGCCTTCACCGCTGAGCTGCGCAGCGTGGCCTGGCCGGGCAAGTTCAAGCCAGATCTGCCCCCACGCTCCGATGGCACGGCTGACCCTGCGGAGTTCCTCCAGCTCTATGAGCTGGGCATTCAAGCCGCCAACAGGGACGAGAAGGTCATGGCAAACTGGTTTCCAATGGCGCTCAAGGACGGTGCCCGCACCTGGCTCCTGAACCTGGCTCCTGGCATGATTTCCTCCTGGGACGAGATGCACACCCGCTTCATCGCCAACTTCCAAGGCACCCGTGACCGGCCCTCGGCCATGAGCGACTTGCGCTGCATCAAGCAGCAGCTAGGAGAAACCCTGCAAAAGTTCATCCAGCGTTTCAACAACGCTCCCCTTAAGATCCCTAGGGTGTCTGAGGAGGCCATCATCTCAGCCTTCTCCGACGGTGTGCGTGACGTCAATATGAAAGAGGAGCTTGCGATCCATGAAGACCTGAGCACCTCCCTGGAGCTGTTCAATTTGGCGACCAAGTGTGCCAAGGCTGAGGAAGGACGCCTTTCCCTCCTTGTGTTGTCGGCTGACGACCCAGAAGAGAAGAAGCCCAAGGTCAAGGACGTGAAGGGCAAGGGGGCTGCCGTACACCAAGCGAGGCAGGGATCATCCTGAGTCATCCAAGGGCAGCCGGTACTGTGTGTACCACGACCTCCACACCCACAACACCAATGAATGCCAAGAGCTCAAGGCCGTGCGGGACGTGCGTGCCGGCCGACGCCCCGAGCGCAATGACTGGGGCTATGGCCGAGGAGGAGGAAGAGGTGGAGGACGATGGGAAGACCGTGGCCCTCGCCAAGGGTGGCGTGACCGACCTCGCGAGGACCGCTGGCAGGACCAGCCTCGCGAGGGAGGTTGGAGGGATCAGCCTCGCGAGGATCGCCCACAAGGCAACGCGGGCCTCCCTCCTTTGCCACCACAGCCGAGGAGGAATGAAGACCCTCATAAGGACGAGGGGGCTGGAGGCTTCCAGGAGCCACGCGCAATCGCTTGCATCTTGGGCGGCGCTCAGGCCCCGGCCTCTCAGCGCATCTTCAAACAGTTCGCTTGCGAAGTGAATGCAGTCCTCCCCAAGCTCGAGGCCACACACCCTCTCAGGTGGTCAGCATGCGCCATCACATTCAGCTCAGCGGATCAGCTCAAGTGCGCAGCCACAGCCGGAGTCCTCCCGATGCTTTGTTCCCCAATCATCAGCAATGTGCAAGTCACCAGGACCCTCATCAATGGCAGAGCAGGGCTCAATGTCCTATCTGTCGAGACATTCAACAATCTCCAAGTGCCATACAATCAGCTTCAGCCAACCAAGCCTTTCTCAGGAGTCACCAACGGTTCCACTATCCTGATAGGGCAGGTCCGCCTTCCTGTTACTTTCGTGAAGTGCGACAACTACCACACCAAGCTCATTGACTTTGATGTCGCGCACATCCGCCTGCCGTACAATGTCATCCTTGGGTACCCAGCTCTGGCCAAGTTCATGGCCGTGACTCATCATGGCTACAATGTCCTCAAGATGCCAGGAAGCGGTGGAGTCATCACGGTGCCTTGTGAAGAGAGGGATGCTGTGTGTTCTCTGGAGCGTGCTTTTCAAGCCGCGTCAATCGAAGACCCAAATCACAGGAGCAGAGGGCTTCCCGAGGCAGTCCCTAAGAAGAAGAAGACATCGCCTGGTTTGAACCCTCGGGAGGCAGGCCCCTCAGGATCCGCGCCCGTTCAGGGGGCGCTTCCTTCTGTCGCATAGGAAGGCGCGCCCGGCGCCCTCCTCGAGCAAGGCTCGGGGGCTCTCTCCTGGAGGGCCATCGATTTTGCTAAGATCACGAGGGAGGCGTTCGAGCACCACTTGGAGGCGTGTTTCAAAGCACGTTTCCCTTAGGAAGGAGCAATGCAAGGAGGGCCAAACCCTCAGGAGTTCGTGAGTGAGATCATTTAGGAGCTGAAGGAGTCAAGAGTCATGAATGGCAGCCGCCGCTTACCCGCCGTAGCCCCCCATCCGGGCGAGGATGGTGGGCTGCACATCTGCATTGACATACCAGGACTCAACCGAGCTGCCTCTCAGGAGCGCCTCTGGCCCTCACGCGTGGGATGCTGCGAAGGTCCACCCCACAGCTAACAGCTTCCTGAACACGGCTGCTGTGCGTCAGCGCCTCATGAGGAGCATCCTGGAGGCTCAAGCGGCCAGGCATTCCACAGTCCTGGCAGAGATGGAGATGGTCCGCGAGGAGCTGCCAGTGCCTCCGGAGCCTCCCGAGGCTCCTGGGCCTGGGGGCTCGTAAAGATCGGCTTTTGCAGCGTACGCCGTGTGCTACTTCAGCATCCCTTCATCTTCAACATCATCAGGTGACATCCTTTGAGTTTCATTTTCAGCTGGGAGCGCCCCCAGGGCTGCATCATTCCTAGTCCGCATGGGTCCGTCCCTGTGGCATGTACCCCTTTTGTTCATATTTTTAGCTTGCTTTGTTGGGGGCGCCTCTCGGGCTGCATTATCCCCAAGCCACTCGGGCCTGACCCAACGACATGTATCCCTCTCGCGTTTATTTGGGTCGTGCGTTCGACCCACCATGATCATTACTTGATTCCTGTGGCGGCACCCTTCTTCCCTCATGCCGGCCGCTTGCACACTAAGGGGGGGGGGTACCTGAGCATCGCGACTCATGGACTCTTACTGGCTCTCCAGCCCTCACCTCCTGGCCTTGTCCATGGTATCGCAACCTGGCATACAAGCAACGACTGAGCGCGCTCGAGGGCCTGAGGACGTAGAGCGTCGACATCTAACCAAATTTGTAGGAGCACATTACAAGTAAAGGCCCAGAGCCAGGCGCAACCTGCCTTGAGGTAGGGCCCCGTGAGTCCCGTGCTGGCTCACGGGTGCCCAGATACACCTCGTCAGGCCCTACCGTGCCAACCACGTGTCAGGGCGGGGCTGTACACGCCTCGAGGGCTCCTCCCAGAGGGGAGCCCCCTCCCACACACCAGTGGAAGCACCATGCTCCGCGCTGGCTGACGGCACTGCCGAGGAGCGGCTATGCCCGTACACATATGGAAGCACTATGCTCTGCACTGGTGATTAACAACTGAGGGTGGCCACTAGCTGCATCAACCTCAGGGAGCCCAGAGCTTAGTGTCCGGCCCCATCGTAACGCCTCCCCTCGGGAGTGCCGCGCGAGTGGGCTGGGCACAGGGGCTACGCTTGGGTCACGCCCAGATGCATGCCACCCAGCCAGGCCCCTCGGGCCTGGTTCGTCGCATGTCTCTCCCTGAGCGGAGCCAAGGTACGAAGGCCATTTGAACGTCACGGGGGACTCCTGAGCATCGCGACTCAGAAGCCTAACTGGTCACGTAGCCCCTCACCCCTTAGTTTCGAAAGGCTAATGGCGGTTGAGGTATGCGCGGGGCCGGGCCCTACCGACGTAGAACTGTAGATTTACTCATACATCTCCCCTCCCTACTTGCTATTTGCGCGTCAAGGGGGACTCCTGAGCATCGCGACTCAGGAGTCTAACTGGTCACGTAGCCCCTCACTCCTTGGTCCCGTCCTGGTTTCCGATCAGGGCTAACGGCGGCTGAGGTATGCGCGGGGCCGGGCTCTGCCGACGTAGAACACAAGCAAGTAGGAAGGAAAAACGCAAATCTCAAGGAATTCAAAAGAAAATATTACACTCCATAGATTATTTTCACAACACCAAACACAAGTTTAAACGCCTCCCCGAGGCATGATGCATGTTGCAGGAGCTAAAAACAGGACAGGAGCCGCGAAGGGGTCACTTTCCGGCAGTGCCATCGCTGGTGATGGAGTTGCGCTGGGCGGCTTCGCCTCACGGAGCCTCAGGATCAGAAGCATCTCGCCTTGGTTTGGTGCTGAAGGCGCGGAACCTCGCCAGCAGAGCCACCACTCGACCCTTCACGGTCTCAGCAGCGGCAGCGGCAAGCTCGCCGCTCGCAGGCTCCAGCAGGCTGTCAAGGTCAACGTTGGGGTCGCGAAGATAGACGTGGGTGAAGACGCGCGTCAGCGCTGCAGAAGAAAGGACACGCGCCTCAGCCTCAGCCGTGGGGCCAAGGCCGATGGCGACATCTTCAAGGGCGCGGACCAGGAAGGGAAGCAACTTGGCGGGGCCATCCTCGGCGCCGGCCAGCGGTTTTTCCAGGCTGCCATCATAAAGCGTCTTCAGCGAGGCGCGAGCCCTCTCCTCTAGCTTCGCGAAGGCCACGCGGTCCTCGGCCAGGACCCGCACCCTGCCGTCCAGCTCGATCCTCTTCGCCTCCAACGCCTGCTCCAGCGTATCTAAGCGGCCATGGCGTTCATCAAGCTTGGCATCGCGGTCCTTGGGGGCAGCCTTGCGAGTCTTCATCTCTTCCTCCTTCTCCTTGCGGTCACGGGCCTCCTTGGCGAGCTGGTTGCGCAGGCCTTGCAGCTCGCTCTCCAGCGCCTTGCAGCGGCTCCGGACATCCGCAGCCTCACCCAAGGCGGCATCACGAGCGGCCTTGGCCTGGAAGATGGCCTGCTTCTCCTCATCGCAAGCCGTCGCGGCCTGAACCAGCACCGCTCGAACTGAAGCATCAGAGCGGACCCAGCCGGAGGCCAGCTCCAGGCGCCCGACCACCAAGCGAGGGTCGGTGCCCTGAAGATCTTCTCGCAGCCGGTCCAACTCAGCAGCAGCATGATCCAGGACGGTAGAAGGAGTCGGAGAAATGGCAGTTGGCGGAGTAGGAGGAGAAGACGGCAGCGTGATCACAGCACCCTGAGTTGGGACCTTCTGAGCCCTGATGACTGTGGGAGTGGCGTCAGGCGAGGACGCCTCGGGAGTCGCTTGGGCCATGGGGGCTGAGCTCGCCCCAGCACGCCCTGCCTGGCCTCGCGAGGATGACCGAGCAAGAGAGGCCCGGGCTTTGCCGCCCCCTTCTCCCGCGGGTGGAAGTGCTGCCCCGGACGAAGCCTCAGGGGCCCCCCTTAGCCTTTTCGCCGTAGGCACCGGCCTAGCCAAGGAATATGGATGTCAAGCCTCAGCAACAAAGCAAGAAGCAAAACAAGAATCAAGCACTTACTGGTCGTCGCCTGCGGGCTCAAGCAACCTCCGGCCGAACTTGAAGCCAGAGAGCCGGCTGCTGGGGTCAACCTCAGGAGACCCGAGAGCAAGAGGCACGTCTGCAGATCTCCTCGGAGCCGGAGCAGGCCCGCGGAGAACCATCCCCGTCCTGTCCTTCTGCGGAATCAGGGGCGAGCACTCACCGCCTCGCTCGTCGCCATCCTCACTCCCCGTCGGTCGCCTTGGAATCGGGCTCCTCTTCCTGCCCCTCTTCTTCCTCCTCTTCGCCGGAGTCGCTGGAGGATACGTTCACCGTCGCCAGGGCTGCCAGGTCCTCAGGAACCTCGGCGGGCACAAGCCCATCCCTGTTGAAAGCGGGCATGGAGTTCACCACCTGCTCCCAATCATCCCAAAGGAACAGGGGTACAGGAGCACCCTCCAATCTCGCCACGTCTCCCCCAACCAAGGATTGGAGGATCACGACCAGATCTCCATCGGCCAAGACTACAGGGCTCAGGCGAAGGGCAACATTGCCCCCCCCCCCGAGCCTCCACAGCGGGAGCGAGTGTTCCCGAAGCGGAGCCATCCGGTGCTCCAGGAACTCCCTCAGGAGCGACGCCCCGGTGAGCTTCGCTGTTGCCATGTTGCCCGGCCACAGGTCTGCATCCATCCTCTCCAGTACTGGCTTCATGCGGGGATCGACGAGCTCCGCACAGGACCAAGCGTCAATGGCCTCGGGCTGCCTCGTGGGCAGGATCAGCCGGGGGTGGACGCGCCCAGCATCCACCATGACCCACTTGCTCCGGAAGCCTTTGATCCTCTTCCCGGGCTTCGAGAGAGCATTGGAGCTGGAGTACGCAATAAAGCTCGCGCACGCAGTGATGGGGCCGCGAGAAACCTGGAGGTAAAAGTAATGGCGCAGCAGGGCCACCGAGGGCCTTACCCCAACATGAGCCTCGCAGTAGTAGGCGAAAATCGCCAGCAGAAGAACAGAGTTGGGATGGAGGTGCAGAGCTTGCAGGTTGTAATGGCAGAGAACAAAAAGGAAGAACTCGGAAAAGGGAGGAACCAGACCGGCGGCGATGGCGCTCACGAAGAGCGGGTAGAAGGTGCTCCCTTTGTCCTCGGGAAGGGCGGAACCAACCTTGAGCGCGGCCGCCCCGTCGTTGCCTTGCGCCGCCATCATCTGGCGCGTCCGGGCAAGGTTCTTCTCTGACACATTCAAAGGATCCAGAGCGGGTGAGTACCAAGCTCCGGCCGGGGTCTAGCGAGGCGCCATGCCTTGCTAAGACGCAGGGTTGGAGTAGATCTAGGGATTTCGGAAGCAAGAAGGAGGAGAGCAAGAAAGGGGATCTGGGCAATGACTGGAGAAGGCAAAGAAGGTAAGCCCGGCCGGGTACCGCTCTCTTGTCAATTCGTGTAGTTGCCAAGGCGTCATGGGGAAGCAGGGATGCCCTCGTCCAATCAACCGCCACACGGCGCCCAAGGCCGCAGGCTGTTGGGGCCCGCGGTGCTTCGCACTTGCCCCTTCGCTTCTCTGCTAAGCCAAGTACAGACGCACCTTGGGCCCCGGGGCTACTGTCGGTGTTCTGGGAATGGGGGTACCCAGACTTTCCTGCCTACGGCCTACAGCGCGGCTCAAGGAGTGACCCAGTACGGCCCATCTTCATCAACACATACTCAAGACCCTCGCGAGGGGCCAAGCCTCATGGGGCGGACAACAGGGAGCTTCCTCAGGCACAACCTCGTCAGGCTGGCTCGCGAGGAGGCAGAGAGATCAAGGCAGGGTACCTCACAAGGTGCCCATTTAGCAAGCCATGACGACCGAAGCCAGGCGGGCGCCGGCCTGCGCAGAGTCCTTGTTTCCTCTTTGGTGCAAAGAGGGCAAGCACATGCGAGAGTATCAAGCAAAGGCAACCGTTTCGGTGCAACGAGACCAAGACTAGTAGAACGACAGGATGGAGGTCATCGTGGAGCCCATGCCGGCGTCACCATCAGAATCTTTGGCAGGCTAGGACCGACTTTAGCCAGGATAAGTGTACTAGATGTTCCCCTTCAAAATGGCCAATTTTTGGCACCCTTCCCGCTCAATATTTGGGAAGAGGACCAAGGCCCCGCTCTATAAATAGGGCTAGCCACCACAGAAGAAAGGGACCCGGATTCAATCCTTCCCAAGAGGCATCACCTCCACAACAACTCCTCCCCTCGCGAGGCAGTTCTTCCCTTGTATTGTTCATCATCAACCCCTGAGGCAATCCACCACACACAAACTAGAGTAGGGTATTACACCACAATGGTGGCCCGAACTAGTATAAACCTCGTGTCCCTTGTGTTGTTGTTCGTGTAGTTTAGATCCTTGCGAGGCGACGAGACGTGAGTAGGTAGGCGGTGAGATCTCCGCGTGCACCCAGAGTTCGAACCTTGAGGGTCTGCCGGAACCCGAAATCCGACAGGGAGGCATATGAAACAACTCTTCCCTCCTGCATAAGCACTTCTCCATGTCCTCGACGAGAAGCGTTGCAATACACTTGATTATCCTTGTGTTGATCTAGAAGAATCAGCACTGGGACTGTAACCAAACGTTTCTTCAACTCCTGAAAACTGGCCTCACATTCCTCAGTCCATTTGAACTTAGTGTCCTTTTTCAACAACTCCATCATGGGCTTTGCAATCTTTGAGAAAATCTCAATGAATCTCCTATAGTATCCCGCGAGTCCCAGAAAACTCCGGATCTCTCCAACTGACATGGGTGCTTCCCAATTTGTCACGGTGACAACCTTGGTGGGGTCTACTGCTATTCCTTCTCCGGATATAACATGTCCGAGGAATCCAACTTCCTTTAATCAAAATTCACACTTGCTGAACTTGGCATATAACTAATGTTCTTTGAGCTTCCCAAGTACCAAACGCAAATGCTCCTTGTGCTCCTCTTCGTCCTTCGAGTAGACCAAAATATCATCAATGAACACCATGACAAACTTATCCAAAAACACCATAAACACTTTGTTCATCATGTTCATAAAATAGGCAGGTGCGTTAGTCAGGCCAAATGACATAACGATGTACTCATATAGCCCATACCTGGTGGTAAAAGCTGTCTTAGGTATATCCTGCTCTCGAATCTTCAGCTGGTGGTATCCTGATCACAAATCGATCTTGGAAAATACTTTAGCTCCTTGCAACTGGTCAAATAGATCATTGATCATCGGCAGCGGGTACTTGTTCTTGATCGTCACTTCGTTCAATCCATGATAATCAACAACCATCCTTAATGATCCATCCTTCTCCTCCACTAGAAGCACCGGTGATCCCCAAGGTGACGAACTTGGGCGAATATAACCTTTCTCCAGTAACTCCTTAATCTGTTTCTTAATTTCCTCCAGATCCTTTGCGTGCATCCTGTACGGTCTCTTAGATATTGGCCCTATGCCTGGTAGAAGCTCAATCAAAAACTCAATGTCTCTATCCGGTGGCATACCTGGCAACTCCTCCAAAAATACACCAGGAAAATCCTTCACCACTGGTACTTCCTCCTGCACAACTCCTGATAAGGAATTCACTTGAGTCCTCTTAGGCACATGTCGGGATACATATTTAATCCTTCTTCCTTCTGGGGTGGTGAGCATAATTGAATTACTTGCACAATCAATGTTCCCTCCATACTTCGACAACCAATCCATGCCTAATATGACATCTAGTCCTTGTGATTCCAGTACTATTAGGTCTGAGGGAAACACGTAGTTACCAATCCTTAATGGTAACCTATCACACCATATGCTGGCCGTATACTCTGCTCCTGGCGAGGTTACTAACATGGGTGACCTAAGGGCTTGGGTTGGGAACTTATACTTATCCACAAATCCCCTTGATATGTATGAATGCGATGCACTAGTATCAAAAAGAACGATTGCAGTAAATGACTTAACCAAAAACTTACCTATTACTGCATCAGGTTGCGCTTAAACGGTTAAACCTCCTCCACACTAACGTGGTTCACTTGTCCCCTATTGAAAGGGTTGGGCTTCTTCCTAGAGCTTCCATTGACATTTCCATTCTTAGCGTCAGGACATTTATTGGCATAATGTCCAGTCTTCTGGCACTTGTAGCAAGTAATGTGACTTAGATCCTTCTTGGCGGGCGTCGCTGGGTTGGAACGGTTCTCACTGTTGCTTCCTCCATTCCCATTCCCACTTTTGGGGACACTATGGTTGTGCGGAATCCCTCCATTAGTATTATGGCCTCCATGGTTATGGTGAATGTGTCCTCCCGAGTTCGGGGTGAAACGGGGTTTCTGCTGAGCTCCAGAATTGTACTTCCCTTGTCCATACTTCCTCTTGGGCTGTCTATCTGCTACTGCTTCCCTTCAATCATGAGTGCTCTATCTACCAACTCCTAGTAGTTGTTGAAGTTTGCCACCATCAACTGCATGCTTCAGCTCATCATTCAGTCCTTCCAGAAACTTCTCCTGCTTAGCAGCATCTGTAGCAATGTCATCAGGGGCATAACGTGCTAACTTACTAAAATCATCCACATACTGGCCTACTGTGCGTCCTCCTTGGCGCAAGTTGCGAAACTCGCGCTTATTCATGGCCATAGCTCCTGCTGAAACATGGGCAGTATGGAAAGCCTGCTGAAACTGATCCCATGTGATATTGTCGATGGGGTAAGTGGCTGTGAAATTCTCCCACCATGATGCTGCGGGTCCATCAAGCTGGTGTGCGGCAAAACGCACTCTTTCCGCATCTATGCATCCTGTAGTGGTTAGCTCCCTTCCAATCTTGCGGAGCCAATCATCTGCAACTATCGGCTCGGTGCTACTAGAAAACACCAGCGGATTTAGCCTTAGGAAACGGGCTAAGTGATCAACATATGGTGGTGGTGGTGGGTTATTGTTGTTGCCTTCGTTCTGATTCTGAACTAGTAGCTGCATCAGGGTATTCTATTGCTGGATCAACTAGGTGAGATCCGGTGGGAAAGCAAATCCATTGTCATGTCTCGGAGGCATCTGATGGGTTTAGAAAAGATGAGAAAATAGAATAGAATGAGGTCTAGAGGGAAAACACTACCCATATGCTCATGAGACAAACACAATCAACATCACTTCAATCAATTCAAACAAGGGCATACAATCGGTCTAACTATCGTTACAAAAGTGCTCGGACTATACTATGTACATGGGGGAATACTACTACTGATATGGTGGTCAACTAGAAAGTTTGATCAGTGGAAGACTCCATGATATTTGCTCCAGCTTCATCAACATAGTCATCATTGCCATCATCGGATCTGAGTCAGTGTCGTCGATGATGATGTAGTTCTCTGGACAAGTGGAATCGTCGTCTTCTCCTCCTGGAGCGGGGTCTCCCATGAACACTCCTAGCTTCCTTGTCAGGTCGCCATTCTTCTCCACGAGTATCGCCATTTCCTCCTCATATCCATCGCGTGTAGACTTGAGTTCTCCCTCTAGTTCCATGATCCTGGTCATTGCCTTCTTCAGGTATATCATGCCTACGCACATCTAGTTCTCCTGGCGACGAATGTGTTAGTTTAACTCCTGAATGAAAGCTGCTATAGATCTATCCTTCCTGGTGCTGATCATCTCCCATTGCTCATATCGGCGCCCACAAATCTGGTAAATAGTATCCTTGAGATCCTTGTGGTAAAATTCTCCAATGCGTCCCATGGCGATGTGGGCTGCCATGCTCTTTCCTAGACTCCAGGTTGGTGCATCAAAGGAAAACTCTATGGGATCAGTGACTGGCATGAACGTCCTTCCTGGAACTTGAACTTGAATCATCCAACGCTCTTCTTCTGGTAAAGTGGCGATGTAGGTCCCGGTGAAGCTTGGTATTCCTATGCTCAGGTATCTAGTGACTTCCTTCAGGTGTCGTCCAAAAGGTGTGTCTTCATCCGGTTGCACGAACTTGTTCCTTGCATCCGCCATCCTATAGAGTAGAAAAGAGGAGATGAGTCAGAAATGAGGAGAGAGTAGGGATCTAGGGCTTTAGCTTAGTGGTCGTGTCCTACAGTCAGCATGTGCTCTGATACCATCTTGTAGCGACTAGACCTCAAATAGTCCAATCTCTGTGCATCAGTGTCATCCCTGAATCAGTAATGCTGACACGCACAGTACTCGAGGATTTATAATAGAGTAGCAATCACACAGTTATTACATTGAAATATCTCAAAAGAGAACTTATTACAATAATATGGCTTAAGGACATCTAAAAATGATAACAGCGGAAGGCTTGGAAGATAAAGTGAGTCCATCAACTCCAACGGCATCACTGAGTGAAAGATCACGACCTAACGCACCTTACTCGTTGTCTAAAAAGTCTGCAACATGAATGTTGCAGCCCGAAATGGGTCAACACATGGAATATGCTGGCAATGTAACACATAGAGTAATGAACAGATAATTGCTATCACTACATGCAATATGGCTGGTGGAAAGCTCTATGGTTACAGTTTTTGCATAAAGCCAATTTTTCCCTACAACAAAGGAATAAATTTCTTTAACTATCATGGTAGTTGTTAAACATTGAGAATGTAACCCCAACTCAATCCCAATTAAGCATCATCATTAAACACAATCAAATTATATTAAGAGTGATGAGATTAACATGATAATCCAAGAACCAGATACTCAAGATGTCCATGACCGGGGACACGGCTAACCATGATTAGTTTATACACTCTGCAGAGGTTTGCGCACTTTTCCCCACAAGACTCGATCTCCTCCATTAGAATTCTCGCACTACAGGGTGTTTGAGAAATGGATGACTGAGACACAGTCTTTCAGAAGCGTTAACTCTTTACTTTGGATAGACAGTACCAACCTACATCCCCTATATCTGCTAGTCTACCACTGAAAGAGGTCACACAACATACTCAACTATGCTAGAGCACATAATAGCTTGTGGCTGCACACGGAAGTTTCTAGCATGAATAATCTTATGATCCCTTTGAGCCTGGGTGGCAGTCCATAGGATAATCACACGGTAACCACAGGATTTCCAAAAAAAAACAGGCAACACTGGGTTCCCCAGGTTCCTCAATCCACCCAGACGTGTATTTAAGTAGCCACCTTAAGTTAACCATAAATTAACAATACTCACATCTGTCATGAATACATCCAATCCACGTATACGTGCATAGCATATCAATATAATCATAATATAGAGGTAACTCCCAAAGGTTTGATAATAAACAGGTAAATATGTACTACCTCATCTACTTCCCAAAACCCACATGTTAATCAGATCCTAACCATGCAATGTGTGAGGATTGATCTAATGCAATAAAACTAGGTAGTAAAGAGGTATGATCAAAGTGTTACTTGCCTTGCTGATGATCCATGAAACGTAGAGACTCGTAAAAGCACGCTTCACACTCTGGGTACTCTATAGCAAACAAACAAGCATACAATAAGCACTCAACTAGAAGCACGGGTAAAACTCAAATAAGAGATCTAACCAGAAAGTTCAACTTAAGAACTCCAGTTTGCAAAAAGAATCAAATCGAACGAAGCAACGAAACTCAAACTGTGAAAGAAACAAGATCCATTTACTAATCTGGACTTAAGTCAAATTTTACAGTAACAAAATCTTGTTCAAGTTTGTTAAATAGAAAGAGGGCTTCGAGACGAAGATCCAGTCGCTTGAATCGCCTGATTCCGATAAATGAGCGAAAAGATAAACTAAAACTAAAAACAGGGCAGAAATCACGATCGAAAATAATCACGGAAAAACCCTGGAAAAAGAAAAACTGACGAACAGGCTAACGAACAAACATTCGCTATCTGCGCTAAACAGTAAAAACCGTTCGTTAAAACGAACGTACGAACGGGCGTTCGCTAAATAACTAAACCAGAAAAAAATAAAACCGATCTAAAAATAAAAAGAACCAAGGGTTTCTAAAAAAACCGAACGGTTTTTCTAGGAAAACCGATGGCTACCTCGGGACGGGCGGCGGTGGTGGGAACTCCCGCGGGTGGCGGCGGCGGCGTCCGGCGGCGGGGCTGTCAACGCGACGACAAGTGGCAAGGCGCGGCGGAGGCGGCGGGTGGCGGCGGGGTCGGGCTAGGGTTAGGGTTTCGGCGGCAGTGGGCTGGTGGGCTGCGGAGGTCGGGGCGGCTGGTTATAAAGGCTGGCCGGGGCGAGTCCTAGTTGGGTATGGCCCGACTAAGTCAGCTGACTTTTTTTCTAATAATTCCGTGCAGAAAAAACAAAGAAAAGAAATACTAAATGGACTCCAAAAATCCTGAAATAAAATTTTCCTGTCCTCTAAAAATAAGGCGGACCTGGTGAACATTTATTTGGGCCTCTAATGCAATTTTGAAAAACATATTTTTTCCTAATTCAAATAAAATAGCAATAAAACTCCGAATAAAATTCTTATTTGATTTTAATATTTAACCTCCAATATTTCTTTATTTTGGGGAAGTCATTTTATCCCCTCTCTTTTTATTTTCATAGAAGAAATATTTGAAGAGAAAATAATCAAAATCAAACGATCCTCTTTTCAAAATTTGAGAAATCTCAAATATGAAGATAACGGAATCCCCAACTCTCTCAGTGGGTCCTTGAGTTGTGTAGAATTTCTAGGATCAAGTCAAAATGCAATAAAATATGATATGCAATGATGAGCTAATGTATAACATTCCAAATTGAAAATTTGGGATGTTACATTATCGGCAACCCACAGGAGCCTTATGGTTTTCTCTTTATTGTATGAAATGTAAACGCCATGTAATTGCTTTACTTTATCACTATGCATTCGCGATAGTTGTAGAAGCAATAGTTGGCGAGACGGCCACAACACAATGATGGAGGTCAAGGTGCCGAGCCGGTGATGATGGATATATGATGATGCTTTGGAGATGGAGATCAAAAGCACGAGATGATGATGGCCATATCATGTCACATATTTTGATTGCATGTGATGTTTATCTTATATGCATCTTATTTTGCTTAGAATGATGGTAGCATTATAAGATGACCCCTTCACTAAAGTTGAAGGTAAAAGTGTTCTCCCTGAGTATGCACCGTTGCTACAGTTCGTCGTTTCGAGAAACCATGTGATGATCGGGTGTGATAGACTCTATGTTCACATACAATGGGTTTAAGATAGTTTTACACACGCGGAACACTTGGGTTAAACTTGACGAGCCTAGCATGTACATACATGGCCTCGGAACACTAGAGACCGAAAAGTCAAACGTGAATCATATAGTAGATATGATCAACATAGAGATGTTCACCATTGATGACTAACCCATCTTACGTCATGATCATACATAGGTTAGTTGATTTGGATCACGTATCACTTAAATAACTTGAGGGGTGTTAATTTATGTGGGAGTTCATTAGTAATTTTATTAATTGAACTTAATTTATCATGAACTTAGTCTTATAGTTTTTGCATATCTATGTTGTAGATCAATAGCTCACGATTTGGCTCCCCTATTTTTGATATGTTCATAGAGAATACTAAGTTGAAAGATGATAGTAGCAATGATGCGGACTGGGTCCGTGATCTGAGGGTTATCCTCATTGATGCACAGAAGAATTATGTCCTTGATGCACCACTAGATGACAAACCTATTGCAGGAGCAGATGTAGACATTATGAATGTTTGGCAAGCTTGATATGATGGCTACTTAATAGTTTAGTGCGCCATGCTTTACGACTTATAACTTCAAAAATGTTTTGAATGCCATAGAGCATATGAGATGTTCCAAGAGTTGAAATTGGTATTTCAGACTCATGCCTGTGTCGGGAGGTATGAGACCTCTCACAAGTACTTTGCCTACAAGATGGAGGAGAATAGCTCAGCCAGCGAGCATGTGCTCAGAATGTCTAGGTACTACAATCGCTTGAATCAAGTGGGAGTTAATCTTCCAGATAAGATAGTGTTGACAGAGTTGTCTAGTCACTATCACCAAGCTACTAGAACTTCGTGATGAACTATAATATGCAAGGATGATGAAAATGATTCCCGAGCTCTTCACGATGCTGAAATCGGCGAAGGTAGAAATAAAGAAAGAGCATCAAATGTTGATGGTTAAACATGACCACTAGTTTCAAGAAAAAGGGCAAGGGGAAGAAAGGGAACTTTAAGAAGAATGGCAAGTAAGTTGCCACTCCCATGAAGAAGCCCAAAGATGGACCCAAACCTGAAACTGAGTGCTTCTACTGCAAGGGAAATGGTCACTGGAAGCGGAACTGCCCCAAATACTTGGGGGGTAAGAATGATGGAAAAGTGAACAAAGATATATTTGATATGCATGTTATTGATGTGTACCTTACTAGTATTCATAGTAGCCGCTGGGTTTTTTATACCGGTTCAGTTGCTAAGATTAGTAACTCGAAACATGAGTTGCAAAATAAATAGAGACTAGTTAAGGGCGATGTGATGATGTGTGTTGGAAGTGATTCCAAGGTTGAAACGATCACCATCGCACACCCCCTCTACCTTCAGGGTTAGTGTTGAACCTAAATAGATGTTATCTGGTGTTTCCGTTGAGCATGAATATGACTAGATCATGTTTATTGCAATACAGTTATTCATTTAAGTCAGAGAATAATTGTTGTTCTGTTTACATGAAGAAAACCTTCTTTGGTCATACACCCAATGTAAATGGTTTATTGAATCTCGATCATAGTGATACACATATTCATAATATTGATGCCAAAAGATGCAAAGTTGATAATGATAGTGCAACATACTTGTGGCACTGCCGTTTAGGTCATATTGATATAAAGCGCATGAAGAAACTCCATGAGGATGGACTTTTGGAATCACTTGATTATGAATCATTTGATACTTGTGAACCATGCCTCATGGGCAAGATGACTAAAAACTCCATTCTCCGGAATAATGGAGCGAGCTAATGACTTATTGGAAATAATACATATCGATGTATGCGGTCCAATGAGTGTTGAAGCACACGACGAGTATCGTTTTTTTCTCACCTTCATAGATGATTTGAGTAGGCATGGGTATATCTACTTAATGAAACACAAGTCTGAAACATTTGAAAAGTTTAAAGAATTTCAGACTGAATGGAGAATCATCATAACAAGAAAATAAAGTTTCTACGATCTGATCGCGGAGGTGAATGTTTGAGTTACGAGTTTTTCCTTCATTTAATCCAATGTGGAATTGTTTCACAACTCATGCCACCTGAAACACCACAGCGTAATGGCGTGTCCGAACGTCGTAACTGTACTTTATTAGATATGGTGCGATCTATGATGTCTCTTACCGGTTTACCACTATCATTTTGGGGTTATGCATTAGAGACAACCACATTCATGTTAAATTGGTAGTGTCTAAATCCATTGAGATGACACCGTATGAACTTTGGTTTGGAAAGAAACCTAAGCTATTATTTCTTAAAGTTCGGGGTGACGACACTTATGTCAAAAGGCTTTAGCCTGATAAGCTCAAACCCAAATCGGAGAAGTGCGTCTTCTTAGGATACCCTAAGGAAACAATTGGGTACACCTTCTACCACAGATCTGAAGGCAAGATCTTTGTTGCCAAGAATGGATCCTTTCTATAGAAGGAGTTTCTCTCGAAAGAAGTGAGTGGGAGGAAAGTAGAACTTGATGAGGTAATTGTACCTTCTCTCGAATTGGAAAGTAGTACATCAGAGAAATCTGTTCCAGTGATGCCTACACTAATTAGAGAGAAAGATAATGATGATGATCATGAAACTTTAGATCAAGTTACTACTGGACCTTGTAGGTCGAACATAGCATGTTCCGCACCAGAGTGGTACGGTAATCCTGTCCTGGAAGTCATGTTACTAGACCATGGCAAACCTACGAATTTTGAAGAAGTTATGATGAGCCCAGATTCTGACAAATGGCTTGAAGCCATGAAACCTGAGATAGGATCCATGTATGAGAACAAAGTATGGACTTTGGTGATCGGAAAGCCATCGAGAATAAATGGATCTTTAATAAGAAGATTGACGCTGATGGTAATGTTACCGTCTACAAAGCTTTACTTGTCGCAAAAGGTTTTCGACAAGTTCAAGGGGTTGACTACGACGAGACCTTCTCACCCGTAGCGATGCTTAAGTCTGTCTGAATCATGTGAGCAATTGCCGCATTTTATGATTATGAAATCTGGCAAATGGACGTCAAAACTGCATTCCTCAATGGATTCCTTAAAGAAGAGTTGTATATGATGCAACCAGAAGGTTTTGTCGACCCTAAAGGTGCTAACAAAGTGTGCAAGCTCCAATGATCCATCTATAGACTGGTGCAAGCATCTCGGAGTTGGAATATATGCTTTCATCAGGTGATTGATACATCTCCAACGTATCTATAATTTATGAAGTATTCATGCTATTATATTATTTGTTTTGAATGATTAATGGGCTTTATTATACACTTTTATATTATTTTTGGGACTAACTTATTAACCGGAGGCCCAGCCCATATTGTTGTTTTTTTGCCTATTTCAGTGTTTTGCAGAAAAGGAATATCAAACGGAGTCCAAATGGAATGAAACCTTCTGGAGCGATCTTTTTGGAACGGAAGCAATCCAGGAGACTTGGAGTAGACGTCAGGGAAGCTTCTAGGAAGCCACGAGGCAGGAGGGTGCGCCCTACCCCCTGGGCGCGCCTCCCACCCTCGTGGGCCCCTCGTGGCTCCCCTGACTGACTTCTTTCGCCTATATATGTCCATATACCCCAAAAACATCCAGGAGCACAATAGACCGGGAGTTCCACTGTCGCAAGCCTCTGTAGCCACCAAAAACCAATCGGGACCCTATTCCGGCACCCTGCCGGAGGGTGGATCCCTCACCATGGCCATCTTCATCATCCCAACGCTCTTCATGATGAGGAGGGAGTAGTTCACCCTCGGGGCTGAGGGTATGTACCAGTAGCTATGTGTTTGATCTCTCTCTCTCTCTCTCTCTCGTGTTCTTGATTTGACACGATCTTGATGTATCGCAAGCTTTGCTATTATAGTTAGATCTTATGATGTTTCTCCCCCTCTACTCTCTTGTAATGGATTGAGTTTTCCCTTTGAAGTTATCTTATCGGATTGAGTCTTTAAGGATTTGAGAACACTTGATGTATGTCTTGCATGTGCTTATCTATGGTGACAATGGGATATTCACGTGATCTACTTGATGTACGTTTTCGTGATCAACTTGCGGGTTCAGTGACCTTGTGAACTTATGCATAGGGGTTGGCACACGTTTTTGTCTTAACTCTCCGGTAGAAACTTTGGGGCACTCTTTGAAGTACTTTGTGTTGGTTGAATAGATGAATCTGAGATTGTGTGATGCATATCGTATAATCATGCCCACAGATACTTGAGGTGACATTGGAGTATCTAGGTGACATTAGGGTTTTTGTTGATTTGTGTCTTAAAGTGTTATTCTAGTACGAACACTATGATAGATCAAACGGAAAGAATAGCTTCGTGTTATTTTACTACGGACTCTTGAATAGATCGATAAAAAAGGATAAGTTTGAGGTGGTTTCGTACCCTACAATAATCTCTTCGTTTGTTCTCTGCTATTAGTGGCTTTGGAGTGACTCTTTGTTGCATGTTGAGGGATAGTTATATGATCCAATTATGTTATTATTGTTGAGAGAACTTGCACTAGTGAAAGTATGAACCTTAGGCATTGTTTCCTACCATTGCAATACCGTTTGTGCTCACTTTTATCATTAGTTACCTTGATGTTTTTATAATTTCAGATTACAAATACTCATATCCACCATCCATATTGCACTTGTATCACCATCTCTTCGCCGAACTAGTGCACCTATATAATTTACCATTGTATTGGGTGTGTTGGGGACACAAGAGACTCTTTGTTATTTGGTTGCAGGGTTGCTTGAGAGAGAACATCTTCATCCTACACCTCCCACGGATTGATAAACCTTAGGTCATCCACTTGAGGGAAATTTGCTACTGTCCTACAAACCTCTGCATTTGGAGGCCCAACAACGTCTACAAGAAGAAGGTTGTGTAGTAGACATCAGTGATCAAAGCATATGGTTTTATACATACTTTCATTGAATCCTGTATTTACAAGAAAGTGAGTGGGAGCTCTGTAGCATTTATGATATTATATGTAGATGACATATTGTTGATTGGAAATGATATAGAATTTCTGGATAGGATAAAAGGATACTTGAATAAGAGTTTTCCAATGAAAGACCTCGGTGAAGCTGCTTATATATTGGGCATCAAGATTTATAGATATAGATCAAGACGCTTAATAGGACTTTCACAAAACACATACCTTGACAAAGTTTGAAGAAGTTCAAAATGGACCAATCAAAGAAAGGGTTCTTGCCTGTGTTACAAGGTGTGAAGTTGAGTATGACTCAAAGCCCGACCACGACAGAAGATAGAGAGAGAATGGAAGTCATTCCCTGTGCCTCAGCCATAGGTTCTATAAAGTATGCCATGTTGTGTACCAGACCTATTGTGTACCTTGCCATGAGTTTGGCAAGGGGGTACGATAGTGATCCAGGAGTGGATCATTGGACAACGGTCAGAGTTATTCTTGGTTACCTAAGAGGACTAAGGAAATGTTTCTCTATTATGGAGGTGATAAAGAGTTTGTCGTAAAGGGTTACGTCGATGCAATTAACACTAATCCAGATGATTCTGAGTCTCAATCTTGATACATATTGAAAGTGGGAGCAATTATCTAGAGTAGCTCCGTGCAGAGCATTGTAGACATAGAAAATTGCATAATACATATGGATCTGTATGTGGCAGACCCATTGACTAAACCTCTCTCACAAGCAAAACATGATCACACCTTAGTACTCTTTGGGTGTTAATCACATGGAGATGTGAACTAGATTATTGACTCTAGTAAACTCTTTGGGTGTTAATCACATGGCGATGTGAACTAGATTATTAACTTTAGTAAACTCTTTGGGTGTTAGTCACATGGCGATGTGAACTATGGGCATTAATCACATGACAATGAGAACTAGATTATTGACTCTAGTGCAAGTGGGAGACTGAAGGAAATATGCCCTAGGGGCAATAATAAAGTTGTTATTTAATATTTTCTTATTCATGATAAAGGTTTATTATTCATGCTAGAATTATATTGATCGAAAACCTTAATACATGTGTGAATACATAAACAAATACCGTGTCCTTAGTAAGCCTCTACTAGACTAGCTCGTTGATCAAAGATGGTTAAGGTTTCCTAACCATAGACATGTGTTGTCATTTGATAATGGGATCACATCATTAGGAGAATGATGTGATGGAAAAGACCCATCCGCCAGATTAGCATATTTATCGTTTAGTTTATTGCTACTGCTTTTTTCATGTTAAATAAAATTCCTTCGACTATGAGATTATGCAACTCTCGGATACCGGAGGAATACCTTGTGTACTATCAAACGTCACAACATGACTGGGTGATCATAAAGATGCTCTACAGGTATCTTCAAAGGTGTTTGTTGAGTTGGCATAGATCGAGATTAGGATTTGTCACTCCAAGTATTGGAGAGGTATCTCTGGGCCCTCTCGGTAATATACATCATAAGCTTGCAAGCAAACGACTAAGGAGTTAGTCATGAGGTGATGTATTATAGAACGAGTAAAGAGACTTGCGGTAACGAGATTGAACTAGGTATGAAGATACCGACGATTGAATCTCGGGCAAGTAACATACCGATGGACAAAATGAATTACATATGTTGTCATAACGTTTCGACCGATAAAGATATTCATAGAATATGTAGGAGTCAATATGGGCATCCAGGTTCCTGTAAGTGCATCTAGTGCCCCTTAGTGATTTTGGTGTATTGAAGACTTATAGGTTAAGGGACTAATGCATTTGTGAGTGTACACAGGTCTATAAGTCTATGAGGAGTTTGATATTTACAGAGAAAGTCGACCCCTAAAAATGAATATCTTCGACTGAAGATTTTGGTATTCCCGAAGACTTTCATGAAGACTTTGAAAGTGAAGAAATTGGTGTGTCCGTGAAGACTTGATATTCATGCGAGGAATATGAAGCTTGAAGACTTTCGTTTTCATAGTTTTGTTTTTCTCTTTCTTGAGTCATAGGAAACACCGTACTGTTAAAGGGGGTCGAGGAAATACTAAGTAAAAATTTCCATGTGATGCTCAACTCAAAATCCTACACCTACCAATCCCTTCGAGTGAAGCCTTTGAAATCTCATATAGTTCAGTCATTTCTTCAGTGATAGAGACGAAGTTCTTCTGGTCGCTGAGGAATTTGTTCTGACTGAGGAGTTAGGAATTCGCCAGTGCGGATTGCCTACACAGTGAGGAACATGATAGCCTGAGGAATTTGAGAGTCAAATTTCCGACCGTTGCTGTGCTGCGAGCCAGCTGTCCCAAAATATCTTATCCACCTAACGGTCATATCAGACAAGGGCATTTATGTCTTATCATGTTGGGCTGCTCCCTAGGCTATAAATAGCCGCCCCCTACAACCACTAGCTGGTTGGCTGCTCTGAGAGAAACTGACACTTGTCATTTGAGAGCAACCCATCCTCCAAGGACTTTGAGCGAAAATCATCGAGTGAGGAAAACCCAAACCCAAACACCTACAAACCCCAAAGTGATTGAGCATCACTGAAGAGATTGATCCTGTGTGGATCCGACGCTTGTTACCTTTGAAGACTGTGCTTCTTCCAGACGGTTAGGCGTCATGGTCTAGAGCATCCAAGAGGAATTGTGGATCACCGAGTGACCGAGTCTGTGAAGGTTTGGAAGTCACCTGAAGACTTACCACGAGTGATTGGACAAGGTCTGTGTGACCTTAGTTCAAGGAGAATACGGTGAGGACTTGGTGTCCTGAGCTGCGTGCTCAGCGACTGGGTGTCCGGGACTGTGTGTCCTCGAGTTTAAATACTCAGCCGCTCCAACCAGACGTACAACTGAGACAACAGTTGGAACTGGTCTACCAAATCATTGTCTTCACCAACCTTACTGGTTCTATTTCCTCAACTCTTTCATTTCCTCATTACTGTGTTGAGTGATTGTTCATATTTGTGTTTGAAGACTTTGACTGAAGACTTTCTCAATTTCCTCAGTTCAATTTCTTTAGTCTGTTTGTCTTCATCTTGTGTTATCCTGTGTTTACACTTTCTGTATTCTGTGCTTGTCTTCATTTCATCATGATGACTATGTATGTATCCTGTTATGCTTACTTCTGAGTACTTATTCCGCTGCAAGTAGTTCTTCGCTAAGGAATTTCCTCACCGGCAAATTCCTCAGTGAAGAATTCATAAAAATCGCCTATTCACCCCCTCTAGTTGATATAACGCACTTTCAATTGGTATCAGAGCAAGGTACTCCCTTGTTCTGTGTGATTTTGGTTTAACCACCTGGAGTTTTAGTTATGTCAACCGCAGGTATGATCAAGGTCTCTGCTGGGTGTCCTACCTTCGATGGCACGGAGTACCCCTACTGGAAGAATAAGATGCGATTGCATCTTGAAGCAATTGACAATGATCTCTGGTACGTTGTGGAAAATGGTGTTCCCTCAGTCACACCTTCCCTGAATGCTACTGATGTGAAGAGATTCAAGCAACTCGATTCTCAAGCAGAATATCATATGTGGTCATCTGAGTAAAGGGCAGTATGGTAGAGCGAGTGCTTTGGAAACTGCTAAGCTTATCTGGGATAGGCTCTCAAAGTAAACGAAGGAGTCTCAACTCAACGTGACTCGTGTTGACCTTCTTCGCAATCTCTTCAACCGCTTCAAAAGACTCGACAATGAAAATGCTCAGCAAACCTTCGATCGCCTCACTGATATCTCAAATGAGCTTCAAGCGCTCGGTGCCACTGACATCACCGACCATGAGTTGGTGAAGAAATTGCTGAGATCACTCAATTCTTCATTTGACACTCTCGCACTGATGATTCAAGAGCGTGCTGATTACAAGTCACTAGATCCCGCTGATATCTTCGAGAGGCTAAATACTCATGAGTTACAACTTGCTGAAAAGAGAGATCTCTATGGTTCAAGCTATGGCAAACCACGTGCCCTGAAGGCCAAGGCTGTGTCTGAATCTGAATGTGAAGACTCTGGTAGTAGCCTTGGTGATCCTGAAGAATTGAGCCAGGAGCTAGCACTGCTCGTGAAGAAGTTCCAGAAGTTCTCAAGACATGGTCGCTTTGGAAAATCCTCAAGGAGAAGTGATTCCTCATCAAGTGACTATAAGAGAAGGCTATGCCACAAATGCAAGAAGCCTGGTCACTACATTCAAGATTGTCCTCAGTGGGACAAGTAATTAAAGAATAAGAAATACAAGGATTACAGTTCTGATGATGCCAAGAAGAAGAAGAAATCTTCAAAGTCTTCATCATCAAAATCCTCAAAGTCTTCATCTCACAAGAAGAGCAGCTCCAAGAAGGCTCGGGCATTCATTGACAAGGAAATGGACTCTGAAGCTGAATCTGAGGAACATGAGGAAGAGGAGGCATCCGAGGAGTCTGAGTCAGGTGTGGCAAGTCTAGATCTTGCTACCGCATTCGTTAGCAAGTCTATCTTCAACTCTGAAGAAAATGGCAACACCAACAATGCTGATGAAGATAATGATGACTACGCTCCCACCTATTGCTTCATGGCAAAGGGTGCCAAGGTAACAAAATACCCCTCCTCTGAATCTAGTGAGGATGAATCTGATGAAAATCTTAAGCCTAGCTACTCTAAACTTGCTAAGATTGCTGTGAAACAACAAAAGGCCATTGAGAAACTTCAAAACATGCTAGACAAAAGTGATGATATGTTGGGTGATGAATTGGATCGCACTAAAGACTTAACTGAAAATCTTCAGAGACTTCAGTCTAAGTTTGACAACCTTCAAAGTCATCATAAAACTCTCTTATCTGATCATGAGAAGCTTTCTTATGAATTTCTTCAAATAAAGCAATATCTTGAGAAGCTAAGAGTGAGTTATGAAGATCTTCAGAAGGAGCGCAATTCATTACTTGCTCAACAAATCAGCGCTACTCAAGAAGAATTTGTTCCTCCATGCTTAAAGTGCATTGAACGTGAATCTGCTAATTCTTCACCTGAATGTTCAAATACTTCAACTGTTACAAATTCCTCACCTGTCTCTGCTATCACTAATTCCTCATCTGAGGACATTGCTAGTACTACTAATGATGCAGGGCTGAAGGAATTGTACACGACAGGCATGTACAAAAGCCTCAAAGGGCATCAGATTCTTTGTGATGTGCTCAAAAAGCAGATCCTCAACAGAAACCCTAGGAAAGAGGGTATTGCCTTTGAGAGGAAACTCAATGCCGATGGAACATATTGGAAACCTGAGCAGTACCCCAAAACCTCATGGGTTGCTGCAAAGGGACCTCCAGTTGATCCATCTAACTTATCTGGCTTTACATGTGAATCTCCTCATTCTTCTGATGAGTCATTTGACTCCAACTATAAACTGTTCAAAAATCAAAATGGTGAAGTATTTGCTAGAAATGTTGGCACTAACTGCAGGAACGGTTCCCCTATGAAGAAAATCTGGGTCCCCAAAAGTTATGTTGAAAGTCTTCAGGTGAATGTCCTCATGACACCACCTGTGAAGAACAGGAACCCCAGATCCAATTCTTCATATGGACCTAATTCTTCACATGGATCAAATTCCTCAAATGGATCAAAGTCCTCATATGATCATCATCGTGCTAACAACTCTGTTTCGCAGGGTAGAGCTAAGGGCTATGAATATGCGCATTATTCTTCAAATCATTATGTTCATAAGTCCTCGAAGAATTTCTCTACTTATTCATATGCTTACCCTAACCCCTCTTATGTGAAACAAAATGGATTGGTTTCTATGCCACCATTCTCATATGGTGCTCGCAGAGTGATGAACTCTTTGCCACCCCTTCAGATGTGGGTGGTGAAGAAAAATAACTAATCTCTCATGTAGGGTCAGGTCTCCAGACGTTCCTTAACGTCTGAAGAATTTGCTGGGGACCTGACTAAAGTGCCTGAAAGGATGCAGGCAAATCATGATGAAATGAACTTTCATTTCACACGTCCTCACACTGCTTATCTGTGCTATTGCTTGATGAAATTGAGCTGATGAATTTGACGTCATATTCTTCACTGATGAAGTATATGAGTTCGTAAGATGCACTAATTCATCTGCAGGATGATCAGCCCAAAGCAAACGAGTGGGTGGTCGATAGTGGATGTACAAATTACATGACTGGTGACAAGAATCTATTGATGGATGCTCCTTTATCACTGTCACATCTGAAGCATATCATCTTCGCTGACAAAGGCAAAAGTCAGGTATTGGGTCTAGGTAAGGTTGCGATCTCAAAGGATCAACACATGGACAAAGTCAGCTTGTCGAGTCCTTAGGATACAACCTCATGTCTGTCTCAATGCTTTGTGATCTCGATATGGTTGTTGTCTTTGGCAAGTATCGTTGTGTTGTGATCATGGAAGCTGACCATTCCAAAGTCTTCGAAGGCTTTAGGAGAGGAGATCTGTATATTGTTGATTTCTCTACAGGACCACAATCAGCCGTGTGCTTACTGGCAAAAGCTTCAGAAGGCTGGCTATGGCATCGACGAGTTGGTCATGCTGGCATGAGGAATTTGCACATGCCTGCAAAGAAGAAGCATGTCATTGGCATTGAGAATGTCAAATTCCTCAAGGATCACTTATGCGGAGCTTGTGAAGCTGGAAAGATGACAAAGGCCAAGCATCCAACAAAGACTATCATGACCACTACTCGTCCATTTGAATTGCTTCACATGGATCTCTTTGGTCCTAATTATTATTCTGCTGTTTCAAATGATGCATCTCTATATGGCTTTGTTATTGTTGATGACTATTCTCGTTACACATGGGTACACATTGTCACTTACAAACATGAAGTGCAGGAAATCTTCAAACGATTTTCCTCGAGGGCTTCAACCAACTTTGGTGTGAAGATCAAGCACATCAGAACTAACAATGGGACTGAGTTCAGGAATTCTGGTCTTGATGGCTATCTTGATGAACTTGGTATTACTCATGAGTTATCTGCTCCTTATATTCCTCAGCAGAATGGCGTCGTGGAGCGCAAGAACAGAACCCTCGCTGAAATGGCTCGCACTATGCTTGATGAATACAAGACGCCTCATCGGTTCTGGATTGAGGCAATTGATACTGCATGCCACATCATCAATCGGGTATATCTTCACAAATTCTTCAAGAAGACTGCCTATGAACTCCTCACTGACAAGAAACCCAATGTGAGTTATTTCAAAGTCTTCGGTGCTAAATGTTGGATTAGAGATCCTCATCACAATTCTAAATTTGCACCGAAAGCACATGAAGGTTTTATGCTTGGTTACAGAAAGGACTCACACACCTACAGAGTCTTCAACAACGTTCTTCACAAGGTTGTTGAAATTGTAGATGTGCGGTTCGATGAAACTAATGGCTTGCAAAGAGAGCATCTACCTTCTGTGATAGATGAACCAGCACCTGAGGATTCTATCAAGTTCAAGGCTACTGAGGATGTCATTCCTACCGAAGAATCTACTGAAGAATTCATTCCAGAACGTGAAGAAAATCGAGCCGATGCACCTGATGAAAATGCTGAAGAAAATGGTGCTGAAGAAAATGCTGATCAAATTCCTCAACAACAACCAGCTCATCCTCGCATTGCAAAAGAAGTGCAAGTTGAAAAGATCATCGATGACATTCGTGCACCAGGTCCTCTCACACGCTCAAAAGCTTCACATTTATCTAACTTTTGTGGGCACTATGCTTTTGTCTCCATCACAGAGCCCACTAAGGTAGATGAATCATTTCTGAAGCCTGAGTGGATTCAGGCCATGCAAGAAGAATTACATCAATTCGAGCTCAACAGTGTCTGGGAACTGGTCAAACGTCCAGATCCTCGCAAGCATAATATCATTGGCACAAAGTGGATCTACCGCAACAAGCAATATGAAAATGGCCTTGTGGTGAGGAATAAGGCACGACTTGTAGCTCAAGGCTACACACAGGTTAAAGGAATTGATTTCGATTAAACTTTTGCACCTGTTGCTAGACTTGAGGGCTATTCGCATATTACTTGCTTATGCTAACCATCATAATATCACTTTATATCAAATGGATGTGAAAAGTGCATTCCTCAATGGTAAGCTTGAGGAAGAAGTATATGTTGCTCAACCCCCAGGTTTTGAAGATCCAAAGAATCCTGACAAAGTCTTCAGACTCAACAAGGCCCTCTGTGGCCTCAAGCAGGCCCCTCGGGCGTGGTATGATACTTTGAAGGAATTCTTCGTGAAGAATGGTTTCACACCCGGTTCACTCGACCCTACTCTCTTTACTAAATCTTATGATGGTGAACTGTTTGTGTGCCAAATATACGTTGATGATATTATCTTTGGCTGTACTGACCAACGTTATAGTGATGAATTTGCCTATATGATGAGTGAAGAATATCAAATGTCTATGATGGGAGAGTTGAAATTCTTCTTAGGTCTTCAAATTTGTCAACAGCACAATGGCATATTCATATCTCAGGAGAAATACCTCAAGGATGTTCTGAGGAAATTCAGCATGCAAGATTGCAAAGGCTTCAAAATTACTATGCCCACAAATGGCCATCTATGCACTGATGAAAATGGTATTGACTTTGATCACAAGGTATACCGCTCCATGATTGGTTCTTTATTGTACCTATGTGCATCTAGACCAGATATAATGCTTAGTGTTTGCATGTGTGCCCGATTTCAAGCTACACCGAAGGAATCACACCATAAGGCTGTGAAGCATATTCTTTGATATCTAGCTCACACACCAACACTAGGATTATGGTACCTGTCGGTGTCAAAACCGGCGGATCTCGGGTAGGTGGTCCCGAGCTGTGAGTCTAGGCGGATGGTAACAGGAGACAAGGGACACGATGTTTTACCCAGGTTCGGGCCCTCTTGATGGAGGTAAAACCCTACGTCCTGCTTGATTGATATTGATTTTGTGGATGTTTACAAGAGTGGATCTACCACGAGATCAAGGAGGCTAAACCCTAGAAGCTAGCCTATGGTATGATTGTAATGGTTGTTGTTGTTGTTCTACGGACTAGAGCCATCCGGTTTATATAGACACCGGAGAGGGCTAGGGTTACATAGAGTCGGTTACAATGGTAGGAGATCTACGTATCCGTATCGCCAAGCTTTCCTTCCACGCCAAGGAAAGTCCCATCCGGACACGGGACGAAGTCTTCAATCTTGTATCTTCATAGTCTTGGAGTCCGGTCGGTGATGATAGTTCGGCCGATGATAGTTCGGCCGATGATGGTAGTCCGGCTATCCGGACACCCCCTAATCCGGGACTCCCTCAGTAGCCCCCGAACCAGGCTTCAATGACGATAAGTCCAACATGTGTGTAGTCTTCGGCGTTGCAAGGCGGGTTCTCCTTCAAGTTCTACGTACCTGCCGAACAGTGTCCGGCTTCCTCATCAATGTTGCGCGTCTTGGCTTCCACGCCCAATAACGGCCTTCTTCCACGCGTCGCGCGAATGTGAAAAGCCAGGGTGTCTTTTATGTTTTACCCCCTAGTTGTGCGAATAATCTGCCTATAAGGGAGGCAAGAATCCAGATCCAAATCACCATCTTCCTCCCGCAAATACTCATCGGAGCGCTTTCGACCAAGAATCCATTCCATCATGGACCGTCAACGCGGCTCCTCTTCTCGCGCTCCCAGCCCTTTGCCAGGAGATTGGAGGAGATGCTCTGTTCCGCACAACGAGCTGGTGAAGCTCCAAGCGGGGGGATATCTCCCTCCGGCCTTTATGGTTCCGGTTCGAGCCGGGCTGGCCACCTACAAAGGTGGGAAGCAAGCGGAGGTTACCCCAAATCCCAACAAAGGGGAGCGAGTATGCTTCGTCTCCTATCTGATAAGGGGGCTCGGATTTCCTGTACATCCATTCCTCCGCGGGCTCCTGGAGTTCTACGGACTCCAGCTTCATCACCTCACGCCTGCCTCAATCCTGCATATTGCGGGTTACGTAGCTCTTTGCGAGCTATTCCTGGGCGTCGAGCCCCACTTCGCGCTGTGGAAGAGGTTGTTCTGCCTTGTACCCCGCTCTCACGAGGGGTCCATATATCAAGTGGGAGGCGCCGAAATATGGCGCATTGCCGGGACCGGATATCCATCCGGAACCCCTAAGAAGGCATCCGAAGACTGGCCTTCGGAATGGTTTTATATAGAAGATGCTCCGCTGCCAGACCCTGTTCGGATCGGCCTCCCGGAGTTCAGCAATTCTCCTCTGAAGAAACGCCTTAGTTGGCGTCCGCGGAGCCCCCAACTGGAGGAAGACAAGAGCGCCCATTATTTGATGGGCCGAATAAGGTTACTGGCCCATGCCGGGTTGACCATGATTGGAGTCATGGCAACATGCATTATGCGGGGGGTGCAGCCACTACAATACAGGGGCCACCCCATGTGGGATTTCAACGGGGATGACGATGCCACCCGTCATGGCCGCAAAGGGCCGGATTCGGTCGAAGATCTGGTGACGATCCTGTCTGGCCTGTATAAGGGGGAGAAGGAGGATTTCCTTCGGACGAACCCGTTAAATGGGTTCTCCATGAATAATCCCCGGCCTTCGGTAAGCGAACACTCTGCGTGCCCGACCCATGCTTTTCGAAACTTAAGTTTCTTATATTGTGTTCTTCTTTCGACGCAGGAGCTGCGCCGGATCGTGGAGGACATGCTAAGTCCAGCTCCGCAACCCGAGGATCCAGATAGATCCCGGGATCCGGCCTCCGAAGAGGATCCGGACATAATGGTGGAGCTAATCGACGGGGTGTTCCACCAGCTCAGCATGGACAATGCTTTAGTCGCCATCACGGCCGACTATCCCGGACTGTATCCGGCTTCCCAGGTGATTGCGACCGAAGTCCTGACACCGTCATTCCATCCTTGCTTATTTCTGACCACCGTATACGATAGCGCTGTGCAGGAGGCGCCCCTAGGGCGAGAAGCCGAGCCCGCGGTGGCTGGCCAACAAAGGCCAGTCCGGACCAGTAGGCGGAAGAGGAGCGCGGCGCGGACTGAAATGTCGCCGCAAAGGTGTAGCTCACAATTCATTGATTAGAGCAACGTTCCTAGGAAGCGTTTGAGTGTTCATGACTTTTGTAGGGAAAAAAGCGTCCGCCGAACTGCGGGCGTGGAGGTTGCCAATCCAACCTCTACCAGCCAGGCTCCAGCACCTGGTCTGGAGGGGAGGCGAGCGCAAGGCGCGAGCCAGTCATTCCTCCAATGGAGGATGCCGACAGACTGTCCGCCACCAAGTCTGAGGTGGAGAGTGCCCTGAATCACAGGCGCCGCCGGACAGTATTTCGTGACGCGTGCTTCTCCCCCGAGGCGTTGAATGCCTTTAACGCGGGGGACGCGCACCTTCGTGCTGCTCAAGATGGTTTTACCAGAGCCACAGAGCAGAATGTAAAAGACATACGGGTAAAAGAATTTAATAGTTGTATATGCCAGTAGCCCCCGAGACTTAAAGTAGTTATATTAACTGATTTAAGGATCATATGAAACGTAGGATCTTTCCGAGAAGAATACCCAACTGTCTCAGGAGCTGCAAGAGTGCAAGGCCCAACTTGAGGCCGCACTCTCTGGCGCAGGAGGAAACACAGGGACCTCTCCTAGTAACGCATTATTTTAGAAAGATAAGTAGCGTTTGACCTTTGCACAAGTCTAAAAAATGACGTTACAGGTGCTGCCGGACAAGATCCGGACAGGCAAGAGCTTCTGCGCCGACTAAAGGCCGGCGAGAGGGTGCTGCATAAGGTGCAGCATGAAAGGAACAAGCTCCAGGATGCCCATGCCCAGCTTGGAGAAGAGCTGAAAGGCGTTCGGGCCGAGCTGTCGGGCTCCGTTAAGGAGAATTAGCGGCTTCGTTGTGGCATCTATAATAAGTGCTTGAGAGAACTCCTTTGAAAAGAAGAGTTCGGCAATGAAGTCAATTTGACAGAATATGTCTGCAGGTATGCTCATAGGTCGCCCTGCGGAGGAGATGCCCGTATCAACGGGTGATCAACTTCCCGAATTGTTGCAACAAATCGAACGAGTTCGGCAGGCAATGAGCGGCGTCATCCAGGCTTTATGGCCAACCTTCTCCTTACCCGAGGGTCTTGGGGAGCTTGCGAAGAAGCTGCAGGGAGTGTGGCAGCGCTTCCATTTATGGAAGATTTCGGCCTGCCGCTAAGGTGCCAGGGAGGCCTGGGCCATGGTAAAGACGCGGTACAAGAAGGCGGATCCCAACCACATGGCCGAAGTCGGACCCGTCGGGCCCGATGGGAAGGAGATCCCTGTGAGTTTAGTATACGGCCAAGTAGAGCTGGCCGCTAAATTTTCCCAAGAGGACTGTAAATTAGACAACCTGTTAGACGGGATTGAGGAAGAATACAATCAGTCGATTTGACAATGTATTATAAAATGACATATAAAATGCCTTCTAGCCGGATTGTAGATCGTTTGTCTTTGCCGACCTTTTCGCTTTGACCTCGGGACCCTAGAGTCCGGAGTGTGTCCGAATACCTTCTCGGTTATGAAACAACCGGGGTATGCATGGAGACCAGGCGTAGGGGTCATTAGTGCTTTATCAGACAAGTGCCCAACTAGTTATGTTATATTACATGGGTAGTAAGAAACATCTTCCAGGGAGAATAGTTCCGTTAAGGGTTCCTTTCCTCTGGGGGTGGCATGCCCTAAAGTGCATGTCCGGACTGTGAAAAAAAGCAGAAAAACATCTGGGGGCAGATAAATAAGTGGATAAAAAATCATCTTTTAAGTCACCGACCGAATATTCCCTTAAGAACGCTAGCTTTCGGCTTCACCTAGTCTGAGGTACACATCCGGCTGACCCGGCAATAACAATCGCAGAGGTGCTCCCTTTACCTCCTAGCCGAACAATCGGGAACGTAGGGGTAAGCACAGGAGCCAGGAAACCCAGCTTGGCCAAAACTTAAGTCATATCGATGCATATAATGGTGAATAAAAGGTACATGTGGAGGCTTGACACATGTGCTGGGCATGAAGCCCTTATAATTAAGCTTCTGGTAAAGAAGCCCCCAGGTATAATGAGTGCGGATAGCACATCAATTGCATGCGAACGTTGCGCAAGTAGGCCCTTTAAGGCTTGGATGAATAGGGTTGAGAAGAAAAAGATAAACAAAAGGCAGCTGAAGTAAAAAAAAATTGGATGGGGGGAAAGGGACGAACTCTTAGTCCGGCGCTAGGCATAGAATCTTCGGAGGCGGGCTGCGTTCCATGGGTTCGGCTCGAGTCGGTTATCCGATGCATTTCATAGACGGTATGCTCCGCCGGTCAGGACTTGATCGATGGATGATGAAGGGGCCTTCCCATTTGGGCTTGAGCTTGTCATTTTTCTTGTCCGGCAGGCGTAGAACCAGTTCGCCAATGTTGTGAGTCTTGGCCCGTACTTCTCTGCTTTGGTATCTTCGAGCCTGCTGCTGATAGAATGCGGAACGAGCCTTGGCGACGTCGCGTTCTTCCTCCAATGCGTCCAAGCTGTCCTGCCGATCCAACTCGGCTTCTCTTTCTTCGTACATGCGCACTCAAGGTGAGTCATGAATTATGTCGCAGGGCAAAACTGCTTCTGCGCCGTATACCATAAAAATGGTGTGAATTCGGTAGTACGGTTAGGCGTTGTCCGTAGCCCCCAGAGTATGGAGTCGAGCTCCTCTACCCAGTGTGTGTCAGATTTTGTAAGGGACCGCACTAGTCTGGGTTTGATGCCGCTCATTATTAGACCATTTGCTCGTTCCACTTGACCGTTGGTTTGAGGATGATAGACTGAAGCGTAATCGAGCTTGATGCCCATATTCTTGCACCATGATTTAACCTCATTGGCCGTGAAGTTCGTGCCGTTATCGGTGATGATGCTGTGGGGGACACCATAACGGTGTACTACCCCGGATATAAAGTCTATCACTGTCCGGACTCTGCCGTTTTAACTGGCTTGGCCTCTATCCATTTGGTGAATTTATCCACCATGACCAATAGGTACCTTTGCTTGTGGGTTCCCCCTTTAAGTGGTCCAACCATGTCAAGCCCCCAGACCGCGAACGGCCAGGTAATGGGTATAGTTTTGAGGGCGATGGGTGGCATATGGCTCTGATTAGCAAAGAGCTGACAACCGACGCATCTTTGGACTAAGTCCTGAGCATCTGCTCAGGCCGTCGGCCAATAAAATCCTGTACGGAATGCCTTTCCTACAAGGGCCCGAGCTGCGGCGTGGTGTCCGCCTAGTCCGGCATGAATTTCAGCCAGGAGGTTTCGCCCTTCCTCTTTGGAGATACACCTTTGAAGGACTCCGGTTGTGCTTTTCTTATAAAGTTCTCCTCGTAGACCTTGTAGGCTTTAGATCGCCGGACAATGCAGCGGGCCTCATTTTGGTCTTCGGGAAGCTCCTGCCTAAGCAAGTAGGCGAGGAATGGTTCTGTCCACGGGGCAATTACTGCCATTATGTCGTGGGATGAAGGTGTTATGTCATCGGCTGAATCGCTGGTTGGTGCGGCTTGTTCCGGTTTGTTATTTCCGGACTCCTCTTCCCATAGTACGGATGGCTTGAAGAGCCGTTCCAGGAAGATGTTAGGAGGGACAGCGTCACGTTTTGCGCCGATGCGTGCCAGTACGTCAGCTGCTTGGTTATTATCCCGGGCTACATGATGGAATTCAAGTCCTTCAAACCGGGCTAACATTTTTAGGACAGCGTTGCGGTATGCTGCCATTTTCGGATCTTTGGCGTCAAAGTCTCCGTTTATTTGGGATATTGCGAGGTTTGAATCCCCGCGCACCTCTAGGCGTTGAATGCCCATGGAGATTGCCATCCCAAGACCATGTAAAAGGGCCTCGTATTCGGCTGCGTTGTTGGAGTCTGTGTACATTATCTGAAGTACGTATTGGACTGTGTCTCCGGTCGGGGACGTCAATATGATGCCAGCCCCCAATCCGGCTAACATTTTAGAGCCGTCGAAGTGCATAATCCAATTGGAGTATGCGCCGTAATCTTTAGGGAGTTCGGCTTCGGTCCATTCAGCGACAAAGTCAACCAAAACTTGTGACTTTATAGCTCGCCGAGGTTTGTAAGTTATATCAAATGGTAAGAGCTCAATGGCCCATTTTGCAATCCTGCCCGTCGCGTCGCGGTTGTTTATAATGTCGTTAAGTGGTACTTCAGAGGCCACTCTTATCGAACACTCTTGAAAGTAGTGTCGGAGCTTCCGGGATGCCATGAACACCGCGTATGCTATCTTCTGATAGTGCGGGTAACGGGACTTGCAGGGGGTTAACACAGTGGATACGTAGTATACTGGTTTTTGAAGAGGGAATTTATGCCCTTCTGTCTCTCGTTCGACGATGAGTACCGCGCTTACAACTTGATGCGTTGCTGCGATGTATAACAACATTGGTTTGCCCAGGTTGGGCGCAGCCAGGACCAGATTTGTTGCCAATATGGCCTTTATTTCTTCGAGTCCGGCGGTGGCAGCATCCGTCCACTCGAAGTGTTCGGTGCGCCTAAGGAGGCGATAGAGGGGCAATTCCTTTTCTCCTAGACGGGAGATAAAGCGGCTTAGAGCCGCCACGCATCCAGTCAATTTTTGTATTTGCTTGAGGTCTTTTGGGATATCTAGCTGTGACAGAGCTCGGATCTTGGCTGGGTTTGCTTCAATTCCTCTACCGGATACGATGAAGCCCAGCAGCTTTCCAGCTGGTACGCCGAAAATGCATTTTTCCAGATTCAGCTTGATGTCATATGCTCTGAGGTTGTCGAATGTGAGCCTCAAGTCGTCTACTAGAGTTTCGACGTGTTTAGTTTTGACGACTACGTCGTCTATGTATGCCTCTACTGTTTTGCCGATCTGGGTAGCCAGACATGTCTGAATCATGCGCTGATATGTTGTGCCGGCGTTTTTAAGTCCGAAGGGCATCGTGTTGAAGCAGAATGGTCCATATGGAGTGATGAATGCCGTTGCGGCTTGATCCGCTTCTGCCATCTTGATTTGATGATAGCCGGAGTATGCGTCCAGGAAGCACAATGAGTCGTGCCCTGCAGTGGCATCGATGATTTGGTCGATGCGGGGGAGGGGGAAGGGATCCTTTGGGCAGGCTTTATTTAGGTCTTTGAAATCGACACATAGGCGCCAGGATTTGTCCTTCTTTGGTACCATTACCAGGTTTGCTAGCCAATCCGGATGTTTGATGTCTCTGATGAATCCGGCTTCCAATAGTTTGGCTAGCTCTTCTCCCATTGCCTGTCTTTTGGGTTCGGAAAATCGTCGAAGAGCCTGTTTGACTGGCTTGAATCCTTTTAGGATGTTTAGGCTGTGTTCTGCCAATCTGCGTGGGATTCCGGGCATATCCGAGGGGTGCCAGGCAAAAATGTCCCAATTTTCCCGTAGGAATTCTCGTAGTGCGGCGTCTACATCAGGGTTCAATTGTGCCCTGATGGAGGCCGTCTTTGTCGGGTCCGTTGGGTGGACCTGGAATTTTACTATTTCATCTGCTGGTTTAAAGGAGGTGGACTTGGATCTCTTATCGAGTATCACATCGTCCCTATTCACCGTAGAGCACAGCGCGGTGAGTACCTCTACCGCTAGGGCTTCGGATAGTGCCTCTAAGGCTAATGCGGCTGTCTTGTTTTCGGCGCGGAGTGCTATGTCCGGATCACTAACGAGAGTGATTATTCCGCCGGGCCCAGGCATTTTGAGCTTCATGTACCCGTAATGGGGTACGGCTTGAAAAATTGTGAATGCCTCTCGTCCTAATATAGCGTGATATCCGCTATTGAACGGGGCCACTTGGAACGTGACTTCTTCGGATCTGTAATTGTCCGGCGAGCCGAATACCACATCGAGTGTGATTTTTCCTGTGCAGCGCGCCTCCCGGCTAGGGATTATTCCTCTAAAGGTTGTGCTGCTTCGCTCAATGCGGCTCCAGTCTATTTCCATTTTTGAAGGGTTTCCTCGTAGATGAGGTTTAATCCGCTGCCGCCATCCATGATGACTTTTGTAAGTCGAAAGCCGTCCACTATTGGACTAAGTACCAGTGAGGCTGGAGCTCGGGCTGTTCGGAATTTAGGTTCGTCGCTGGCGTTGAAGGTGATGGCTGTGTCGCTCCATGGATTGGTTGTTGCTACTTGGTAGACTTCGGCGAGGCTGCGGATTGTTCGTTTCCGCATATTATTTAATGCGAAAGTCTCGAAGACTGTTGATACCGTACCGATGTTGTTGGAGTGGTTTTCCGGAGCTAGAAGCTCCTCTCCACTTTTGGCCACCTGCCGCAATATCCAACATGCTCGAAGGCTATGTGTTGGGATGGCGCCTTCTGTACTGTGAATTTTACAGGGTCCGCTAAGCCATCCCTCCAGTACGGTTTCGTGCCCTTTATGGGGTTTTTGCTTTTTTGTTTTTGTATCTGGTGCCTGAGTGTAATGCACCCTTTTGTTGCGGACTAGGGTTGTATTCGGGGCCGGATTGTCCCAAAACTTATTTTTGGTTGTCCGGAAACTCTCCATCGCACAGTACTTTCGTACTATGGACGCCAGGTCGGTGAAGCGTCTAATTTCACGACGGCTGATGGCGTTCAAGATTCCCTCGTCTGTGCAATTATTGCAAAAAATTGAGATTGCGTTTTCCTCTCGGCAGTCCTTTATCCTGTCCATAACCAGGAGGAATCTGGCCCAGTAGTGATGTACTGTCTCAGCGGGCTCTTGCCGGATTAGAGATAGATCGCATATGTCTGGGCGGGTGGGTGGAATCAAGTCCGGAACCCTACCCATCTGAAGGCTCGAAGGCCGAGAAGTTTCCAAATTTGGAAGCTTGGATTGCTGGACGTTATCCAACGAGTCTGGTCCGATGCCTGACTTTAAGTTCAGTGCTTCATCGAAGTCCGTCCCTCCGCGGGAATCCGGCATGGGGGGTTCGGGAGCCCGGACCTGACTAGTTTTCAATACAGGAGAAGAGTCGCCGCATTGTTCCACTACCACTGCAACGTGGTGGGTGACCTGGGGAGAGTTAATCTCTCTCAGATCGGTTTTAAGCCCAATCTGACTGTAGTCTGTAGCGACTCCCAGGGCAGCGATGCGATCCAAGAGCTCGTTTACGGACGAGAGCTCTATTGGATCCAGCCGCTCGGCGAATTCCGAGCGGACATGAAGATTGCCTTTGACGACTTGAGAGGTCATTGTCGAGGCGGTGGCCGGACAGGCGGTCATAAGAAAACCACCTAGCCGGATAGTTTGGCCGGCGGCCAAGGCTCCTTTGGCGAAAATACCGTCCTTGAAGACGGGAGGAGGCATCCTTCCTATCGGTGACGGCACAGAGGAACTCTCAATGAAAGCACCAATGTCGGTGTCAAAACCGGCGGATCTCGGGTAGGGGGTCCCGAACTGTGCATCTAGGCGGATGGTAATAGGAGACAAGGGACACGATGTTTTACCCAGGTTCGGGCCCTCTTGATGGAGGTAAAACCCTACGTCCTGCTTGATTGATATTGATATTGTGGATGTTTACAAGAGTGGATCTACCACGAGATCAAGGAGGCTAAACCCTAGAAGCTAGCCTATGGTATGATTGTAATGGTTGTTGTTGTTGTTCTACGGACTAGAGCCATCCGGTTTATATAGACACCGGAGAGGGCTAGGGTTACATAGAGTCGGTTACAATGGTAGGAGATCTACGTATCCATATCGCCAAGCTTGCCTTCCACGCCAAGGAAAGTCCCATCCGGACACGGGACGAAGTCTTCAATCTTGTATCTTCATAGTCTTGGAGTCCGGTCGATGATGATAGTCCGGCCGATGATAGTCCGGCCGATGATGGTAGTCCGGCTATCCGGACACCCCTAAACCGGGACTCCCTCAGTACCCCAAATGCTCTACTTTTGATCTCATTGGATATTCTGACTCTGACTATGCTGGTGATCGTGTGGACCGCAAGTCAACATCTGGTACTTGTCATTTCCTCGGACGATCTTTGGTCTGTTGGTCCTCGAAGAAACAGAACTGCGTATCACTGTCTACTGCAGAAGCTGAGTACATTGCTGCTGGTTCTTGCTGTGCTCAACTGCTATGGATGAAGCAAACCCATAAGGACTATGGCGTCAACATGAAGAATGTGCCTCTCCTCTGTGATAATGAGAGTGCCATCAAGATTGCTCACAACCCAGTTCAGCACTCAAAGACAAAGCACATTCAGATTCGTCATCATTTTCTTCGTGATCATGTGTTGAAGGGCGACATCTCCATCGAGCACGTGAAGACTGAAGAACAACTGGCTGATATCTTCACAAAGCCCTTGGATGAGAAGAGATTTAGCAAGTTGCGGTGTGAGCTAAATATCCTAGAATCTTCGAATGTTCTTTGAAAAAGGACACTCGTCCTAACACTTGTGCAAAATTGATGACTTAGATGTGCAACACATGAAGAAAGGTTTTTCTTCAATCAATGAAGAATAACACTCTAAGTGTGAAGAAATTAATGAAGAATTTGATTCTCAGAACCCTACGACAATTGTATGCGGTGTCTGAAATCATCATTCTTATACGGTGGGTCACGCCACCACCAAAGTTGAAAATCTTCAATTTTGAAATTCCTCAGTATTTGAAATTCTTCAGTTTTTCAAATTCTTCAACTTTGCAAAATCTTCACTGTTTCCGACGTTTTTCTTCATTGGCTATATATATATATAAAAGAGTTTATGTCCTCTACAACATTCACTTATGGCTATTTCTTCAAGTTGCATTTTCTGCTAAGTGAATGTGATCGGACCCTTTCCCCTCTATGCTATACTCAACCCAATCTATTCACAAATTCTTCATGTGCGTTCTATTTGAAACTCATTCAAAATCTTCACTGTGTCCTTGTCAGCTGAAGAAATTGCGAACGGAACTTAAAAACTTATCTTATCCAAAATTTCGGTTTTACCGCTCAAACCGTTCCGCATCCCATGATAGATTTATCTATTCACCCACGATCTAACACGATCTCCACTTCTCAGTACGTGGGTGACACATGTCAAAAGGATGAGAAGGGTCAGGGGCATGTTCATCCTAAATCTTCAGCCAAACAATTTTTCACTGCGACTATAAATACCCCCTCTCCCCTTCCTCACTTCCTTTACTCTGCTCGACCTCTCTCTCCCTCGCTCGAGCTTCTCAAACCCTAGCGCCGCCGCTACTCCATCATCGCCGGTGAGGAAGAGCTTCACTGCCTCGACCTTTTCACCGTCGTACTCGCGCCGGCCGCGGAAATCTTCACTCCGCCGCCACCGTAGCTGTCTTCCTCCGCCGAGTTAGGGCGTGGAAGATCTACACCGACGAACTTCACTGTTCTACTTCACAGTTTGTCGTGTTCTTCATCAAGGGTAATTAAAAGTTACTTTTACTGCCCTCTTTGATTCAAATTTTCTCTACAAAATCTTCAAAGGTGTTTTATTATTCAAATCCTCACTCACAAAACACCTCACTAATCATCTGTTCTTGATCCGTTTCTCTAAGCATCATTTTTCTTCAAGATTCCTCAATTGTGTGGACCCTCGATCTATACAACTCTGGAACCTAAGACAAAGAACGCTTAGTGAAATTCTTCAAGGCTCATCTGGTCAAATTCCTCAAACTTGTTCTTGTTGAAAAACCTTCTGAGAACGCATATGACCTCTCCAAATTCCTCGCAACTATACTCTGTTCACAGGTACTCATGTCTGCTGCTGAATCACTAGGTTCTCATCAACTTAACTCATTTGCAGCATTCCTCGAAGAAAAGTTGCATACTTCTTCAGAGAATTCGATTGTTCAAATTCCTCATCTGAAGAATATGGCAGACGGTAAGAAGCCGCAGAAAGGAGGAAAGAAGCCTGAGGTCAAGACTGCTTTTGAAATACCTGAGGCCATCTATGCTGATTATTGCACACCTAATGAGGCTAAGTTCAAAAAGGAAAATAAAAATCAGCGCAAGGTGCACATACAGAAGATTGAAAGGAGATGGGCAAGATAATAGAGGGAGTACAGATATGTAACTCCAAAGTATATGAAGAAATTCGCACTAAATCCTCCATGCCCAAGAGCTCCATTGGCACCTGGCCAAGAAGCTGACCCCACCAGCATCAAGCGTGGTGAGGACTTTCTTGAAGAATTTGCCAAATGCCAAGCCAAGTTGGCGAGACAAGCCAAAGAAGCAGTGAGGAAATTCAGTGAAGACTCTGCTACTACTGCTGCCACTGAGGCCTCTATCAAGCCTAGAAAATCAATGGCAAAGAAGCCCGCTCACAAGCCAAGTGCTTCACAAACTATGCCCTCACGGCCAAGTTCCTCAGCAATGCCCTCACAGCCAGAATCTTCAAAGCCCTCACGGCCAAATTCTTCAAAGCCCTCACGGCCAGTTCCTCATGCTGCTCCTGCTCCTCCAAAGTCCTCAGCTGCTCCGGCAAAGTCCTCAACACCTGTACATATGGCCACGTGCCAAAGGACTACATGCATCTCTATTGCCTCTGGTGCCTCAGCGAGTCCCTCAGGCGCACCAAAATCTTCATCAGGCCCCACTCTGCTGAAGACAAAGGCAACGGCTGGCCGAGGTCCTCGGCCAAGTCCGAAGAAGAAACAGGTTGCCTTCCATGTGCCATCTGACGATGAAGCTGATGATGATGAACTTGCTGAAATCATCAGAGACAGACAAGAAAGGGCCGCTAGAGCCAAAGGCACAAATGTTCCACTGCTTTTGGATCCAAGGGCGATCCTAGATTACATTGATCTCTGGCACAAGGACCCAAACACTCCTATGCCTGATTTTCATTTGACTCCTGGCCAAAGTCACATGCTGACCCATTTCATCACTGAAGAGAAATGGAAATTTGAGAAGGCTAGGCAGATCAAGAAGGCTCAGTTCAGGAAAGAGAAATTCCTGAAGAAAAACATTGTCAATATGATAACTGATGAACTCCTCAAAATCCAGTCTGAAATCAAAGTCCTCAGCGATGATTTCATTGCTTATTATGCTGATTGGCAGGGAGCCAAAGTCAGGTTTGTGAAACTGACTGAGAAGTTCACCAATGTTGCAGCCCCATCGCAACAAGAAATTCCTCAAGTTGAAGCTTCTGCTCAGCCAACTAAAGAACATGCCAGCACCGCTGATGACATTCAGGCTGCTGATGAAAATGCTAGTTCCAGGGCTGATGACTCCATTCTAGCCGCTGAAAAAATTGCCAGGGCATCCACTAGTGGTGAGCCTGAAGAAAATGAAGAAGTCAGGGCAACTGCATCAGTTGCGCCTGAAGAAAATCAACCAGATTCCTCAGCTCCTCCTGCGCCTACACCAACTCCTACCCTTCCATCTGAATCAGATGTGAGGAAGACCAAGGCTGTAGAGCAAGCTGCAGTGAAGAAAAGGAAAGCATCAAGTGCTTCAGAATCTTCAGCTCCAAAGAAGATGAAGCCTATGACCAGCTCACTTGAAAATCCAATTGATGCTGTTCCAATTTCCACCATGCCATCAAAGGACCTTGTTCTATTTGGTGAAGAATATGTGATCCCTAGCGGAACTGATGAAGAAAATCATTCTGCTGCTTCATCAGAGCAGATTGATGAAGAAATTGAAGTGGATACGATCCCTTCAACGCCTGTTGCTTCCTCGCCAATGCCTCAGTTCATAGCTGAAGAGGCTGGCATTGAAGAAATTGAAGATGAAGACGTGGACATTGGCTGCACAATGCCTATGATGAATGATGACTTTTGGGAAAGTCAGCACCCCAATTATCCACTCTTCACCCCAATACAACAAATACCTCAGTCCCCTGCACCAAGCGTTCAAATGGGCTCTGAAGAAACTCATCCCACCTCATTTGTGCATGAAGAAATTCCAGCCGCTAGTGCTGAAGAAACTGCTGTTGCTGATCCTTTGAACACGCAGACTGCCACTAAAGAGGAACCAGAAATTCCAAAGCCTGAAGAACCTGAGATTGTGATTCCTGAGGTTGTGATGCAACTCACTGACACTCCAGTGCCCAAGCCAACGGATCCATTCTCAAAGAAGCAAAAGTTCAAGGCTCAAGATTTCTTCATCAAGCATGTGTTCTTCACAGACTACAACCCCTATGATTCTGCTCGCATAAGGAAGAGGCGTTTCTAGATTGCTAGTCAAGCAAATTTCTATTCCTCAGTACTGTTCAACAAAGACAAAGTCTTCGATCATGAACATATTCCTCATGTGGACATGGAGTCTCTGCCGTGCTTTGAGCCAGTCCTCAGTGTTCTTCACGATGCTGGATTGCTAAATTTCTGCACTGACATCTGTGATTGGAATGAAGAACTCATTCTTAAATTCTATGCGACGCTGCACATCACAGGAAATTCTAAGGATGTGAATTCATGGGTGCTGGACTGGATGTCTGAAAATACTCACTACAAGGCACCAGCTACTGAATTGCTTCGTGTCTTACCACTCAGTCCTCCCCTTGACGGTGCTCGTTGCGTCTACAGTGAACCTGAGCTTTCAAATCATTACATGCAAGTGCTGATGAAGCCTTTGAAGCCAGGGCAGGCCCCTCGAACCAAATTCCTCGTCAAGGAATTATTGTATGTGCTTCGGACTGTCTATCGCATTCTGAGGAAGACAATGAGTCCTATCAAAGGCCACGACTCAAATGATGAAGAGGTCGTTGGCATCATGAAGAATATGCTTTTCAATATCATTCATGGCGTTCCCGTCAACTTCCATGATTTCTTCATGAGGACTGTGGCGAATATTGCTATGTCACCATTTGAGCTGAAGCCTTATGCACCATGGATTATGAGATTCATCAGGACAAGGTCTTCACTCAATTACAAGGCTGATACTCTGAACCACGGCAGCTACTTGCCTCCAATTGAAGTCCTCAAACGGACATTTTCCTCAGCCGATGACAAAGGCAAGGCAACTGCTGTGATAGATGAAGGCATACGTCCATTGGATGGTCAATTTCGCAAGGCTGCATCCTACTCCACCAACGATGACTCTGCCACACATGACTCTGCCGCTAATCAAAATCCTCAAGCCACAGCTCCCAGGGTGATGACTGATTGTGAGTTACTCCTCAGTCTTCATCAGAAAGTTGATCGCAATCATAAATGGGTCAAGCATCAGTTTGGTGCAATTCTTCACAACATGACATCAACACACAATGCAGTGAAGAAAAACCACTACTACCTCCATGAAACCTTCAACTGTACCTGGGCTGTTCTATCTCATGTCTACAACGCAGAAGATCTGAAGAAAATGGGTCTCAAGGAAGAATTTGACTGGTCTGCACCTCCACCGAAGAAATTCAAGAAGGTCAAGGTTCCTTCCTTGGTGGCCAGCTCCTATTCTTCATTGCGCGACACTGATGAAAATGAAGACTTGGACGACACTGCGGCAGGCCCTACTACGACAACCGACCCCGGCAACGCTGGCGCTCCCCCATCAACTTGATATTCTTTAGGGGCGTTAGTCCTCAGTTTCGATCCTTTTGGTCATTCGATGACAAAGGGGGAGAAATTTGAGTTAGTCTTCAAGCGGGTCTATTATATGGGCATTTTTGCTAAGTTACAACTCTCGTTCTTCTGAAACTTTATTGGATCGAGTTGTAACCTTAAACCCAATGGTGCTCTGATACTTTTGATGCACTGTGATCTGATACTCTTGATGCGTTATCCTGCATGCTTGTTCCTCATTAATATTATTGCACGCATGCTGAACTTCACCAGGCACCATATTTCATCATGCATTTCAAATTCTTCATATTATATGTCAAATGCGTGTATGAATTACAAGATATAGGGGGAGATCTCCATGATTTAACTCTTCAAGTGTGCATTGCTTCAAAAGAAAATTCCTCACTATGCACATCTTCAGGGGGAGTTCTTCTATATCTTGCAATCAAATTCCTCAATATCAGTACTTACACTTCATATGTTTCTCCCCGTTGAAAACTTAACCTATATTGTCATCAATCACCAAAAAGGGGGAGATCGTAAGTGCATCTAGTGCCCCTTAGTGATTTTGGTGTATTGAAGACTTATAGGTTAAGGGACTAATGCGTTTGTGAGTGTACACAGGTCTATGAGTCTATGAGGAGTTTGATATTTACAGAAAAAGTCGACCCCTAAAAATGAATATCTTCGACTGAAGATTTTGGTATTCCTGAAGACTTTCATGAAGACTTTGAAAGTGAAGAAATTGGTGTGTCCGTGAAGACTTGATATTCATGCAAGGAATATGAAGCTTGAAGACTTTCATTTTCATAGTTTTCTTTTCTCTTTCTTGAGTCATAGGAAACACCGTACTGTTAAAGGGGGTCGAGGAAATACTATGAAATTTTTTCCATGTGATGCTCAACTCAAAATCCTACACCTACCAATCCCTTCGAGTGAAGCCTTTGAAATCTCACACAGTTCAGTCATTTCTTCAGTGACAGAGACGAAGTTCTTCTGGTTGCTGAGGAATTTTTTCTGACTGAGGAGTTAGGAATTCGCCAGTGCGGATTGCCTACACAGTGAGGAACATGATAGCCCTAAGGAATTTGAGAGTCAAATTTCCGACCATTGCTGTGCTGCGCGCCAGCTGTCCCAAAATATCTTATCCACCTAACGGTCATATCAGACAAGGGCATTTATGTCTTATCATGTCGGGCTGCTCCCTAGGCTATAAATAGCCGCTCCCTACAACCACTAGCTGGTTGGCTGCTCCGAGAGAAACTAACACTTGTCATTTGAGAGCAACCCATCCTCCGAGGACTTTGAGCGAAAATCATCGAGTGAGGAAAACCCAAACCCAAACACCTACAAACCCCAAAGTGATTGAGCATCACTGAAGAGATTGATCCTGCATGGATCCGACGCTTGTTACCTTTGAAGACTGTGCTTCTTCTAGACGGTTAGGCGTCATGGTCTAGAGCATCCAAGAGGAATTGTGGATCGCCGAGTGACCAAGTCTGTGAAGGTTTGGAAGTCACCTGAAGACTTACCACGAGTGATTGGATGAGGTTTGTGTGACCTTAGTTCAAGAAGAATACGGTGAGGACTTGGTGTCCTGAGCTGCGTGCTCAGCGACTGGGTGTCCGGGACTGTGTGTCCTCGAGTTTAAATACTCAGCCGCTCCAACCATACGTACAACTGAGACAACAGTTGGAACTGGTCTACCAAATCATTGTCTTCACCAACCTTACTGGTTCTATTTCCTCAACTCTTTCATTTCCTCATTACTGTCTTGAGTGATTGTTCATATCTGTGTTTGAAGACTTTGACTGAAGACTTTCTCAATTTCCCCAGTTCAATTTCTTCAGTCTGTTTGTCTTCATCTTGTGTTATCCTGTGTTTACGCTTTCTGTACTCTGTGCTTGTCTTCATTTCATCATGATGACTATGTATGTATCCTGTTATGCTTACTTCTGAGTACTTATTCCGCTGCAAGTAGTTCTTGGCTAAGGAATTTCCTCACCGGCAAATTCCTCAGTGAAGAATTCATAAAAATCACCTATTCACCCCCCTCTAGTCAATATAATGCACTTTCAGTTCCACTATTGGTTATGGACCGGAGAGGTGTCTCGGTCATGTCTACATAGTTCTCGAACTCGTAGGATCCGCACGCTTAACGTTCGATGATGATATAGTATTATATGAGTTATGTGATTTGGTGACCGAATGTTGTTAGGAGCCCCGGATGAGATCACGGACATGATGAGGAGTCCTGAAATGGCCGAGAGGTAAAGATTGATATATAGGATGATGGTATTCGGACAACAGAAGTGTTTCAGGGGGGTACCGGGTACTTATCGGGTCATTGGATGGGGTTCCGGGCACCCCCGGCAAAAGATACGGGCCTTATGGGCCAAGAGGGGAAATGCACCAGCCACAAGGGGCTGGTGCGCCCCCATATGGGCCGGCCAAGGTGGAGAAGGAAAGGGGAAGGAGGAAAGGAAAGAAAGGGAATAGGATTCCCCCTTCCTTCCCCTCCCCCCTCTTTTCTTCCCCCTCCGATATATATGGCATGGGGCGCGCGGCTTGGGAGGAGTCCAAGTTGGATTCGGTCCTACTTGGGGCTCCTCCCGGCCTCTCACCTCCCCTCCCACCTATATATATATATATATATATATATATATATGTATATATATAGGGTGGGACTATTCTGCAACCCCCTTCTAGGGTTCCTAAATAAGCTTATTCAGAAACCACCCCCACTCCTACCTGTTTCTTTCCCCGTAGGGAGCGAGCGGCGCGGTAGCGCCGCGAGGGAGCGAGTGAGCTATGGTTTGCCGTCGGCTGCAGCAACCCCCACCTAACCTGTTTCTACCCTAATCGGCGCGTCGCCACGACCACCACAATCACCTACACCGCCCGGCGCGCCACCACCACCTACTCCGCCAGCGCGCCACCATCTCGACCTAGCTCCCGAACCTCCCGCACCATCTCCCCTGCACACTGGGAGGCCGACACCTACCCCGATGCCGGCCGTCGAGCCCACCTCCCCCTACCTCTGGCGCCACCACAACCTCTCCGCTCGGCCCCAGGTCCCCAGATCCAACGAGGTCTGTCCACGACCTCGCCTCTCCCACCTGGATCTTGTGAGCACCGCCCATTTGCCTCCCTTGTCGGTCAAGATCTTGGCCTTCGTTGTTTTCCCCTACCAGCCAAGCACCCTCGCCGTCCCAACACCTCTGTAGCCCCTTTTGGCGGCCACTAGTCGATGGAGCTGCCTCTCCATGGAAGGGAAAAGAGGCACGCGAGGTCGAGGGGCGCAGCCAGAGGCCCGTCGCGGCACAACCACCAGATGGAGCTCGGCTGCGCGCCGACCACCTTCCCTACCCCAGTGAGGCCCGTCGAGGCTCGAGGCCCCCATTGAGCGAGCCACTACCCGTGCGACCACACTCCGCCACCAACGCGCACCAACTCTGCCGCTAACTGTTACTCTAGTTGTTATTAGTTGTTGCTAATTACTATTGTTAACTACTACTGCTGTGTCACGGTCCTGGCAGTTAACTATTGCTTGCATTTTGCATATCTTCATCAGTATTTTTAATCCTCGCAGTTAACTATCGCAGTTTCAACAATTAGCTATTCCGATCCTGTAGTTAACTTCTGTAGTTAGCGTCCATGGTCTGGTTCGCCACATGGGCCTCCCCACTTCTCCACACAGTGCTTCAGAAGCACCCTGGCCCCAGCCGCATGCTCCATCGCGCTAGGGATCGACGAGGTGCAGGACCTCGATGGGGATTCGCTGGTGGAGCAACCTCCTAGTCCACCTGCTCCATGCTAGCCTCTGGCACTACCGCACCTCTCGGTTGTCTACTACACCACCACAGTCGACAACCACCTAGCGAGAGGCCCCGAGGCATCGAGCACTGCCTGCGAGATTTTTTGCATGCTTATTCGTCAGTTAGCTGCATATTTGTATCTCTTTCAGTTAGCTATTAACACTTCTTCAGTAGCTATTACCATTCTTGCAGCTAGCATTTCCATGAACAACCTGACATGTCCTAGTGGTGCAAGAGAAGTATCAAGGCTAGGCGTTAGATGGCGTCTGACTCTCCATGGGGTTCATTCAGGAGTAAGGACATGTTGAAGATCATCTCAGGCGACAGAACCTTAGAATACGTGATGTTTGTCGCTGTTACTGAAGCAATTGGTTTTCCTCTTGCAGTAAGAAGAAAAATATATAGAAGCCATCATCGAGAGGCTGGAAGAAACATGGGTAAGAAAGAAATCGAGCACTTGGATACCCGTTCTCTGGGACTTTCTTGTGAGGATCAAGTCTGAACATATTGTTCTAGTGGTTCTCTGTACGGGTTGACACTTAATTCGTGGATGTGATTGCCTTCAGGTAAACAATCATCCACCTCCACTTAGGAATGTTGAAAACTATCGTATCTTACATTGAATGTTTTCTCATTCACCACTCTTGCCGTTCACAACGACAGGCACGCGCTGACACCCACAAAGTGGCGTTTTAGAAGTCCGACTTGTCCTTCATCTACATGATGGGACATTTGTCTAGCGCTATCCAAATCGACGAAATAGATAATCAGGTAGCAAAGTTGCGTCACCATCTACAAAACTATACATGAAAAAGGAGTGCTTTACTGAAGCGTCTATATATATGTGTGCCTTTATATGGTCTAGTGGATGCCGCTTGAGGAGTTCCTGAAGAATCTATTTATCCAGGAGGACCACATTTTCCAGAAGATTATGGACATCTGCATCCAACATCTAAGGGAGTGCTACTGCAGCCTGAAGAAATGCGTATTTAACTTTAAAATTTGCAGCAGTTAAGAACCTAAAAAAAATGAAAAAAACCGAGAGTTAAGTTTGAATTTCTTTGCAGCAATTGAACTCTCTCTTGCGTTGTGCGTCTTCCTTCAGTTAACTTTGGATATTTGTAATAGTTTACTTTTACTAAATGAAGGTGAGTTCTGTTAGAGCACAAATATGTGTACGGTTTAAAGACTGAGGTTGTTTGCTTGATTTAAAAAACTCTAAAAATAATTGGTACAGTTAGCTATGGTAGCATACATAGTTAACTCTGCTCAACCAACCATTAATGAAAAAACTAAATAAAAAGTGCAACATATATTATTTCAATTATAAAAAGGTCAGTTAACAAACGACCATAGCAGTTAACTTTACAAGGTATACGAGTTAACTGCGACAACCGTAGTAGTTCAAAATAAAAAAATAAAAATTCGTCAAGTTTTGTAGTTAACGTCGACCAGTGTGGCAGTTAACATCGATATTCATGGAACTTAGTGTGACCACCGACAAAAAATGAATGAAGCAAAAGAATAGTATCGCCTTGGCAGTTAGCTTGCTCATTGCGGGACAGTTAGCTATTTCATCCTCGACAGGTAGCATGAGGAGGGCAAAAAAGAAACTAAAGAAAAAAATTATATCTTTAACCTTGGTGTTAACTGCGGCAATCTTCGGCAGTTAGTTATTTTACTTCTAGTCGTTAGCTTGAACCGGGTAAAAAAGAATGAGAAAATAGTCTTTTCAATCCCAGCAGTTAACTTGGTGTTAACTGTTGCAGCCCCGACAGTTAGCTATTTCAATCCCGGCAGTTAACATGACCAGGAAAATATAAATAAAAGAATAAAAAATAGTGTTTTCCGTCGGGCAGTTAGCTTGCTCAGTGTAGTGCAGTTAACTATTCCACTCAAGTAGTTAGCACGTATTATAGCAATTCGGGCAAAAAGGGTCAAAAATGACATTAGTTTTTCAAAAACTGCTCCTAAACCATCACAAATCTGAAAAAGTGTTATATATGCCAAAGTTCGGGCTAATCAATAGCTTTCCAACGGTAGATCATACGCATCATTTCGACAAACGGTTTGAAATTTTCTCTCACAAAAACACTAGAAACTTGTTTGAAGAATTTACAGTTTTTTGAATTTTGTTTAAAACCCGTAATTATTTTGGGAAAACAACCAACATGATGAAGTTCCGCCTATTCAATAGCTATCCAACGGTATACCATTTGCAGTATTCCGATAAATGGTTCAAAAATTAAGACCAAAAAATAATACGAAAAAACAGTGCAAGAGAAAGTCCGCACCACAGTTAACTAGTGTATGACTTACAGTTAGCTTATCTGTTTACGGGCAGTTAGGAACGGTTCCTGAATAGCTTATTCAGAAATGAGACTATTCTGCAACCCCCTCTAGAGTTCCTAAATAAGGTATTCTGCAACCCCCACCCCCTCCTACCTTTAGCTACCTGCAACCTCCCACCCTCTCCTACCCCGCGGAGCAAGCGGTAGCGAGCGGAGCTGGCGGTAAGCCGGGACGCACACCTTCTTCCACCCCCAAGTCACCAAATTCTCCCCACCTTCTACCTCTGGTTGCCACCGCGTGGCCGGACCTCTAGCACCGCGCCCAACCTCCCTCTCCGCCGCAGATCCGGCGAGCACGACCCCAACCACTCCTCTCTTCCCCGGATCCGGTGGGTGCAACCGCAGTCTCTTCTCTCTACCCAAGATCCGGCGAGCGCCGCCGCAGTTTCTCCTCTCATGCCCAGATCCACGTGAGCACCGCCCACCTTCCACCCCGACCGTCGGTCCACCATACAGATGTAGCTGCGACCTCCTTGTTTCGCACAACAGAGGAGGTGCGCTGCAGTGCCGAGTGTGGCACCAGATTCTACTCACTGTGCTCCTCTCCTCCTTGGCCTCCTGCACGCCATTGCCTTCTAGATTGGGTCAGCGACCACAACAACCCGGCCAGCATGCGTTGATTGTGGGAGCACGACGAGCACCTCGAGTGCATGTGTGATTCACCCTCGGTCAGAGCCCCAGTACGATGCATGTCTGGTGGGTTTCCACTTCCTCCTCTCCCGATGAGCAAATCTTCAAGTGGCGAAAAAATCTGCATCGGCCATGATGCAGTTAGGAGAGTGCGCGCATGCGGTTCGCTTGGGGTATGACATGCAGTTATCCATCCGCCGCCGGCCATGGGAGCAGTTAGGTCTTAGGAGAGAAGTGAATAAAAAACTTGTGTGTGTGTGTGTGTGTCTTTCTACTGCATCGCCGAGCTGTTGGAGAGCTCGTGGTGCGGGCTTCGAGTTACGAAGCCGCGTGTTCTTCCCATCGAAGCTCCGACAACCATCAGCCTCCCCCAACTGAGCATGCTCCTTGGTCGGGGGCCTCTCGCCATTGCCGGCCAGCCCATCCTGCACGCCCCCTTGTCTACGACGGCGAGGTCCATGACTCCCCTCCGCAAGTGAGATACTGAGATCCTGCCCCGAAACCAACATCTTCCCCTGATCTGAAATTTACCGAGCAGTTAGTGGTGGGCATGGCTTCAGTTGACACGGTGACTTCCCACGACCCATCTTTCTGTAGTTAAATCATGGGATAACACAGGTACATTCAAAAATCTAAGTAATTAGCTGCACATCTCCATTCAGTTCCCTCTGATGTTGGATGCACGTCTTATCAAATTTTAGATTTTTTTGCCGACCCTATTGAGGAGAGCTTCTATGGCGTCGCCACTTTCATCCTATAATCCAGAGGATGTCCTCATGAAAGCTGCGAACTTGGTTGTTTGCGTTTGTATGCATATATGCATATATGCCGGCGTACAGAGTGTGTGGGCTAAGTGCAAGTAACCAAGGTCCAATGTATAGAGGACGTGCTTGTTGAGTTCTGAACCTTGGACGTGCCCCAATTAGAATTTTTGTGTATTGCACTTTGGCAGTAAAGTGTACAAAAACTGCGGTACACAGCAGTTGACTTTGACAAATTTCTAGAAGTTGATTTTTTTATTTATATAAGTTAACTTTGGACGCATGAGGAAAAAAAGCTGTTAAATTCTAAATATTGTGGCAGCTTGCTGGGTACAATAATCGAAAAAAATCGATGCAGTTAGCTATTGGAGCATGAAGAGTTAACTCTACTCAATCCGGCAGTTAAATTGGTTCAGTTAACCTGTATATTTTCAAACGTTAAACACCTAAAAAATTTGGGTATGAAAAAAACTGAGAGTTAACTTTATAGTTTGCGACAGTTAAATTTGGTGTAGTCCTGACAGTTAGCTATTTTGGGCCCCGCAGTTAGTATGACCTAGGCGAAAAAAATATGAAAAGAAAAATTTAGTACCTTTAGTCCGGGAGTTAACTTGTTGTTAACTGCCGCAATCCCCTCCAGTTAGCTATTTCAATACCGGCAGTTAACTTGATTCGGGAAAACCAGAAAAAACAAATAATAATAAGTTTCTTCAGTCTTAGCAGTTATCCTGTCAGCGTATGTCAGTTAGCTATTCCGGTCGGGCAGTTAGCATGTACTGTAGCAGTTCAGGCAAAAAATGACGAAAATGATCTTAGTTTTTTGAAAACTGCTCTTAAACCGTAGCGAATCTGAAAACGAGTTCTATATACCAAAGTTTGGGCTAATCCATACCTTTCTAACGGATATCATATGCAACATTCCGACAAAAGGTTTGAAAATTTCTTTCACAAAAACATTGAAAACTCGTTTGATGGATTTTCAGTTTTTTGAATTTTGTTTAAAAACCGGATCGATTTTCGGAAAACGACCAACATGAGTTTTTTGCTCCTTCTCAACAGCTATCCAACGGTATATCATTTGCATCAATCCGATTAACGGTTCAATAATTACGACCCAAAAACAGTGCGAAAAAATGGTGTGAGAAAAAGTCTGCCCGACAGTTAACTAGTATAGTTTGCACAGTTAGCTGTCTATTCTCGGGCAGTTAGGAAGGGTTCCTGAATAGCTTATTCAGGAATGGGTTGCAAAATAGCTGGGATATATATATATATATATATATATATATATATATATATATATATATATATATATATAGACAGTCTATTCTGCTAATATTAGCAGAATAACTATTCTGCACACCGCTTCCGCACTGCACGCTCAACGCAAGTGCACTGCATCTCCTTTACGTTGGGCACTGCAATGCTTCACGAGAGAACTGCTTCATTTTCCTGTGTTCCGCCCGCGTTTTCTATGTGGAATCGGGTGTCGCGGGATGATTTAGTTTGTGTCTGCATCTCATTTGAGCTTTATTCTTTCTAATTTACAGGAAAATATACTAGAGTGCTTGCAAATCGAGGGATTTGGCGGACGAGGTTTCTCTGTTCGTTCGTGTTCGCGTCCGATGCGGTTTTTTTATGCTCGGATGTTGTTATTTAGTAGGAATTCTTTGATTGCGTTCGTTTTAATCGGTCCGTTCACTCTATAATTTGTTAATTTTTAGGAGTTAGTTTTCAATTTCTTGTTATTTTGATTAAGCGGGAGGGTAGCTTCGTTCGCTCCTCTGTTCTTGTTGATTTTTTTGATTTTGCCCGTCCACGCGTGTTTGAATATTGTAATCACTGCTGCTGTAGCTTTGAATTCATTGTATTGCGGGTATAATTGTCATTTTTTGAATCGCGTTTTTTTAAATGAAAGCTGATGCTGTTCGTCAAGTTGCCATGTCTTCCATGTAAAATTTTGCGGGTGTATTTTTCGATAGTTTAGTGGCTGTACAATTTTTAGGCGAGTTATGGGAGTGCGAGTGAAATTGACACCTCTATCAGTCTATCACATGTCTGTAGCTTTACTGCTTTAATTTTATTTGTTGTAGTCGTGGCATACATTGTAGTGCACTACATTTTCTTTGGTAGTGTACTTCGTTGTAGCTGCATTACAGTGGTTATGGTTGCTTATGAGATTTCTGCTTTTCTTAAACTACATTCTGTGTTCTAGATGACTGCATAATATGCATTTTTGTACTGCATTAGCAGTGTTGTTAATGTTCTATTCTGCTATTAGAATGGATGGTGCATGATACGCTTGTGTTAGCTGAATAGTTATTATAAGATTTTTTTTGAACTGCATACTATGAGAATTGTTTTTGAACATCATATGTTAACTGCAAAGTTTCGACCATTTGCATTTCCTTGTTACTGTTCAGAGGGCCGCCTTTTGTTATTATTAGTACCACACTATGCGTTCGAGAGAACTGCATTACTGCCAACAGCAACTTTGTCTAAAAAGGATGATAAAATGACGCAGTTGAGGTTGCATACTTTAAATAGGCATCGTTCAAATTGTCTGATGGACATAATTTTAAAAGCATACAACATAAGCAAAGCATTAGAAATATTGGTTGCTTCATATTAGACAGCCTAGAGTGCAAATATTGTAAACTTGATGGAGTCTTCTTCTTTGTAGAAAAAGACCATGGCCACTTCTCCGGCCTCAAAGCCATTCTGGGAGACAAAATCTTTCCAACCGGTAGTTATGTTGATGCAGTCTTCAGAGTCAATGTGGTAGTCAGCTTGCATGTCTCCATAGCCATTCTTGTGGTCTGTCTCCAAAGTAAGCTTCCCTGAACTCGGAGCATGAAATTTTATTGTGGATGGCAGTTTTTGCATATTGGAATGGGTGGAAAAAGATTTTATAAGTAAACAACAAATGTTTTTGTTTTATACTTAGTATGATTTGTTTATGTTTACTTAAATATTTACATACATATGACTGTATTTTGTAAAGTAGTTGCAATGTATGAACAAACTTATATACGCAATTGACTCCTAGTTTTACTGGGATATATATTATACTGCAACACGCGTGCACTGCAATGTCAGTAACAGTGTACTTCTCCAGCATGTTAAGATAACTGCAACGCTTATCTACTGACCTTTTTTTGTTCATGCGTTGGGATTCTGATCTAGCTAGTGTCGATACATGGTTTGGTACTGAAGAAAGATAGGTGGAAGCATCTAGTCTTAATAGCTAACAGATCTGAACAACAATACAAATTCTGTTTTGTATTTTTGTTGATATTACTGAACAAATTGATTGAACTATATATTCAGATGTGTATTTGCTGTCTAGATTATGTCCAAAATTGTGAGGGGAAAAACATACCCAACTTTCCTGTAGATCTGCGGTAGTGAGGCGATGAAGAAATGGCACACGAAACCCCCTGTTGGGTATCATGAGGCAGCCGAGCATGCTGCGCCACTCGGTGTTGGTGAGCTCTAGACCTTCTGCGTAGACGCATGTGTCCGCTACCGGCGCCATCCTTGCCAAGCAGCCGCACTTACAGTCCATGGCGGGTTCAGTGGAATTCCAGAGAAGAGCTGTGGATGGGATGAATCCTAGATCTACGTTTTGAGGAAAATGAGGAACAGGGGGAGGAGTTGTGTTAGTCTGTAGCACGAATGGCTAAGTTTTTATGCAACCAATCGAGCAATGGAAGTAATAAATGGTGTGGTTGGCGTTAGGTGGTGGATTGGGTCTGATTTAGTGAACACGAATGCATTTAAGAAGCAACAGGACTGCTTAGTTGAAAACAGCGAACTGCATTGTCATGTCACAATGAACTGCGAACTCGTGGTTGGGCCTGTGTTTGTGTATGGTATGTAGCATTTTTTTTATTTTTAGTGGCCTCTCTTTTTTTTGTTGGCCCTGTGTTCTGGTTGTGAAGACGCAATTGGGCCCAAGTCGGCCTGTGAGCACAGCTGGTTCCCGGTGCGCTGTGTGCGGTCTAATTTTTAGTCCCACCTCGCTCGCGGAAGGCGCGCCCGACATGTTTATAAGCGGTGGCGAGGCCTCTGTGTCGAACTCCTCTTGTTACTTATTTGGGCGCTTGAACACGACACTCGCAGCTGTATGCTCTCTGACCTGTGGGCCCATGTGCGGCCGGCCCCATGCACTGTGACTCAGAACGACTCGCCTTCTATGGGCGCAGATCTATTACGAGACTGGCTGGGGCCGGTAGCACCTGGGTGGTCAATTTTTTTCCTTCTGTTTAGGTGTTTTTTTCAATGTCGGGGGTGTGCACTGCATTGATCAGGGTTCTGTACTGCATGTGTACGCATTGCGTACTGCATGAACAGTTCTCATTTTTTTATTCCCGTGTTTTTGCTGTTATGTGATCTTTTTTCCCAATGTATGGGAGTGCACTACTTAGTAAATCATATGCGTAATGCGTTGATTATGGTTCTGTACTGCATGTTCATATATTTCTGTACTTCATTGATTATTTACATGTTTGCATTTTTCTTTTTCTGGTTTTGCTCTTATGTATTCTTTTTTCAAAGTTAGGTTCGTGTATTCGACAGATTCTGTACTGCATTCATACACAACTTGCACTGCATGCTTTCTGTTTGCACACTGCAACTCATTTTTCATTTTCTGCACTACTCGAATCTAATGATACATTAGCAGACAACAGAAACAAATTATCACAGATATTCTGTACGACAATTTCATCACCAGCAAACTAAGTTGAACAGAAAGCAAACTAACATAATCAGATTTCATCATTACAAAGCGATTCTGCATGGCAAGCAAACTAGCTTCAGCACACAAGTGTGACGCCCGGGTAATTAAGCTACAGTGATCCTCTGCTAGTGTTGCGACGTCACCTCGATTATAGTTGCTAATCTCGAGTTAGTTCAAAACGGTTTCGAAATTCAATTCAAAATTATGATGGCGATAAAAGTTTTCAAAAATTAAAACTAAAATGTTCGGGGGTTGTCAAATATTACAAAGTTAATTATGGTGGAGTAAACACATTTTTATAAAATGTTTAAATGCTCAAAGGTAAATAAAACAGCAGCAAAAGAAATTAAGTAAATGCCTTTTGTATTTTGTAAAATATTAAACTATTTTATTTAGCTGTCCAAATTAATGTGGCAGTGGTATCTTTAACATACCATATTTAGGTGTTGTTCTCACATTCTACAAAATTGAAATAATTTAATAAAACCGAAAAGATTAAATGAAAGAAAAGGGAAAAAGAAAACAAAAGGAAAAAAAGGAAAAGAAAAAAGGAGCAACCCCCCCCACTGGGCCTCGGTCCAGCAGGCCATCGGGCCCCCGGGCCGGCCCACTCGCCCCGTGCATAACCCCCCACTCCCCACTCGGCCGAACCCTAGCGCCCCACTCCCCCCCCACGTCGC
>NC_041381.1:390297869-390305871 GCF_002162155.2 Triticum dicoccoides
CGCCCGTTCACCCCGTCGCCCCCCCGTCGCTAACCGCCGACGCCCGTCGCCTCCCCGATCTAGAGGCGGCGCCTCGCCACCTCGACGTCGTCGACCAGGACCACGCCGCCCCGTCCGCGACCGCTTCGTCGCCGGATCTCGGTGGCTGCCTCGTCCCCTTCACCTGCGCCGCCGCCTGGACCTCGCCGGATCTCCCTCGTCGGACTTCCCCGAACTCCGTCGAGCCCACTGCCCGGACCCTACTCCCCGAAGTGAGCACCCCCGTGCCCCTTCTCTCTCTCCCTCACCCGGCCGCGTCCCCGACTGGCCTCAAGGCGCCGCACCACGCCGATCGCCCCGTGCCCTCGCCAGCCCCGCTCAGCGCCCTCCCCTGCACATCCCCGATGCGCGTTCGCGCTCACCGCGCGGCAACCGCGCCCGTCCGCGCGCCCGCGCCCCGCCTTTGCTCGCGGCCACCACGGCCACGGCCGTTCCCGCTCGCGACCTTGTCCTTCCTCTCGTCGGCCCGTGCCCGCTGCTGCCCTTCTGCCGGCGTCCCATTCCGGCGACCGCCCATGCTACGCCGTTGACCACGCGCCCGGCGCCGGCGCCCCCCCCCCTCTGCGCCCGCTCGGCCCTCTCCTGGGTCGGGCGCCCCGCAGCGCCTAGCGCCCGCACCTGCGGCACCCGTAGCACCCGAACCCAATATGGCCCCTAGGGGCCTATGACAAACGGGGCCCTTGCCCTAGAACGTTTAAAAAAAGGGGAATTAAAATAAGAATGAATTAATAAAATTAATAATTAATTAATTAGTTAATTAGTGAATTAATTAACTTAATTAATCTTGTTTAATTAACCTAATTAACTATTAATAATTAATTAAACTATAATTAGATTAGTTAAATCCTAATTAGTATAAGCAGAGTATGACATGTGGGACCCACACGTCAGGTTGACCAGTCAACTCTATTGACTGCTGACGTCAGCATGACATCATGCTGATGTCATTATTCCATTTTCGAATTAATTTAAATAACTAATTAAATTCCAGAAATTAATAAAATCTTTTGAAAATCATAACTTTTAATCTGTAACTCGGATTAAATTATTTTCAACATGAAAGTTGCTCAGAACGACAAGACGATTCCGGATACGCAACCCGTTCGTCCGACACACCCCCCTAACCTATCGAACTCGCAACTTTCGCCCTCCGGCTCCTCTGCCCAAAAACGCGAAACACCGGGGATATTTTCCCAGATGTTTCCCCCTTCACCGGTATCACCTATCCCTGCGTTAGATCACCTCTAGCACCGCATTTGTCATGTTATGCTTTGATTGCTCTGTTATTTATTATGTTCCCCCTACGTTACTTTTTCCGGTAGACCCCGAGGCCGCTGCCGGTACCCCCTGTGATCGACTACGGTGTTGACGACCCCTCTCTCTTGCCAGAGCAACCAGGCAAGCCCCCCCCCCTTGATCACCAGATATCGCCTACTCTTCTCTATACTGCTTGCATTAGAGTAGTGTAGCATGTTACTGCTTTCTGCTATACCTGTCCTGATGCATAGCCTGTCCTTGTTACTACTGTTGATACCTTACCTGCAATCCTAAATGCTTAGTATAGGATGCTAGTTTATCATCATTGGCCCTACATTCTTGTCAGTCTGCCTTGCTATACTATCGGGCCGTGATCACTTGGGAGGTGATCACGGGTATATACTATACATACATACATACTATACAGATGGTGACTAAAGTCGGGTCCGCTCGAAGAGTACCCGCGAGTGATTCACGGATTGGGGGGCTGAAAGGACCTTTGTCCCGACGGCCCTCTGTGTGGATCTTTGTGGCGGAGCGACAGGGCAGGTTGAGACCGCCTAGGAGAGAGGTGGGCCTGGCCCTGTTCGGCGTTCGCGGATACTTAACACGCTTAACGAGATCTTGGTATTTGATCTGAGTTGGCTACGAGCCTATACGCACTAACCATCTACGCGGGAGTAGTTATGGGTATCCCGACGTCGTGGTATCAGCCGAAGCACTTCGTGACGCCAGCGACTGAGTGGCGCGCGCCGGATTGGAACGTAAGCCTGCTCTTGTATTAAGGGGGCTAGTTCCGCTTTCGGCCGCGTACGCAACGTGCAGGTGTGCTATGGGCGATGGGCCCAGACCCCTGTGCGCTTAGGTTTAGACCGGCGTGCTGGCCTCTCTGTTGTGCCTAGGTGGGGCTGCAACGTGTTGATCTTCCGCGGCCGGGCATGATCCAGGAAAGTGTGTCCGGCCAAATGGGATCAAGCGTGCTGGGTAAGTTGGTGCACCCCTGCAGGGAAGTTAATCTATTCGAATAGCCGTGATCTTCGGTAACAGGACGACTTGGAGTTGTACCTTGACCTTATGACAACTAGAACCGGATACTTAATAAAACACACCCTTCCAAGTGCCAGATACAACCCAGTGATCGCTCTCTAACAGGGCGACGAGGAGAGGATTGCCGGGTAGGATTATGCTATGCGATGCTACTTGGAGATGCTACTTGGAGATGCTACTTGGAGAGGCTACTTGGAGATGCTACTTGGAGATGCTACTTGGAGATGCTACTTGGAGGACTTCAATCTACTCTCTTCTACGTGCCGATTGCCGGGTAGGATTATGCTATGCGATGCTACTTGGAGATGCTACTTGGAGATGCTACTTGGAGATGCTACTTGGAGATGATACTTGGATAGGCTACTTGGAGATGCTACTTGGAGATGCTACTTGGAGATGCTACTTGGAGGACTTCAATCTACTCTCTTCTACGTGCCGCGAGACGAAGGCTACTAGAAGCGTAGTCTTCGATAGGACTAGCTATCCCCCTTTTATTCTGGCATTCTGCAGTTTAGTCCACCGATATGGCCTCCTTACACATATACCCATGCATATGTAGTGTAGTTCCTTGCTTGTGAGTACTTTGGATGAGTACTCACGGTTGCTTTCTCCCCCCTTTTTTCCCCCTTTCTTTTCTTTCTGGTTGTCACAACTAGATGCTGGAGTCCAGGAGCCAGAAGCCACCGTCGACGACGACCCCTACTACACCGGAGGTGCCTACTACTACGTGCAGCCCGCTGACGACGACCAGGAGTAGTTAGGAGGATCCCAGGCAGGAGGCCTGCGCCTCTTTCGATCTGTATCCCAGTTTGTGCTAGCCATCTTATGGCAACTTGTTTAACTTATGTCTGTACTCAGATATTGTTGCTTCCGCTGACTCGTCTATGACCGAGCACTTGTATTCGAGCCCTCGAGGCCCCTGGCTTGTATTATGATGCTTGTATGACTTATTTTATTTGTAGAGTTGTGTTGTGATATCTTCCCGTGAGTCCCTGATCTTGATCGTACACATTTGCATGCATGATTAGTGTACGATTGAATCGGGAGTGTCACAAGTTGGTATCAGAGCCAACTGCCTGTAGGAATCCCCCTTTCCAACTCCTTGGCCGAAGTCGAGTCTAGTCATTGAAAAACTTTTACTAACATGGCTGTGTGGCCCATGGGCCCACGTCGCCATTGGGTGGTATTAGGATCTTTTACTCCTCGACCTTTACTCTGGGATTCTGAACTCTCTTCTATTCGGGTTAAACGATTTTTACTAAATTCTAACTTTTAGGTGCTCGAAAATACTTTCTACCGGAGGGGCCCTTCAGTCCGGATGATCACCGACTGCACCAGAAGATTTCGGAGATACTCTTTGATATTCTCTCAAGACTTTGTGCCCATCACTTTTGCTATTCCCGACCACTGATAAATCCTTATGGATAACTACTTACACTTGCCATTCTTACGATCATTCCCCATTGTTCTTGTTATTACAAGATACCCGAAGTTTTCTCTATTGTTCCGAGAATACTTCGTGCCTACTGCCTAGCAGTTCTTTGCCACATGAATACCCCTTCAAATAAATCCCTGCACTTGTCAAGTATCCGCTCATCCCCAGTTGTTCATGAGTTTCACAAAAGTCTTCAAAATACTATTCGATCTTCCGAAAATCCTCTGGAGCCTTTGGCTCTTGAAATTCTTGCTTGCTCGCATTATGGTTAATCCCATAAGTCTCGTAGTCTTAATGACATTCCTTGTCATTATCATTTTGAGTCTGTTGACTCAATATGTTTGCGAATGCACGCAATCATCATTGATCCTTATAAATTACTTCTCCGGCTAAGCTGCCATTCTTTTAACTGGAATTGGTTCTCGACCAATACAATTGTCATTGATTGTACCCTAAGGCTATTCAACTTATCCATCCCTACTCAGAGCATTGCTTCTGATCCCTTGATTTGGAAATCATAATTCCTTTGCATTTGACAATTGAGTTAGTCAGTTGTTTCTATAATCTGATCTCCTTGCAATCTTCTTCCTCTAGTTGAGTACCGATGCTCATGTCAGATCCCTTGTGGTCCTTTGTTGGATTTTATCTGACAATGCCCTTCATATTCAATAACCTTGTGAGCCTTTCCTCTGATACATAATGCCTTTGGTAAATTGTATCCTCTGCTTCCTTAACCATGCTCTGTCTTCGAGCTTGAGTTAATTACTTCTAAAGATTCTGGTATATGATTCTAAGATGCCCCGATGGGTTGAACCTATGCCTTCCTTAATAGGTGTGAACTCGAAAGTTTTCACGAGTCGTACTCTTCTGGTATTTTGCTAGATAAAATTTCAAAACAACAACTTCATTGAGCGTGAGAAGTGAATGAAAGGTTGTGCATTGGAGAAGTGGGAGTCGACCTTGAACTTTGCGTTCATGCCCATGGACACGATGTACATCTTCTCATCGAAGCTTCTTTTAAAATCAATTATTCCCTTGGTATAAGTTCATCTTATATCTGAGATTTGGCCTTTTTGCAATCGTGGTTCTGACCATGTTCTCCTTTAAATATCATGTCCTGTGCAAGTTTAAGCACTTGTCTTCTATAGAGCAATACCCCAGTTCAACTTCTAGTTTGATCTGTCGTCGAGTATTACCACCTGGTATCTCGAGATTATCTTGGAACTGCATAATTTCTTATGAGTTCTTCATCAAGTACTACATACTCACCGATTACAATTTTTCATGGGCTCGGAGTTATTGAACACTCAAAGACACCGATAACTGAACCGAGTCCGCTCTACGGTTCAACAACTCTTCAGTAAGCTTCTATAAGTACGAGTTTGTACCCGATCACGCCATACCTAGCCTGTTTGGCTATATCATTGTCGTGACGATTCCAATGGTGCTACCTGGTCCTTATACTCGGAGCACCAATTTTCGACGATGAACTAACCTTACGTCGATTTTCCTCGTCATACCCTTTCACCTTAAACAACAAGCTTGAGTTCGAGTTTGTGGCGTACCCATGGTTCCAATGACTTTTGGCTTCATCATTCCTTTGACTTGATGTCGTCGCTGATTGATTACTTATTCATGAAATCTGTCGACAAATGTGTCATGATCCTCATCAACCTTATGAGTTCTTCCAGGATATCAATTGAATTCATGATGAGAAATACCATCCTTGTCCCTCGATGTTTTGAGTTATCATCGGCAACATTCTTGCCTTCCCCCCCCCAACACAAACTTGTTCACAATTTGTGTTGTACCTTGGTTTCCTTGCTATCCAGCAATTGTTCTTCTTTACCTTGGAGTATTACCGTCCTTTATGTCAAGAATGTTCTGAGATTTGTTCCACCTCTGGAGAATTCTTGACATAGAAATACTTCTCTCCATCACCATTCTTTCTTGGTCCCTGTGTTAATTCCAACAAGTGAACGGTGTTGTTTGGATTCTTTCCTTCTAGCAACCCTATCTCTTTGAAGTTAATGGTCGAAAGTTCATTCTTAGGCTATTGATTATTGCATCACCATTCTGACATTGGTCGTGCAACCCAACCCATATTTTGGGCGCACCTTTCAACCAATGTTTAATTGTGTATGTTTTCCTCGAGCATACTTCCTTATATCATTTGATCTGACAAATGTTATCTCCTTGTTCACTTAATTGTGGACATCCATCTTTTGGGAATCTCGGTGAATTGCCGTTGAGTTCACCAGACACCTCCTTGTCCTCTCCTTGGGTTAATGACGGACTCTTGATAATGGAAATCACTTCATAGTTCATTTCCCCGAGAATCTTACAATGTCATCTCGTCAATTTGCGTTGCACCTTTTCTTCTCAGGTATCCTAAGTCTGAGGTATCATTACACCAATCGTATCTGAATCTCGGTCAGATATGATGGTTGGGACAACTTTCCAAGAGTTATGTTGTTGGCCCTTTGATGACCTGGTAACAGGATGTCATGCCTAGCACCCCCCCCCCGGCTGGAGGACCTATCATTATAGTTTCCTTTTTAACAAGGTTAACCATTCTTCCATGAGGAAATTATAAGACTTATTCTACAAGTTGTTCTTGATGTATCCTTCGTGCCGTAGTCTGACCTTTGCTTGAAGACCATGTCAATGCTATCTCGAAGCTTGTCTGTGGTACTCCGATTTTCAATAAGAGCATTTGAAGCCCAATGCTAAATGTTTCTTGCTCAATTATCCGAACACCGTTGTATGGATAATGGCATGGAATTTCTCTTCCCTTTTCTAAAGGGGTTTGCTACATTATATCCCGTCATGGATATCATGCTTTGCTTGCCCTTGGGAAGGATATACCCCTGAAATATGTGTTTAAACACATTTTCCTTTCCATTGAGTTGTTAATCTGATAAACACCTTTTCCTTTCCATTATTTTGACTAACCTTTCTGGTGATCATTATGATCTAAGCAGTATTAATCCCCTGCTTATGTTAACACCTCAGAGTGCAATTCTGTCAGTAAGACCCTGTTGCTATTGTCGATGACATTCCGGTAACCACCGATGGAGGAGAACTTTGCCTATTGGACCGCCTCGTTTCAACGAGCAGGAAATTGGTTCTCTTTGTCCCTCGCCCTTGGTACCGACGTTGTTACCGACATAACTGACAGGTTATTCTCTGGCATGCCTTGCTATCATAACTGTGCAAGATGTCACCGCTCTTTCAACGTTTAACCCACATGGTGGGCCCATAACCCACAGTTTCACAGGATCGAAACCTAACTCTCCTTTACACCCTAGTGTCAAAGTTATTCCTCACACTTGGCTTCGTATGTAACTCACAGGCCACCTGCCACTATTCGGGTATCAGACGCAATGCTTACTCTCGCTGCTCTGAACCTCTGTCCCCCTCTGGTTCAGACTTCGAGCAACTACCTATCCGCTTGGAACCTCTTATGGTACCTTCGTACCTTACTCTCGATGTATTTTATATGTTCAACTCAAGAGATAATCTTATGCTCATTCTTATGTTAACCCCAGATGGTTTCCCTCATAAACATTCATTCTTAGCTGAGCTGCCCCTTACCTATTCGTAAGTATGATGGAGTCCCCGAAGAAAGGACGACAACTTCATCATGATGACCTGAAACAGCGGAATGGAAGTCATCAACGCTATGGATCCACCTCTTCGAGGAGAGCAACCAAAGACGAGAAGATTCGTTAGGATTTCGTAACCAGACCTTTCCCCCCTAGTCCCCCTCTTAAATCTCGGGACGAGATTTCTTGTAGTGGAGGAGAATTGTGACGCCCGGGTAATTAAGCTATAGTGATCCTCTGCTAGTGTTGCCATGTCACCTCGATTATAGTTGCTAATCTCGAGTTAGTTCAAAATGGTTTCGAAATTCAATTCAAAATTATGATGGCGATAAAAGTTTTCAAAAATTAAAACTAAAATGTTCGGGGGTTGTCAAATATTACAAAGTTAATTATGGTGGAGTAAACACATTTTTATAAAATGTTTAAATGCTCAAAGGTAAATAAAACAGCAGCAAAAGAAATTAAGTAAATGCCTTTTGTATTTTGTAAAATATTAAACTATTTTATTTAGCTGTCCAAATTAATGTGGCAGTGGTATCTTTAACATACCATATTTAGGTGTTGTTCTCACATTCTACAAAATTGAAATAATTTAATAAAACCGAAAAGATTAAAT
>NC_041381.1:390306316-390319425 GCF_002162155.2 Triticum dicoccoides
CGATTTCTCCTCTGCCTCCCCCCTCGATCGGGATCGAGATCGGGGGCTCGATCCGACCGCGCCGCCCGTTCACCCCGTCGCCCCCCCGTCGCTAACCGCCGACGCCCGTCGCCTCCCCGATCTAGAGGCGGCGCCTCGCCACCTCGACGTCGTCGACCAGGACCACGCCGCTCCGTCCGCGACCGCTCCGTCGCCGGATCTCGGTGGCTGCCTCGTCCCCTTCACCCGCGCCGCCGCCTGGACCTCGCCGGATCTCCCTCGTCGGACTTCCCCGAACTCCGTCGAGCCCGCTGCCCAGACCCTACTCCCCGAAGTGAGCACCCCCGCGCCCCTCCTCTCTCTCCCTCGCCCGGCCGAGTCCCCGACTGGCCTCACGGCGCCGCACCACGCCGGTCGCCCCGTGCCCTCGCCAGCCCCGCTCAGCGCCCTCCCCTGCACATCCCCGATGCGCGTTCGCGCTCACCGCGCGGCAACCGCGCCCGTCCGCGCGCCCGCGCCGCGCCTTTGCTCGTGGCCACCACGGCCACGGCCGTTCCCGCTCACGACCTTGTCCTTCCTCTCGTCGGCCCGTGCCCGCTGCTGCCCTTCTGCCGGCGTCCCATTCCGGCGACCGCCCATGCTACGCCGTTGACCACGCGCCCGGTGCCGGCGCCCCCCCCCCTCTGCGCCCGCTCGGCCCTCTCCTGGGTCGGGCGCCCCGCAGCGCCTAGCGCCCGCACCTGCGGCACCCGTAGCACCCGAACCCAATATGGCCCCTAGGGGCCTATGACAAACGGGGCCCTTGCCGCAGAACGTTTAAAAAAAGGGGAATTAAAATAAGAATGAATTAATAAAATTAATAATTAATTAATTAGTTAATTAGTGAATTAATTAACTTAATTAATCTTGTTTAATTAACCTAATTAACTATTAATAATTAATTAAACTATAATTAGATTAGTTAAATCCTAATTAGTATAAGCAGAGTATGATATGTGGGACCCACACGTCAGGTTGACCAGTCAACTCTGTTGACTGCTGACGTCAGCATGACATCATGCTGATGTCATTATTCCATTTTCGAATTAATTTAAATAACTAATTAAATTCCAAAAATTAATAAAATCTTTAGAAAATCATAACTTTTAATCTGTAACTCGGATTAAATTATTTTCAACATGAAAGTTGCTCAGAACGACAAGACGACTCCGGATACGCAACCCGTTCGTCCGACACACCCCCTAACCTATCGAACTCGCAACTTTCCCCCTCTGGCTCCTCTGCCCGAAAACGCGAAACACCGGGGATATTTTCCCGGATGTTTTCCCCCTTCACCGGTATCACCTATCCCTGCGTTAGATCACCTCTAGCACCGCATTTGTCATGTTATGCTTTGATTGCTCTGTTATTTATTATGTTCCCCCTACGTTACTTTTTCCGATAGACCCCGAGGCCGCTGCCGGTACCCCCTGTGATCGACTACGGTGTTGACGACCCCTCTCTCTTGCCAGAGCAACCAGGCAAGCCCCCCCCCCCCCTTGATCACCAGATATCACCTACTCTTCTCTATACTGCTTGCATTAGAGTAGTGTAGCATGTTACTGCTTTTTGTTATACCTATCCTGATGCATAGCCTGTCCTTGTTACTACTGTTGATACCTTACCTGCAATCCTAAATGCTTAGTATAGGATGCTAGTTTATCATCATTGGCCCTACGTTCTTGTCAGTCTGCCTTGCTATACTATCGGGCTGTGATCACTTGGGAGGTGATCATGGGTATATACTATACATACATACATACTATACAGATGGTGACTAAAGTCGGGTCCGCTCGAAGAGTACCCGCGAGTGATTCACGGATTGGGGGGCTGAAAGGACCTTTGTCCCGACGGCCCTCTGTGTGGATCTTTGTGGCGGAGCGACAGGGCAGGTTGAGACCGCCTAGGAGAGAGGTGGGCCTGGCCCTGTTCGGCGTTCGCGGATACTTAACACGCTTAACGAGATCTTGGTATTTGATCCGAGTTGGCTACGAGCCTATACGCACTAACCATCTACACGGGAGTAGTTATGGGTATCCCGACGTCGTGGTATCAGCCGAAGCACTTCTTGACGCCAGCGACTGAGTGGCGCGCGCCGGATTGGAACGTAAGCCTGCTCTTGTATTAAGGGGGCTAGTTCCGCTTTCAGCCGCGTACGCAACGTGCAGGTGTGCTATGGGCGATGGGCCCAGACCCCTGTGCGCTTAGGTTTAGACCGGCGTGCTGGCCTCTCTGTTGTGCCTAGGTGGGGCTGCGACATGTTGATCTTCCGCGGCCGGGCATGACCCAAGAAAGTGTGTCTGGCCAAATGGGATCAAGCGTGCTGGGTAAGTTGGTGCACCCCTGCAGGGAAGTTAATCTATTCGAATAGTCGTGATCTTCGGTAACAGGACGACTTGGAGTTGTACCTTGACCTTATGACAACTAGAACCGGATACTTAATAAAACACACCCTTCCAAGTGCCAGATAGAACCCGGTGATCGTTCTCTAACAGGGCGACAAGGAGAGGATTGCCGGGTAGGATTATGCTATGCGATACTACTTGGAGATGCTACTTGGAGATGCTACTTGGAGATGCTAATTGGATATGATACTTGGAGAGGCTACTTGGAGATGCTACTTGGAGATGCTACTTGGAGATGCTACTTGGAGGACTTCAATCTACTCTCTTCTACGTGCTCCGAGACGGAGGCTGCCAGAAGCGTAGTCTTTGATAGGACTAGCTATCCCCCTTTTATTCTGGCATTCTGCAGTTTAGTCCACCGATATGGCCTCCTTACACATATACCCATGCATATGTAGTGTAGTTCCTTGCTTGCGAGTACTTTGGATGAGTACTCACGGTTGCTTTCTCCCCCCCTTTTTCCCCCTTTCCTTTCTTTCTGGTTGTTGGAACCAGATGCTGGAGTCCAGGAGCCAGACGCCACCGTCGACGATGACCCCTACTACACCGGAGGTGCCTACTACTACGTGCAGCCCTCTGACGACGACCAGGAGTAGTTAGGAGGATCCCAGGCAGGAGGCCTGCACCTCTTTCGATCTGTATCCCAGTTTGTGCTAGCCATCTTATGGCAACTTGTTTAACTTATGTCTGTACTCAGATATTGTTGCTTCCGCTGACTCGTCTATGATCGAGCACTTGTATTCGAGCCCTCGAGGCCCCTAGCTTGTATTATGATGCTTGTATGACTTATTTTATTTGTAGAGTTGTGTTGTGATATCTTCCCGTGAGTCCCTGATCTTGATCGTACACATTTGCGTGCATGATTAGTGTACGATTGAATCGGGGGCGTCACAACAAGCAAACTAACGATACATAAGCAAACAACACAAAGCAAATTTGATGATAATTCTAAAAGAACGCTAGCATTGTTGGCTCCTGGCCGGCACCATCTTCTTCTTCACCAGTCAGGCTTTCCCCATGCCCAGCTGCGCTTGGCGCGCTTCTTGGGGGGCTCCTCCTTCTCCAGCTTTGCACGACGAAGGCCGTCCTGGGTGAGGGTGATGCGGTTCCATATCTCATACGCTGCGTAGGCGTCCTTTGCCGCGTACTTGATGTGCCTTCTGGACAGAGGCAGGGTGGCCCAACGCTGGTGCTCATCATTGGTGATCTTCTTCTTCATGTTGCTATAGTAGCCGATGATCACGCGGGAGACGTCTCCGAGGGAGTCCGATGACTTGGTTGCCTCGGGCACCCTCCACTCCTTCTGGATGTCGATGAAGTTGGCGACCTCCAGTTTGACGCGCTCTAGCCTGGTTTTGTCGCCGTCGATGGAGAAGCCTGCAAAGGTGTACCTGGGGTCGGCGAGGAAGTTGTTGAAGACGGTGCACCTTTCAGTGTCGCTCATTTGGAAGAGCAACACCGGGTGATTCTTGCCGATGGAGAGCTGGCGAGGGCGGGTTTCTGCGTCGCTTCAGGGTCCTTGTCGTACTCGAGATCAATGCCGACGATCTTGTGGCGCTGGAGGCTGAGGTGGCGCTCGTACTGCACTAGGGTGATCGCCATCTGGTTCTTGTCATTGGTGTGGATGACGTGCAACTTGGTGTTGCCGTGCGCCTCCATGGCGTTGTTGCCCTTGTACTCGTCGGTGAACGTCATCGCTGGTGGCAGGGCTTGGTGTTTGCATTGATATGGGGCGATTTGGTGTGAGCGCAATGGACAATTGTGTTGTTGTGGATGAGAAGGCCTTTGGTAGGGGTCTGAATTTAAGGGGAAGGGCGCGGGGTGGGATGGCCTTGTCGGATGAACTGCACGATCGCGCTGATGATGCAGTTGTGCAGATTGTGGGTTGTTTTTGCATCTGTGATCATGGGCTTGTGGTGATGGAACTGCTTCGATTGGGTGGTTGTATGCGAACGTGGTTTTTTTTAAGGTGGGGTTGTTTTATTTTTGATCAGCACATTTTTTTTAACCACCACTTTTTTCTATGCGAACGGGCATTTTGTCATGTTTTATACATGTATACTGCGTGACAACATAACTGCATTGCTTACACTTCCGCACTGCGTCGCGTACAAATCAGAACTGCAATAGTGTATTACTTCATCATTTTTTGCGTGTCTTTGCTATGTGCTTCGGCGATTTGCATTGCGCAACGGAATGCATTGCATACTTCTACCGCCCCGTACTGCATCTTGTTTTTGCTTGTACTTATTGCAGTCCCTGGTACGGGAGGGGTAGGGAAAGGGGGGGCACTTGTTTTTGAACTTATTGTTTTTTCTTAGTCGGTTTTGTTGGGCTTGTGTTCGGGTAGTTCAGAGACGCATGTACGTGGTCAATCTTTTTGTGGCTGGGGCCTGTATCACTTGGATGATCAGTTTTTATTCTTTGTATGCTTTTTAATGTCGTGGAGTGCACTGCTTTTTGGTAAATCATTGGTGCACTGCATTGATCATGGTTATGCATTAGATGTGAACTTCATTCCTTACTGCATGTACAGTTCTCATTTTTGTTCCCGTGTTTTTACTTTTTTTGTAATCTTTTTTTTCGAATGTACGGGACTGCACTGCTTAGTAAATTACAACTGTATTGCATTGGTTATGATACTGTACTGCACGCTTGTGTACTTCTGCACTACGTTTACTTTTTCCGTGTACGCGTTTTTCTTCATCCCATAAAGAAATGCATAATGTCGTACTGCATCCCGTAAAGAAATGCACTGCATTTTTCCAGTAGTGCGTACTGCATTTGTTTTTTTGCCTGTGCTTACTGCACTGTACGGGAGGTTTAAGGGGAGAGCGGAGGGGGGGGGGTGCACATTTTTTTGTGTGGCACTTATTTGAAGGTAGACTTTTTTTCCGGATGTGTTTTCTTAACATGCGTTTTGTTTTTTATTTTAACTTTTTTACGAACTGTATGTATTTTAATTGTTGTTTTACCGTTTGAACTTCATGATTCTTCATAGAGAACTGCATCATGTGCGTTTTTTCTTTATTTTTAGTAATATGTCCGTTTTGATGTAGACTGGCTTATTTTGTCTGGGCTGTTTTTGGGCCGACCCGTTTTTTTGACCCTTTTTGCGACACGCGGGCCTCCTACGTATCGCTTCCAGGTTATTCCACCGCTCCGCTGTCAGAGAAAGAGACCGAGAACAATCCCCTCTCCTCTCTTGCAGTTTCTCCCGAGGCATCTCTCCCTCGCGCGCAGCAACCGCCGTCGCCCGAAGAACCACCGCCCTCAAGAGGTCCTTATTCCTACATTCCGCGTCGCTGTCCGCTCCGTGAGCCCTTGCCGCTGCGCTCCCGCAGCCCTTTCCTGTCTGTTCCCGTCGCCGCCTCCCCTTCCCGCCGCCGTCGCCACATACTTTTCTTCGGTACGTTCTGCTTGGCTCAGTGTTGATCGTCCCCTCATCTTGTTTTTGTGATTCTTGTAGTTGTTGTAGCTCTTTTTGCTTGTGTAATTTTTCCGTAGGCAGTCGATTTTATCTCGTTTTGAAGTCGATAGTTGTGTGTAGCAATGTGGATCTAGGGTTTCATGAGATTTTCGCCAATTTTGTTCCTTATGTCTGTCACTTCGTCCTTTGTGTTGCAGGAAAACGCCATGTCTTCCCCGAGCAGGCCGGGAGAAGGAGTTCAGGGTATGTGGAGTGCTTATTCCTTAGGCTTTGTTTATTTTGTTTGATGTTTATCTAGTTTCCTAATTCATCTCGCATATTGTGTTATGCTCTATTAGTTGTCAGCGTTCGTTTGCATTATTTTGTCACGTGATGTTTTTGTAATTTCCTTTTTCTTGTTTTTTTAATCTAGCAGGTGATTGTAGTGCTCATAATGATACACCAATTTTCTCTCCTTGTCCTGGTGGTAAGGATCATGGTGATGAGGGAGGACATGAAGTGAATTCGCCGATTGAATCTTCTCCTATAAGTGTGGCCGCTCCTTCTGGTATGTGATTAATTTGTTTATTTTTGTGTATGCTTTGTTTTATCTAGTTTGACATTTTTGTTGCGAACAACCGTGGATTTAGTATATGCAGCACTGCATTTATTTTTGTATGTGAACTCCACTGTATGTATGTGTGAACTGCATTGTTGTTTTATTCAAGTTTTTTGTACAATGCATTATTTTTTATTTTGAGTTTATGGTTGGAGCACTGCATTTATATGTATAACTGTACTGCATTTGTTCTTTTTGTGCAATTTTTAACGAGCATAGTCAAACTTTATTTTGACGCAGTGTATGTTTTCCATGCTGGGGCGCCTGGGTTTGAGGAGGTTACTCAATTGATTGACCATTATTTTGCAGAGGGTAATGTTGGTGTGAGCTTTGATCAGAGACGTCCTATCTTGTCTGAAACACAGTCACAGTCTGTTGATGGTACAGAGGAAGTTACACAGGATTGGATGGTCCCGGAACAGGTTCGTCAATATGAGTTGAAGCAAAGCAAGAAGAAGTTGAGGTTTGAAATTGAGTCAAAAGAGTTTGCTGAGAAGGAGAAGCAGAGGAGATCTGGAGATGGTGGCAATGGTGGTAAATTTGGCAAGATGAAGAAGAGGTTGAGTACTGTTGCAGAGGAAGGTGGTACACCTCGGCGGAGTCCACGTGTTGCTGGAACGAAGAAGAATCTTGGCAAGAGAACCGCTGAAGCTGGCGGAAGTGATGGTCCTCAGCGCAAACGACTACATGTCACTGAAGGTCCTAATTCTGATGACGACGACTTTTTGCTTGCTGATTATGTTAAGGGTGTTCATCCTTCTAGACGCAAAGACTGTGGTTCATCTAAGAGTGTACCCAAGGGTGCCCATGATGATGTCGACGAAGATGTTGGTGGTGATTCTGGCGAGGAGGTGGATGCTGCTCCAAAGGTTTGTTGAAGTGCACTGCATTTGTTTCCTTCATTTGTTATTCTTTCTGTATTTTCTATGTCTCTTTTTTTATGCCTAATCTTCTAATGTGGACTGCATTTCCCTTTACACAAAGGAAGAAGTCTAGTAAGAGCAATGCAACTGAAGATGATGGTGAGGGAGATGATTCTCGATTTAACAAGACCGTGGGTTTGTCGCTTCCCACTATTTGCAAGGCTGCTTCTTTGTTGAAAGAGGCGCATTGCAGCCGTGTTAGGGATGCTGGATTTGGTGTTGTATTTGATCTGTCAGTAAAGAAAAATGTGTCGCGCATTCTTATGTGCTATCTGATGGGAGTGATTGACCCTGCCACCATGTTAATGGACTTTGGGAATGGCAGGGTTCTTCGAATCAATCATGATGCAGTTCATCACATTTTTGATTTACCTATGGGACGTCACACTGCACCCATGCCTGCTTCCAGCGATCATGATGACTCATTGACTGCCCTCAAGGATGAGCTTGGCTTTGACCATTCAAAAAGTATAGGTGTCAAGGACTTGCTTGAGAAGTTGAAGGTGCTGGTGGAGGAAGATGATTATGTGAGTGTTGACCTTGCTGTGAAGGTGTTCTTCCTGATACTTTACCAGAATTTGCTATGCCCGGGGCCTGCAGTTCGTTTGGGTAGAGTTGCTGCGATGGTAGAGAACATGGATTAAGCAGCTATGGCTCAGATGGACTTTTGTCAGCTTGTTGTTGATGAGTTGCAGGCAGCTGTGGTTAGGTGGCAATCAGAAGGCAGCAAGCAGAATTGTGCAGAGGGTTGTGCCATTGTCCCCCTGATTATGTATCTTGACTGCTTGAAGCTTCGCAAATTTTTAGTCATGCACACGTTGACGCCACGCGCGTCATACCTGATGACCAAGGATCTGATGAAGTTGTACAATGAGGATGTGCTTGTGAAGGGAAAGATTTACTTGGAAAGTTACAAATTTGGGAAGCTGCCAGTTAGTGCACCTGATTTTTTAATATTAGGTTTTTTTTAAAAATGTGCAGCCATTATAAATGTGAACTTTTCTAGTACTCACATGTGTACTTCTCTTTGCGTGTTGTCTTTTTTTGCAGTGGAAGGCGTCAGGTGATATTGTGTACAACCGTTCTGTTGCGGTTGTACATGGCAGCTCTGATGCGGGGCCTAGCACTCATGCTAGGTTTTATGAGCCTATCTGTAGTCAGCTTCCTGCCTGTGATGATGAGGTGCCGCATACTCCTGGTTTCATGCCTCGACAGATGTTTGATAAGACAAGCTCTTATAAACAGATATTTGTTGGCGGCAAAAAACATGAGGAGATTGATGAGCTTCTTCTGAAGGTTTTGAAGCCGACTGAGGATTTGCCAACCTCTGGTGACAGGTTGAGGATAGTTGTTGTTTTTTTCCCTGTTGGCCATGGCCCACGAGATGAAGATATTGTTGCTGCTCACAATTTTGATTGTGGTGTGATTGAAAGCCTCAAGATTGCAGTGACAAATGTTCGTTCTTCGTATGCTCAATTGAGACATTCACAAGAAGAAAAATGCGGTCGGTATGAGAAGGATGCTGGGCATATTGTGGACAAAATGATCCGTCAGGACACTGGCGTTGGCGCTGATAATGTATGTTCTAGGTTTTTTGTGGATTTGAACCTCTTTTTTTGTTTATTATGTTGACTCCTCCTCACTATTTTTTTTGTTATAGGCTGGAGTGGAATCTTCTGGTGTCGATGGAACTAGAGATGATGGAGTTGGTCAAGTATAAATACTCCTGCCATGTCTGTTCTGCCATGCTTCCCTTTTTTCTTTGAACTTGCATTTTGTTTGCTTCCCATATTTTTTTTGTGTACTTCTCTGTTGTGAAGTGTGTACTGCTTGTGCATAGTTGAAGTTTTTTCTTTTTCGATCGGTACCATCTTATTTCTCGTTTTTGGTTTGTTCTATGCCCGTAGACTGGTGTTGCTGCTCGTGATGTGCACAGAGACCTACGATGGCTCTAGGAAGGATGAGGTCTTGGCTGATGCAGCATCCCCTCTGGATGTTGTAGCTGATAAGATATAGTTGTATTACTTGTTCTGTTAGTGGGTTGTAATCTAATTTTTTGTTGTCTGTTATAAACTTGATTTACGCTGTTATGTTCATCCATATGCATTTTCATTTGCGTATGTTAGCTGCAATAGTTTTACATGTGTGATCTTCACTATTTGACAGAAGTGAACTGGAGTTCTTTGGGCATGCGCGATCCATACTAATTTACATACGTGAGGTTCAATATTTAACATAATTGAACTACAGCGTTTGTCAAAGCGAACTACAGTTCTTTTTTTATGTATATGTGGGTTGCAGTTGTAGTTGTGTTTGACACACGTGTGTTGGTGTTGTTTTGCATATGTGGACTGTAGTTGTTATGTGTATGTTGCTAGCAGTCTTTTTACATAAGTGTGCTGTGTGTTGTTGTGTTAGCTATCCCTATGCTTATTTTTGTGTTACTGTGTGTTTTTTAAACTTTCCCCAGGTTGGAGAACAAAACGTTGAAGTCCATGTTGATCTGAATCAGGGCAGTTGTGCTGTTGATGGCCGTGGCAGTGTTGATGCTTCTGTATCGGTTGTTGTTGAGTGTGCAGATCATTCTGTAGCTCAAGGATCCCACGATGCTGTTCCCACCAGTCGGCATGAAGATTCTGATGTTGGCATTGAAAACCCACTAGAGAATGTTGCCCCTGCTGCTAGTGTTGTTGCTTCCCCTGTCTGTCTGGTGTCCAATGATGTTCTGGAAGTATCGATAGTGGAGCCTCATGTAGTTGAAGTATCTAAGGACGCTGCTATTGACCAGACTGTTGTAAATTGAGAGAATGCTGATGTTGCTGCAGAAGGAAAGTCCAGTGAGGTTGTGGTGGATTTGTTACAACCTATGCAAGAAAATATTTTCCTCAGTTCTGAAGAACAGCAGCCTGAAGACTCTAACACTGAAGGCAAGAGATTTTTTTTAACAGTGCAGTTTGATGTTTTTCTCATTGATGTTGTTTAATTACTATGGTATCTGTATTATATGTTTAATGATAAGTGAAACTTTGATCTTTTGTCTATGATTTTCAAAATAGCTAGCAGAATTCCCTTATCTTAATATTTAAACTTCATTGTTTGGATAAGTGAACTTCATCTTTTTTATTACACATGATGAACTTCCTGTTGTGACACCGTCAAGCATTGATCCGGCTCTTCTGAAAAGATACAATGAGTTGTACGCTGCTGTTACAAGGGCTCGGAAGGACAAGAAGAAGAAGTATGGTTTTTTAGAAATTGTTTTGTTCATATGTATTATCTAATTTTTGTATTTACCCCTTTTATTTGTTGTTATTTTTTTATTATCTTATGTTTGAGTTTTTCATGAAAAAATTCAGGGACATGATTGCTTTTAAAACTGAGATGGGTGATATTAGCATTGGCGAACTTGGTTAATCCTTTTAGGATAAAGGGATGCTCACTACAAGGCTCGTAGATCTTGGGGTTTCTTTGCTGGTAGATAAGTTTAAGGGATCTTCGACAATGGTTGCCCCGTGCCATATTTGTGTAAGAATGCAATGTTTGTTTTATTTTTTGATTTTCTTTTCTGATTTCGTGTGATGACCTGTTTTTCTTATTTGATTTTTGGTTTTGTTTCGGCAAACAAATATTTGGAATGGTGGTACTGTAGGCAGGAGTGTTAAAATGATGTTCTCTTCAAAAGCCGAGGAGCGTGTTGATAAAAAGGATATGGTGAGAGACGTTTTTATGTGTATGTCGCCTGTTTTGTTTTTATAGCGTTCTGTTTTTTCTTCTTATAATATTTTTTTTTCATTCTTCCAACATGTCCTTTTTACAACTTTTGATCCGTCAGATACGAGGGATGGTGTTGGTCATTATTGTGTAGTTGCGTTAAATGTGAAAGAAAGGCGGTTTGAATTTCTTGACTCGCTCAACAAACCTGGCAGCCCTGATGCGGTAAGGGTTTTTAGGAGGATGGTTAAAATTATCAAGCGCGCATGGAAATAAGGTACCTTGAGTTCTGATGAGCCGCTAAATCCTCCCACACTTGATGGATTTGTGTTGAAACATGTCATTGTCCCATGCAGCCAAATGGGTGCGTTCTTTATAGCCCTTCTGTGTCATACCGTTCAAGTTTTTTTTTTCACTTCATTTTTGTGAAACTGATGTTTTTTATTCTTTTTATTGCAGTCATGATTGTGGATTCTATATGTTTCAATTCTTGCAGACATGGGATGGTGTTCGAGTTGCTAAGTTTGGGCTGGAGCACATTGGCTACATCAGAAAGGCCATGCTTTATAGCTGGCTAACATCCAGGAAGTGTTGCCTTGATTTAACATCACTTCTAATTTTTGCAGATAAAGGTTGTTTTATTGAACTTCTTTATCCTCGCTTTATTTTATTTTTGTCTGCTGCTTGGTTCCGCTTCTTTATGGGCAAGTGGGCTGCATTGTTCTTTATATGTGGGCTGCATTGCTGTATACAAATGTGGGCTGCATTGATGTAGAGAAGTGGGTTGCATTGTTCTTTATATGTGGGCTGCATTTTTCTTTATATGTGGGCTGCATTTTTCTTTATATGTGGACTGCATTGATGTATACAAGAGTGGGCTGCATTCTATTTTTTCTATATACATGTTTTTTGGTTTTTGTGTTTTGTACTGAGTGCTTCCATGTTTTTTTTGCACATTTTTAGGTTTTGATTGGGGGCTTCATGAAGGCTGTACATCACTGTTTGAGTCCCAGGGTTCTGATGTTGTTATGGAGGATTGTGTCATTGAAATCTCTCCAGATAATTCTGGTTTGAACATAAATGTGGCGTCTGGACCTGATGGTGGAAGTGTCTCTCGACCTAGCTCTCCACACGATGTATATGATGTTGATGATGATGATTTTGTTATACCGTGTGCACGTGTCACTAGGACTAGGAGTGCAATGTCACACCCTAGCTAGTCATGCATCAGAGTGTGTGCATCATGTTTAAAATTCCATTTAATTTGAAATGGGGATTTGTGAAACCCTCAGAATCATTTTTGAAAATGATCCAAATAAAAGTTTCTCCAAAAAGGTCCAAGAAAATGCTCATGTTGCTCTCTGAAAATATTGGACAGAGGTAAAAATCAAACCAATATTTTTAGTGGCTCATGGACATTTATTTTGGGCATTTGGAATTAATGCATAAATATTGCATTGGAAATATATTTCTATATATATGAAATATGGTCCAAATATTATGCCATTTATAAAGGAGCTCTGGAATAATGTATCTAGTCCCTGCAAAAATTGGCATAAGTTAAATAAATGATTTAGTATATTATTTAAATCAAAACAAATGTCAGAAATTAGAAAACAAAAAAAAATAAAAGGGAGAAGCTTACCTGGGCTCCTCACTGTGCAGCCCAGCCAGCTGGCCGGCCCAGCCAGCAGGCGGCCCAGCCCGTCCCCCTCCTCTGTCGTCTTCGTCCCGACAGAGGGAGGGGAGTGTGGCCGGCGCGCGCGCGCGCGCCACCGCGCCACGCCACCTCTCTCCCTGCCTGCCTGCCCTCCCCTCCTCGCCTCGATGCCCCTGGACGACGCCACGCCTTCCCCCCCGCTCTCTCTCACTCTCCCTCGGCTCTTCCCTCCTCTCCCTCGCTCTCTCTCTCACACGGCCGAACACCACCGTCGCCGCTGTTCGCCATAGCAGCCGTCTCCGGCCACCCCTCGCTCCCCCGACTAGCTCAGAAGCTCTGCCACGACCCCCTCTTCCTCCCCACC
>NC_041381.1:390319800-390329935 GCF_002162155.2 Triticum dicoccoides
GCCACGTCGCCGTTCCCCTCCTCGGGCTCCGACCATCATCGCCATCGAATTCGCCGTCTCCAGCGCGTCTCCGAGCCCGCTTCGACGCCCACTTCAACCGCGGTGAGCCCCCGAGTCGTTTCCCCCTTCTCCCCTGGTCTCTTTCGACCTCTAGGCCTTAGCCCCACCTTGGCCGAGAGCTCCACGCCGCCGGCGATGTCGCCGTCGTGGCCACGGTCACCGTAGCGCCCAACCGAGCACACTATCGTGCTCCACGCCTCACTAGGAGCACGCATCACGCACCAACGCCTCCCCAAACACCCTGCAACGCCGACTCCGACCGCACCCGAACTCCGGCCGCCGCTCACGAGCTCGCCGTCGATGGTACCGGCCACCCCAGGCTCGGCCACCACCACCGTTCGACGCGCGGGAGCAAGAGCTCTCCAACGAGCCCAAGCACGGCCTCGCCCGTGCCCTGTAGCGCGATCCCGCATCGCGCCGCCGTCTCGGGCCTCGCCGGCGTCATGCCGCCGGTGGGATTGACCCACTTTGACCACGGCAGGAACCCCCCTGAGTCCCTGACAGGTGGGCCCAGCCCTGTAGCTAATTAGGATTAGCGCTAACCACTGTTAGTTAACCCCCTGACACTGACCAGTGGGCCCCAGCGCCACTAATCCCTAATTAGGATTAATTTAACCCTGTTAAACCCCCCCTGTCACTGACGTGTGGCCCCCACACGTCAGGTTTGACCCCAGACAGCCGCAGTTGACTACTGACGTCATGCTGACGTCATGCTGGCGCAATAATTATAATTTCTGGATTTAATTTAAATCAGGAAATTCCAGAATATTATTTAAACTTCAAAAAATCATAACTTTTATTCTGTAACTCCAAATTGGACAAATTATATATGAAAAATGATCAGAAAAATCCAATCTATCCATCTGTACTATTTTCATGCATGATCAAACAAGTTAAATTGATGTTTCAAGCAGAACAAGGAAAAGCACTTTAAGAGGCCATGTTTGAGTTTGAAATTTGAATCTTTGATTCAAATTTGTTCAAATCCTTCTGGTTTTAGTTGCATTAGCCCAACACACTCATATTGCTATGTTTCATGCATGCATCATATTGTTGCACATTGTTTGGTGATGGTTGTGTATCGGTGTCCTTTGCGACAGGTTCTACCTCCGAGGAGTACCGTGATTACCCTAACGAAGAACCGTATCAGTGCATCGAACCATCAGGCAAGCAACCAACCATTTGATCATATCGATACAATCCCATGTTCTCGCTCCTGCTCTCTTTTACTGCATTAAGACAACGCGTTTCAAACTGCTGTGTGCTACGGTAGTTGAACCCATTTCCTCTGCATGACCTGTCATTGCCACAGTAACTAGATGAAACCCACTAGCATGTGTAGGAGTTGATTGAGCCATATGTATGTGTTGTTCCTACCTTGCTATGCCTGCTATGCTTAGAGTCGTGTCAGGTCTGGTGCATCTGGGTGATGGCTAGAGTGAAATGATTATGTCGGTAATGAGAGTGGTGTGGTGAACACGATTTGGTAAAGGTATCGATGAGAGGCCATGTAGGAGTACATGGTGGGTTGTTTCATTGAAGCCGACCTTAAGCACTGAGATCTGTATGTGTGATTTAAGATACAGCTACTACCATGCATTGGGCCCTGAAATATGACCCCGCTCGACTTCTTATTCACCCTAGCTCTCTGTCCAGGAGTTGCAAGTAGTTTCTGGTGTTTGTAGCCTACTGGAGGCCGTGGACAGCGCTGACCGTAGGGGTGGGCTGTGATGCGGTAGGTACGTGGCACGGTGTACCGAATACCCGTTAGGTATCTCGGGAACCCTGTTCACATCGTTCGGGGCCGTATGGGAAACCTCGGCCGGACTCCCTGCGGATGGAACCTGAATAGGCGATAAACCTGGACTAGAGGCTTAAGTGTTTAGGTAGGTCGTGGTCTACACCCACATCGGCTTTCGCTTGAAGTCTGCCGAGCACATGTCGTGTGCAGACGCTAAGTGGTGGAAACATGTATGAAGGAGTACACCCCTGCAGGGTTAACATGATCTATTCGAATAGCCGCGTCCGCGGTAAAGGACTACTTGGTTGCCTATACAGTTCATAGACAAGTAAATGGAAACTACTAAAAGCCTCAAGATAAGTGTGAGTGCCGAGGATGGCTCTTCCGTAGGAAGACGGAGGTGGATCCTCGGTAGTGTATTGAAGTGGTGAGTAGTGGACTCGTGTGCGCAAAACCATTTCAAGTTGGAGTATCGTAGGATAGCCTAGCCAAGAGTCAAAGCTGGCTTGCTGCAATAACTCCACCAACCCTTCTTGATAATATGCATGTATGTAGGATCTGATGTAAGTCTTGCTGAGTACCTTTGTACTCATGTTGCTATAATCTACATTTTTTACAGAAGACGCTGCAACCCCTTCTGATGGGTTCTATGTAGACGTTGACATCAACGAGTAGGCTAAAGACCCAGGTGGTGACCCTGAGCTTGTGTTGGACCACGTAGTATAGCTAGGCTTTCCAAGCCTCTTTTATTTTACTAGTTGTCTGTACTCAGACAAGTTACTTCCGCTGCTGGTTTGTATGACTGTATGACTTGTATGTTGGGTCGTGAGACCCGTACCTTTGTGTATGTTATGTATGGCTCCCTGAGCCTTGAATAAAGTACTTGTGTCGTAGAGTCATGTTGTGATGCTTCGTTGTATTTGCACATATCGAGCATATTGTGTGTATGATTGAAATGCTTGGTATGTGTGGGATCTGACTATCTAGTTGTTTATCTTTAGTAGCCTCTCTTACCGGGAAATGTCTCCTAGTGATACCGCTGAGCCATGGTAGCTTGCTACTGCTCTGGAACACTTAGGCTGGCCGGCATGTGTCCTTCTTCGTTCCTGTGTCTGTCCCTTCGGGGAAATGTCACGCTTTGAGTACCGGAGTCCTGTTAGCCCGCTACAGCCCGGTTTACCGGAGTCCTGCTAGCCCAGTGCTACAGCCCGGACCCACTTGCTGATGACCGACACGTTCGAAGCTGGGTCATGGATGCCTGTCCCTGTAAGTCTGTGCCACTTTGGGTTTACGACTAGTCATGTCAGCCCGGGCTCCTTATCATATGGATGCTAGCGACACTATCATATACGTGAGCCAAAAGGCGCAAACGGTCCCGGGCAAAGGTAAGGCGACACCCGTGGGGATACCGTGCGTGAGGCCGCAAAGTGATATGAGGTGTTATCGGCTAGATCGATGTGACATCGAGTCGGGGTCCTGACAGCGTTGGTATCAGAGCCGGACTGCCTGTAGGTTCTACAAGCCAAACTGGTCGATGTTGAGTCTAGAAATTCTTTAGTTATATGTAGGGGAATTGTTTGTGGGTTGGAACGTAAGGCTCTTTTTACTCCTTTATCTTATGACACCCTGATCTGAGTCAGTCCATTCTTCCACCGGGGGTTAAGGAATTAGGATCTATACTCTCTATCAGGATCACGTGTTACTAATCAGTAGTACCTTATAAGTTTGATGGATACAAGCCTAGTTCAGTTCTACTACCACATTATGTTGTTAGAGTGGATTCAAAACTTGATATGATGATGTTGAGTGCGTATGTAACCCTTTGTCAAATGTCTCAAAATCCTTCTTGAGCATTTACAGCTGTTATGCTGCCGAAATTTTGCTAGAAATTCTAATGCCCTTGCATTATGATTGTGCTTTCAGATGGCCACTCGCGACCTCAATCAAGTGGTTCGCCTGACTCGATGCCTAGATGTACCCGGCCATACTGCTAAGTTGGTCAGGGTAATGACTGAGGCTGGATACCGTTGGTATCCTGAGTACACGGTCGAAGAGCAATTCCGAGATTTTAATCAAAGCCAGTATCTCTGCACTGTCAGGATATTTCCATCTTATCCTGGATCCACCGAGCCTCTTCACTGCTCCTATGGACTCGGGGTTACTATTGAGATGGCTGTGCAGGACGCCGCCTACTCTATGATGACCATTATGCGAGTCAGATCTGGTCTATTTCGGGACTCTGATTTCCGGTATATGCCAGGATCACTTCCGGGAGCACAAGGGTATCTCCAGGCTATCTATGCTGACCCCACTCAGGAGGATTCACGGACTCGCACCACTGCTGAGATGCTCGAGGATAAGGACCGTGAAAATCGGGCCTTGAGGTTAGAGCTCTTCAATACCCGTGCTGACCACTGGGCCACTTTGACTCGGTTCGCACCGGCGGTGCAAGCTGGATTTTCAGATATGCGCGATCTCTATCCTATGAGATCTGCTCTGCCAGACGTGATGGGTTGGCGTGATGTAGGAGGCATCACCCCACCTCGCGGTCCCCGCAGGCCACCGTCTGTTGGTCCAAGGCCTCATCCTAGCCCCTATGGTCCACAAGCTCCGCGAGATCGTCTGTTTCCGGATGATCATGTTGAGCTTCCAGGCTATGGAGGTGTCTTCTACGAGGACTACTACGGATCGGTCTGAGTTAGTGGTAGTATCACTAGTTCGCACTAGCTGTGTCGTCTATCGTCCTGCGTGACTCGTGGGATATGACCTAGTTTGTACTCTTTCCGGAGGTGTAGAAAAATAATGTATAGGAGCTTGGAATGCCTCCGATGAGATGTAATCCTCTTTCACCGTAATAGTACTTTGTTTGGTCTTGTACTAAACCCTGTATGGTGTGTATGACGATGGAATAAAGAAGCAGTTTCTGTATTTACCATGTCATACGGATGATCATCTTGCATTCCGAATTATTCCTTACATTTTATGTCCTATGTCGGAATTTTATCATCCTGACTAAATCATTGTCTTGTTTACCTAGGATGGTCAACACGCGCACTAACCCTGCTCCTCAAGAGCAGGCCGAAGGCAGTGAAGTCAGGGATGCAAATCTGCCTCATCCTCCTTCCCTAGCCGAGGTTATGATGGAAGCTGAGAGAAACAAGCGGGAGACCAACCGTTTGTTGGAGCGTATTGAACAGAACACAGCACACCATCAGAGGACTAACGTGGTGTCACTCAGTGATTTTATCAAATTACATCCACCCACGTTCCACCACTCCGTCGAGCCTCTCGACGCTGATGACTGGCTTCGCAGTATCGCTCACAAACTGCGTTCCGCACTGGTAGCGGAGGCTGACAAGGTCACCTTTGCTGCATATCATCTTGAAGGCCCCGCCAGTCTATGGTGGGAGAATTATGGAGCTATGCGCCCAGCGGGCCATGTCACTACTTGGGCTGAGTTCAGTGAGGCTTTCCGTGAACATCACATTCCGGAGGGTCTCATGGACCGTAAACGTGAAGAATTTTGCAGTTTCACCCAAGGCCGACTTTCTGTGGATGTTTACAGCAGGGAGTTTGGTAATCTCGCACGATATGCAACTGAGGAAGTGTCTACTGATGCCAAGAAGCAAGCAAGGTTCCTTAAGGGCCTTAATCCTGAGCTTCGCCGTGACCTCCGTCTGCATGAGTGCACATCTTTTCAGAAACTTGTCAACAAAGCCATCAGTGCTGAAACTGGTCAGACTGACTATGACGCAACACGCAAGCATGGCCGTGACATGGGTTCCTCATCCGGTGCTGGTCCTCAGAAGCGCCGTGTGTGGGTGCCCAACACCGCCCTGCCACCCAGGTTCACACCGAGGCCATCTTTACAGGCGCCTCGCCCCGTTCAACAGTCCGCTCCAGCCAAGCCCTATGGGGGTCCAACCAACAATGCTCCTCCACGTGCCAGCTCCGTGACTTGTTTCAAGTGTGGGGAATCTGGTCACTATATGCGTGAGTGTCCCCAGACCAACCCCAACCAGTCTGCTAAAGCTGTTGGCCGTGGCAAGCCGACAGGAAAAATATTCCACGCCAAACCGGTCACTGCTTCACGTGGCCATGTCAACTGTATCTCTGCCGAAGAAGCTCAAGAGGATCCCAACGTCGTTCTCGGTACGCTTCTTGTTAATTGCCACCCGGCATCTGTTCTTTTCGATACAGGAGCCTCTCACTCTTTTATATCTGAAAACTATGCTCGCTTGCATAACGTCGCATTCGGTGATATGCCAACCTCTATGGTAATTCAAACTCTGGGATCCAAATGGCAAACTTCTAGAGTAAGCCATGGAAATGAAATCCAAGTCGACAGACTTGTTTTTCTCGCATCTTTGATAGCCCTTAAATCTTCAGATATTAATATCATTCTGGGTATGGACTGGATGTCAGCTCATCAAGCCAAGATTGATTGCTTCTCTAGGACTGTTCAACTCACCCATCCTTCGGGGAAGATAGTCAATGTCTTGACCCGAATAGCCAAGCGACAATTATATTCTCTTAACGCCAGCCCTTTGCCAGACCTTGAGGACATTCCGGTAGTCCGTGACTTCCCGGATGTTTTTCCAGAGGAATTGCCAGGTGTTCCACCTGACAGGGATGTTGAGTTCGTAATAGACCTCATTCCAGGAACCGTTCCGATTGCTAGAAGACCCTATAAGATGGCACCCCTAGAACTAGCCGAGCTTAAGAAACAACTCGATGAGTCCTTGAAAAAGGGTTTCATCCGACCTAGCTCATCTCCGCGGGCTTGCCCCGTCCTCTTCGTCAAGAAGAAGGATGGTACGGACCGGATGGTTGTAGATTACCGACCTGTCAATTTGGTCACAATCAAGAACAAATATCCACTTCCCAGGATCAACGACCTGTACGATCAGCTCGCTGGATCCTCAGTCTTCTCCAAGATGGATTTGAGGTTGGGCTACCATCAAATCAAAATCAGAAACGGGGACATTCCTAAAACGGCCTTTGTTACTCGTTATGACCAATACGAGTACACCGTTATGTCCTTCGGTTTAACCAACGCTCCAGCCACCTTTTCTCGGTTAATGAACTCAATCTTCATGGAGTATTTGGATAAATTCGTCGTGGTTTACCTCGATGATATACTCATCTACTCCAAGAACGAGGAAGAACATGCCGAACATCTAAGGCTAGTGTTGAAGAAACTTCGAGAGAATCGCCTTTATGCCAAATTTTCTAAATGTGAATTCTGGTTGCCAGAAGTGACCTATCTGGGTCATGTAATATCTGGTAAAGGTATTGCTGTTAACCCTGAGCGAGTTCAAGCCGTCCTTAATTGGACTCCACCTGAATCGGTCAAGCAAGTTCGGAGTTTTCTGGGCTTAGCGAGCTATTGTCGTCGCTTTGTCGAGAACTTCTCCAAAGTTGCCAAACCTCTAACCGAACTCCTCAAGAAAGATAAGAAGTTCGAATGGACTCCACTATGTGAGCACAGCTTTCAGGAACTGAAAAGACGCCTGACTTCTGCTCCCGTACTGGTACCGCCAGACTTCTCCAAGGACTTTGTTATCTACTGCGACGCCTCGCGACAAGGACTAGGTTGCATTCTCATGCAAGATCGACACGTAATTGCCTACGCTTCACGGCAATTGCACCCACATGAGGAGAATTATCCTACTCATGATCTAGAGCTTGCAGCCGTAGTCTATGCACTTAAGACCTGGCGACATTACCTCCTCGGTAATCGTTGCGAAATATTCACTGATCACCAAAGTCTGAAGTACATTTTCACCCAACCGGATCTGAATCTCAGGCAAAGACGTTGGGTGGAGTTGATCACAGACTTCGACTTAGGAATAACCTACACCCCAGGGAAAGCCAACGTCATGGCTGATGCACTAAGTCGTAAATCTTATTGTAACAACCTGATGTTACAACAAAGTCAACCGCTTCTCCATGAGGAATTTCGGAAGCTAAACCTTCACATTGTACCTCAAGGTTTTCTTTCCACCTTGGTAGCAAAACCTACTCTTTCGGATCAAATCATTGCTGCCCAAAAGCGAGATAAGGGAATATCTAAAATCAAAGAGAACATTGCTAGCGGAGGTGCTAGTTGTTTCTCAACAAATGATCATGGTGTTGTGTACTTTGAGAACCGTCTAGTGGTTCCCAAGAACCAGCATCTACGGCAGTTGATCCTTAAGGAGGCTCATGAATCTCCTCTCAACATTCATCCCGGTAGTACTAAGATGTATCAGGACCTACGCCAGAGGTTCTGGTGGACTAGGATGAAGAGAGAAATTGCTCAGTATATTGCAAATTGCGACGTCCGTCGTCGCGTAAAAGCAGAGCACCAACGGCCTGCTGGCACCCTTCAACCCTTAGCTATTCCTGAATGGAAATGGGATAAAATTGGTATGGATTTCATTACCGGTTTTCCCAGGACCAAGAGAGGGAATAATGCTATCTTTGTCGTTATCGATCGTCTTTCCAAAGTAGCTCATTTCTTACCTGTTCGTGAGAGTATAACCGCTAGTCAGCTGGCAGACTTATACATCTCCCGTATAGTGTCTCTTCATGGTGTTCCTTTGGAAATTAACTCGGATCGAGGAAGTCTTTTCACCTCTCGATTTTGGGAAAGTTTCCAGAATGCTATGGGAACCCGTCTCTCCTTTAGCACCGCTTTCCACCCTCAGTCGAGTGGTCAAGTGGAACGCGTCAACCAAATTCTAGAAGACATGCTTCGAGCCTCTGTTATCTCATTCGGAATGGACTGGGAGAAGTGCCTTCCATTTGCAGAATTCGCTTACAACAACAGCTATCAATCTAGCTTGGGTAAAGCCCCTTTTGAAGTTCTCTATGGACGACGGTGTCGAACACCCCTTAACTGGTCAGAGACCGGGGAAAGACAATTCTTTGGCCCGGATATGATTCAGGAAGCAGAAGAACAAGTTCGTATCGTTCGTGAAAAGTTGAAAACAGCCCAATCTCGTCAAAAGAGTCAATATGACCGAAAACATAAGGCTATGACTTTCGAGGTTGACGAGAAGGCTTATCTTCGGGTCACCCCTCTGAAGGGAACCCATCATTTCGGAATCAAAGGCAAATTGGCTCCTCGTTACATTGGACCTTTTCGCATTCTTGCCAAACGAGGAGAAGTTGCCTACCAGTTGGAACTACCTCCGTACCTCTCCAGAGTCCATGATGTTTTCCACGTTTCTCAACTCAGACGTTGCTTCTCGGATCCTATCCGTGAAGTGGACCACGAAACGCTTGATCTTCAAGATAATCTTACATATCGAGAGTACCCCGTTCGTATCCTCGATCAGGCCGAACGTACCACCCGACGTCATAGTGTCAAGTTTCTCAAAGTTCAGTGGTCGCACCATTCTGAGGATGAAGCAACTTGGGAAAGGGAGGATCGTCTTCGACTGGAATATCCCGCCTTCTTCCCGGAGGAACCCAAATCTCGGGACGAGATTCTTTTGAGTGGGGGTGAGTTGTCACACCCTAGCTAGTCATGCATCAGAGTGTGTGCATCATGTTTAAAATTCCATTTAATTTGAAATGGGGATTTGTGAAACCCTCAGAATCATTTTTGAAAATGATCCAAATAAAAGTTTCTCCAAAAAGGTCCAAGAAAATGCTCATGTTGCTCTCTGAAAATATTGGACAGAGGTAAAAATCAAACCAATATTTTTAGTGGCTCATGGACATTTATTTTGGGCATTTGGAATTAATGCATAAATATTGCATTGGAAATATATTTCTATATATATGAAATATGGTCCAAATATTATGCCATTTATAAAGGAGCTCTGGAATAATGTATCTAGTCCCTGCAAAAATTGGCATAAGTTAAATAAATGATTTAGTATATTATTTAAATCAAAACAAATGTCAGAAATTAGAAAACAAAAAAAAATAAAAGGGAGAAGCTTACCTGGGCTCCTCCCTGTGCAGCCCAGCCAGCAGGCGGCCCAGCCCGTCCCCCTCCTCTGTCGTCTTCGTCCCGACAGAGGGAGGGGAGTGTGGCCGGCGCGCGCGCGCCACCGCGCCACGCCACCTCTCTCCCTGCCTGCCTGCCCTCCCCTCCTCGCCTCGATGCCCCTGGACGACGCCACGCCTTCCCCCCCGCTCTCTCTCACTCTCCCTCGGCTCTTCCCTCCTCTCCCTCGCTCTCTCTCTCACACGGCCGAACACCACCGTCGCCGCCGTTCGCCATAGCAGCCGTCTCCGGCCACCCCTCGCTCCCCCGACTAGCTCAGAAGCTCCGCCACGACCCCCTCTTCCTCCCCACCGCTCCACGGGCCCCCGGAAGCCCTGCATCGCCGCCAC
>NC_041381.1:390330333-390335419 GCF_002162155.2 Triticum dicoccoides
AGCGCGTCTCCGAGCCCGCTTTGACGCCCACTGCAACCGCGGTGAGCCCCCGAGTCGTTTCCCCCTTCTCCCCTGGTCTCTTTCGACCTCTAGGCCTTAGCCCCACCTTGGCCGAGAGCTCCACGCCGCCGGCGATGTCGCCGTCGTGGCCACGGTCACCGTAGCGCCCAACCGAGCACACTATCGTGCTCCACGCCTCACTAGGAGCACGCAGCACGCACCAACGCCTCCCCAAACACCCTGCAACGCCGACTCCGACCGCACCCGAACTCCGGCCGCCGCTCACGAGCTCGCCGTCGACGGTACCGGCCACCCCAGGCTCGGCCACCACCACCGTTCGACGCGCGGGAGCAAGAGCTCTCCAACGAGCCCAAGCACGGCCTCGCCCGTGCCCTGTAGCGCGATCCCGCATCGCGCCGCCATCTCGGGCCTCGCCGGCGTCATGCCGCCGGTGGGATTGACCCACTTTGACCACGGCAGGAACCCCCCTGAGTCCCTGACAGGTGGGCCCAGCCCTGTAGCTAATTAGGATTAGCGCTAACCACTGTTAGTTAACCCCCTGACACTGACCAGTGGGCCCCAGCGCCACTAATCCCTAATTAGGATTAATTTAACCCTGTTAAACCCCCCCTGTCACTAACGTGTGGCCCCCACACGTCAGGTTTGACCCCAGACAGCCGCAGTTGACTACTGACGTCATGCTGACGTCATGCTGGCGCAATAATTATAATTTCTGGATTTAATTTAAATCAGGAAATTCCAGAATATTATTTAAACTTCAAAAATTCATAACTTTTATTCTGTAACTCCAAATTGGACAAATTATATATGAAAAATGATCAGAAAAATCCAATCTATCCATCTGTACTATTTTCATGCATGATCAAACAAGTTAAATTGATGTTTCAAGCAGAACAAGGAAAAGCACTTTAAGAGGCCATGTTTGAGTTTGAAATTTGAATCTTTGATTCAAATTTGTTCAAATCCTTCTGGTTTTAGTTGCATTAGCCCAACACACTCATATTGCTATGTTTCATGCATGCATCATATTGTTGCACATTGTTTGGTGATGGTTGTGTATCGGTGTCCTTTGCGACAGGTTCTGCCTCCGAGGAGTACCGTGATTACCCTAATGAAGAACCGTATCAGTGCATCGAACCATCAGGCAAGCAACCAACCATTTGATCATATCGATACAATCCCATGTTCTCGCTCCTGCTCTCTTTTACTGCATTAAGACAACGCGTTTCAAACTGCTGTGTGCTACGGTAGTTGAACCCATTTCCTCTGCATGACCTGTCATTGCCACAGTAACTAGATGAAACCCACTAGCATGTGTAGGAGTTGATTGAGCCATATGTATGTGTTGTTCCTACCTTGCTATGCCTGCTATGCTTAGAGTCGTGTCAGGTCTGGTTCATCTGGGTGATGGGCTAGAGTGAAATGATTATGTCGGTAATGAGAGTGGTGGGGTGAACACGATTTGGTAAAGGTATCGATGAGAGGCCATGTAGGAGTACATGGTGGGTTGTTTCATTGAAGCCGACCTTAAGCACTGAGATCTGTATGTGTGATTTAAGATACAGCTACTACCATGCATTGGGCCCTGAAATATGACCCCGCTCGACTTCTTATTCACCCTAGCTCTCTGTCCAGGAGTTGCAAGTAGTTTCTGGTGTTTGTAGCCTACTGGAGGCCGTGGACAGCGCTGACCGTAGGGGTGGGCTGTGATGCGGTAGGTACGTGGCACGGTGTACCGAATACCCGTTAGGTATCTCGGGAACCCTGTTCACATCGTTCGGGGCCGTATGGGAAACCTCGGCCGGACTCCCTGCGGATGGAACCTGAATAGGCGATAAACCTGGACTAGAGGCTTAAGTGTTTAGGTAGGTCGTGGTCTACACCCACATCGGCTTTCGCTTGAAGTCTGCCGAGCACATGTCGTGTGCAGACGCTAAGTGGTGGAAACATGTATGAAGGAGTACACCCCTGCAGGGTTAACATGATCTATTCGAATAGCCGCGTCCGCGGTAAAGGACTACTTGGTTGCCTATACAGTTCATAGACAAGTAAATGGAAACTACTAAAAGCCTCAAGATAAGTGTGAGTGCCGAGGATGGCTCTTCCGTAGGAAGACGGAGGTGGATCCTCGGTAGTGTATTGAAGTGGTGAGTAGTGGACTCGTGTGCGCAAAACCATTTCAAGTTGGAGTATCGTAGGATAGCCTAGCCAAGAGTCAAAGCTGGCTTGCTGCAATAACTCCACCAACCCTTCTTGATAATATGCATGTATGTAGGATCTGATGTAAGTCTTGCTGAGTACCTTTGTACTCATGTTGCTATAATCTACATTTTTTACAGAAGACGCTGCAACCCCTTCTGATGGGTTCTATGTAGACGTTGACATCAACGAGTAGGCTAAAGACCCAGGTGGTGACCCTGAGCTTGTGTTGGACCACGTAGTATAGCTAGGCTTTCCAAGCCTCTTTTATTTTACTAGTTGTCTGTACTCAGACAAGTTACTTCCGCTGCTGGTTTGTATGACTGTATGACTTGTATGTTGGGTCGTGAGACTCGTACCTTTGTGTATGTTATGTATGGCTCCCTGAGCCTTGAATAAAGTACTTGTGTCGTAGAGTCATGTTGTGATGCTTCGTTGTATTTGCACATATCGAGCATATTGTGTGTATGATTGAAATGCTTGGTATGTGTGGGATCTGACTATCTAGTTGTTTATCTTTAGTAGCCTCTCTTACCGGGAAATGTCTCCTAGTGATACCGCTGAGCCATGGTAGCTTGCTACTGCTCTGGAACACTTAGGCTGGCCGGCATGTGTCCTTCTTCGTTCCTGTGTCTGTCCCTTCGGGGAAATGTCACGCTTTGAGTACCGGAGTCCTGTTAGCCCGCTACAGCCCGGTTTACCGGAGTCCTGCTAGCCCAGTGCTACAGCCCGGACCCACTTGCTGATGACCGACACGTTCGAAGCTGGGTCATGGATGCCTGTCCCTGTAAGTCTGTGCCACTTTGGGTTTACGACTAGTCATGTCAGCCCGGGCTCCTTATCATATGGATGCTAGCGACACTATCATATACGTGAGCCAAAAGGCGCAAACGGTCCCGGGCAAAGGTAAGGCGACACCCGTGGGGATACCGTGCGTGAGGCCGCAAAGTGATATGAGGTGTTACCGGCTAGATCGATGTGACATCGAGTCGGGGTCCTGACATGCAACAATTAATCGTCCTCCTTTGGATGAGGTTGAAGTATTTTCGAACAAGAGGGCAGGTGAGAGGGCTTTTAAGTTGAGATGCTCTATAGAGAAATTGAAGCCTCCGAGGTTCAGATATATTGATGAGGCGATTAAAATAAAGGATCTTGTTCTCAGCAAAGATTTTGTAACCAAATACCGCGAGTAAGTTTTATGTGTTGTGTGTGCCCTTTCATGCTTTCTGTGTGTTTTATTTTAAATCTAATTTTATTGATCCCATCTGTGTATGTTTACTGCAGGAACGCGTTCTTTATGGTGCATGGTCCTTTTGGTGATGTTGATACTTACAATATTGACTATATCTATGATACATTTGGCAAAGGAGCTTTAATGGATTCGTATATCATGGATTTTGTCATCAAGTACTCGAAGCAAGACCCTGAATTGGGTTTAGCTTATCAATCCGGTGAACGTGTGCTACTTTCACCTTTATTTATCACGGTAAACGTTTGCTGTCATTCTTTCCTACTGCACTGGCTTTTTCATGTCCATGTCTGCTTGCATTGTTTATTCTTTTTTTCATGTCCTTTTTTGTTCTTTTTTGTGTGCAGTACGTTCTTCAAATGGAAACCTCTGTGGCGAGAGATAATGACGGAAATCCTGTGTTGCCAGTTGTGCATAGCTCGTTTGTTTTAGAAGATGCAGTTAACCAGTTCAAATTTTTTGTGAGCGACGGCGCAAGCCTGTTGGATGCAAAACTGGTAAGTTCATTGTTTTTTGTCATTTAATTTTCCTGGTTTGTTGCATTTCTTTTTATAGTTATTTTTGGAACAGTGGTCCTGGTGGTACGCGTCGAAAGAACTTTTCATTTCATTTTTATGTGAACAGATTAGGATGCCGCGATTCAAGGATGGTCATTATTCCTTATACACGATGAACCAGCATCACCAGACCCTTGATATCCATGACCGTAGGAAGTACACTGGCCATCGTGATGTCACGACAAGTTGGCGCAGGACTGACTACCACGCAGATTGCACTGAAGTGGTATGTTTTTTTTCTTTGCCAAGCGTAAAGCTTTTTTTTGTGTTTCTACTGCATTTTTTTATAAACTGCAATTGTTTATGTAGTGCACTTATGCGCGACAGAACTGCATTTTTCTCACGTGCACTTAAAAAAGGGATTGTTTAGACGTTTGAGAACAACTTTTTTTTGTACGTTTGAATATCAACTTTTGATCCGTGATGTGTGTTATTCTTATCTTGTGCTTTTTTTTGGAAGATGGGGAGGATGACTCAACTGCTGAAGGCGATTTATGGTGAAAAAATGTATAAATCGAGGAACCACCCTGACTGGGTTAAATTGGCAGAGAAGCCATCTTACCCCGTCATTGTGTTTCTTCTTGTTCTTTTATGCAGTAGTGCATGTGGATGAATTTGTATATGTATGTGTATTTTATATCAATAACTCATACAATATATATAAGTGTATATTTTTATTTTTTGTTGACGACCATGGTCTATGCGAACTGGCATTTTGTCACGCTTATATGTATGATATGTGTTTGATAAACTGTATTGCATTTGATGCCGAACTTCTTTGTCCAATATAAGAGCACTGCATTTTTTTTCAAGCAAAGTGCTGCATGTGTGTGCATGCCGAAGCTGCATTGCTTTATGATACCGAACTGCTTTTTTTGCCAAAACAAAAAACGCATTGCTTTTTGCCTGTAGTTGCGTTTTGTAGTTGGTTTTTTTATTGTTTGTACGTTAAGGTACATGGGGGGGGGTGCCCCCCCAATTTTTTAGTTGTCTAAATATTTTTGTATTGTTCTTGTACGCACTGCGTGCGTTAGCGCGAGGCCGAGCAGGGGGTGGGGAG
>NC_041381.1:390337183-390340657 GCF_002162155.2 Triticum dicoccoides
CGGGGGTTTTGCACGCGTCCCCTTTGACGGAAAAATAGAATGTCCGCACTGTGCCTGTCAACCAAGCGCACTGCATGCGTTAGCGCGAGGCCGAGCAGGGGGTGGGGAGGGGGGGTCGTGACCCCCGCTCCACACCCCCCTGTGAGGCCGAGACTGGAACAAGCCGGAGCAGGCAGCAACGCGGCTTGCCGCGGTGCCGCATGCGTAGGTGAGTCCGTCATACCCCGTCGCCCCCTGTCTATCTTAGGGGTCTGGCTCCAGGGTTTTTGCGCGCGTCCCCTTTGATGGTAAAACAAAAATGATGTCATTTGTACTGCTTGCACCAACGTTGAGTACTGCACTTTGTGTAGCAAGTGTGTGTGTGTGTGTGTTGGGGCCCTTGTCGTTCTTCATTTATACATGTACTGCACTTCATGCATACACTTGTTGAACTGCCTTATGTTCGTTCTGTGAACTTTATTCACGTTTGTTTAGAAAGGTATACGGATTATATTTTTTTAGATATGTCAATATTAATTTTTACGATTGTGAACTGCATTAATTTTTTTCTTTTTTATGTCCGAGTTTGTAGTCAGATTACCTAATTTTTTTGTTTAATGTTGGTTTTGAATATGTTTTGTATGTGAATAGTATATTTTGGTATCACTCATTAAATTTTTCAAAGTTGTGTAGATACTTGTTCTAATGCAAACTAATTTCTGCGAAAGCAATTGATCACAAGCAAACTGACATTGTTTTTATAAAAGAAATGTTCGATATGAAGCAACGGACATTATCAAAATCTTGCATACATGAAACAAAGAACAACACAATGCCTAAAGTAAAGTGAAACTAAACACAACCCTGATTTTTTCTAGTAGCTGTATTGGAATACAGCCTTGTTCTTCTTCTTCTTTTCTTCTTTGTCTCTTTTTGCCCTATCCAGTCCCATTATGACATCGTAGATGATTCTCCATGACTCATATGTTGTGAATGCATCTATTGCTGCATACTTGATAAGCTTTTCTGGCAGCGGGCAAAATCCCCACAGAGTATGGTCCTCCTTGCGGTTAATTTTTTTCTTCATGTCATGGTAGTGAATGTCTATCATCCTGCCAGCAACATCAGCCAAAGAGTCAAACTTCTTTTTATTGTATGGGTCTCTCCATTCCACCTGAATATCGATGTAGTTGTCGGAGTTGATCTCCAAACCAGATACCTTCAGCTTGCTTTTGTCTCCTTCAATAGTGAATCCGATGAAGGTGTACTCATCATTGATCAGGAATTTGTCTAGTTCTATTGGCCTGCAATATATTTGTACAGAGTGAATATCGTTTATTTCTTTAGAACTAGCAATGTTTTTTTGTGTTTTTCTGAAACTGAACTGCAATATGAATATCTGAATCTGTTGCATTGAGCAGTTGCTAATACTTTGTTCAACATAACTAGTAAATCTGAAAATAGATTGCATAAACAATGCATGTTTTGTGTCTGCTTGTATTCTTGAACCTAATTTCATACATGTTTTGTATGGTAATATTGTAGTGAAGAAAATATAATTAAACTGCGTGTATTGCTAGATAATATAATTCAAGAATTGAACACATGAGTGACATACATGGAGCCAGATCAAAACTGTCAATAAATTTATATGTCATGCTTTTTCAAGAATGAGAACCAAAGGTTAAATATTATGGCAATTGTAGTGAAGAAAATTTAAAATCAATATTGACAAGCAATAGTTATTCTTACCTGTCTTTAGCTGCAGATATGTGGTAGACAAGGCATTCTTTTTGTACGCATAGCTGTAGCACCGCTGCATGCTGTGGCTTCTTGTAGTGTGTGTACTCGACATCAACACCGACTAGTTTGACGGGCATTGCGCCGAGCTTCCTCCTGAACGTGGACAACATCTTGTCCACGTCTTTGGCCTTGCTTATGCAAAGGACGTGGAGCTTGTGATTGCCGTGGAGGTGGACGTCGTGGAGCTCCCTGGTGTACATGCGGCGCTGCTTGTACAGAGGTGCATCCGCCATGATTCTCCTCTGCTCTCTGGTGTTTGTTATAGAGAGAGAGGTTAGTGAAAGGAAGAGCGGAGAAGAAGATGCAATGGTTTTTTTGGGGGAACGAAGCAGTTGTGTTTTCTCCTCTGCTCTCCTCTGCTCTCCCTGACAGGACGTGGGAGAGGTGGAGCGGGGCGGTAGCATGGTGGGGCTCTATTTTAAGTTATGTGGCAACTGCTAACAGGTTCTGCTATGAGGAGGCTCTTGTTAGTGCATTGGAAATCCGGAACGTCGTCGCCTCTTTTTTCGTGATTAGATCACTGAATTCACGCAACTGTCAGAAAATGTGATGATTGTGTCTTCGGTCAATTGTCCAAGTCAGTGCACTTCTTTTCTATCAGAGACAAACTGCTCAGGTCCATGTAGTGTACTGCAGTATGATTCACAGGGATGTACATTTTTTCTCCTCTTGATGGTGTTCTTTCTTTTCTTCTCTTGATTTTTGTGGTAATACAGTGTTTGTGTTGATGGAGAGTAGTGTGGCTAGGGGTGTCGGAGTGCTTTGGTTAAGTAACAGGGCTGCATTCTTATTTCAGCCATACTGCATTGCAGAGTGAAGATAACTGCAATTCAAAAAAAAATACCTGAAGGCTTCCTACGTTTTATTTATTAATATTCTTACAGTGCCGACGCACATTTTATTTTGTTTGTTGTTATTCATTTAAAAAATGTTTGTCATTTTTCTTTTTGATGTTTTATTTTTGAACGTATTGTTTTTTCTTAGTGGGCTTTGTTGGCCATGTGTTCTGGTTGTGAAGACGCAATTGGGCCCAAGTCAGCCAGTGAGTACGTCTGGTTCCCGGTGCGCTGTGTGCGGTCTAATGTTTAGTCCCACCTCGCCCGCGGAAGGCGCGCCCGACATGTTTATAAGCGGTGGCGAGGCCTCTGTGTCGAACTCCTCTTGTTACTTATTTGGGCGCTTGAACATAGCGCTCGCAGCTGTATGCTCTCTGACCTGTGGGCCCATGTGTGGCCGGCCCCATGCACTGTGACTCAGAACGACTCGCCTTCTGTGGGCGCAGATCTATTACGAGACTGGTTGGGGCCGGTAGCACCTGGGTGGTCAAATTTTTTTCTTTTTATTTTTCTGCCTTATGTGTTTTTTCAATGTTGGGGTGTGCACTGCATTGATCAGGGTTATGTACTGCATGTATACGAATTCTGTACTGCATGAACAGTTCTCATTTTTTTATTCCCGTGTTTTTTCTATTATGTAGACTTTTTTTCCCAATGTATTGTAGTGCACTGCTTAGTAAATCTTAAGCGTAATGCGCTGATTATGGTTCTATACTGCACGTTCATATATTTCTGTACTCCATTGATTATTTACGTGTTTGCCTTATGTGTTTTTTCAATGTTGGGGTGTGCACTGCATTGATCAGGGTTCTGTACTGCATGTATACAAATTCCGTACTGCATGAACAGTTCTAAT
>NC_041381.1:390341056-390353194 GCF_002162155.2 Triticum dicoccoides
TTTTTCCCAATGTATTGTAGTGCACTGCTTAGTAAATCATACGCGTAATGCGTTGATTATGGTTCTGTACTGCATGTTCATATATTTCTGTACTCCATTGATTATTTACGTGTTTGCCTTATGTGTTTTTTCAATGTTGGGGTGTGCATTGCATTGATCAGGGTTCTGTACTGCATGTGTATGCATTGTGTACTGCATGAACAGTTCTCATTTTTTTATTCCCATGTTTTTGCTGTCATGTGATCTTTTTTCCCAATGTATGGGAGTGCACTGCTTAGTAAATCATACGCGTAATGCGTTGATTATGGTTCTATACTGCACGTTCATATATTTCTGTACTTCATTGATTATTTACGTGTTTGCGTTTTTCTTTTTCTGGTTTTGCTCTTATGTATTCTTTTTTCAAATTTAGGTTCGTGTATTCGACAGATTCTGTACTACATTCGTACACAACTTGCACTGCATGCTTTCTGTTTGCACACTGCAACTCATTTTTCGTTTTCTGCACTACTCGAATCTAATGATACATTAGCAGACAACAGAAAACAAATTATCACAGATATTCTGTACGACAATTTCATCACCAGCAAACTAAGTTGAACAGAAACAAACTAACATAATCAGATTTCATCATTACAAAGCGATTCTGCATGGCAAGCAAACTAGGTTCAGGACACAAGCAAACTAATGATACATAAGCAAACAACACAAAGCAAATTTGATGATTATTCTACAAGAACGCTGGCATTGTTGGCTCCTGGCCGGCACCATCTTCTTCTTCACCAGTCAGGCTCTCCCCATGCCCAGCTGCTCCTGGCACGCTTCTTGGGGGGCTCCTCCATCTCCAGCTTTGCACGGCGAAGGCCGTCCTAGGTGAGGGTGATGCGGTTCCATATCTCGTACGCTGCGTAGGCGTCCTTTGCCGCGTACTCGATGTGCCTCCTGGACAGAGGCAGGGTGGCCCAGCGCTGGTGCTCGTCGTCGGTGATCTTCTTCTTCATGTTGCTATAGTAGTCGTCGATGATCACGCCGGAGACGTCTCCGAGGGAGTCCAACGGCTTGGTTGCCTCGGGCACCCTCCACTCCTTCTGGATGTCGACGAAGTTGGCGACCTCCAGTTTGACGCGCTCCAGCCTGGTTTTGTCGCCATCGATGGAGAAGCCTACTAAGGTGTACCTGGGGTCGGCGAGGAAGTTGTCGAAGACGGTGCACCTTTCAGTGTCGCTCATTTGGAAGAGCAGCACCGGGTGATTCTTGCCGATGGAGAGCTGGCAGACGGCGGGTTTCTGCATCGCTGCAGGGTCGTTGTCATACTCGAGATCAATGCGGACGATGTTGTGGCGCTGAAGGCTGAGGTGGCGCTCATACTGCGCTAGGGTGATCGCCATCTGGTTCTTGTCGTTGGTGTGGATGACGTGCAACTTGGTGTTGCCATGCGCCTCCATGGCGTTGTTGCCCTTGTACTCGTCGGTGAACTTTATCGCTGGTGGCAGGGCTTGGTGCTTTTGCGTTGATATGGGGCGATTTGGTGTGAGCGCAATGGACAATTGTGTTGTTGTGGACGAGAAGGCCTTTGGCAGGGGTCTGAATTTAAGGGGAAGGGCGCGGGGTACGATGGCCTCGTCGGATGAACTGCACGATCACGTTGATGATGCGATTGTGCAGATCATGGGTTGTTTTTGCATCTGTGATCGTGGGCTTGTGGCGATGGAACTGCTCCGATTGGGTGGTTGTATGCGAACGTGGCTTTTTTTAGGTGGGTTTGTTTTATTTTTTATCAGCACATTTTTTAACCACCACTTTTTTCTATGTGAACGGGCATTTTTTCATGTTTTATTCATGTATACTGCGTGATAACATAACTGCATTGCTTACACTTCCGCACTGCCTCGCGTACAAATCAGAACTGCAACAGTGTATTACTTCATCGTTTTTTGCGTGTCTTTGCTATGTGTTTCGGCGATCTGCATTGCGCAACAGAATGCACTGCATACTTCTACCACCCCGTACTGCATCTTGTTTTTGCTTGTACTTACTGCAGTCCCTGGTACGGGAGGGGTAGGGAAAGGGGGGGGGGGTGCCCCCCCACTTTTTTTTGAACTTATTGTTTTTTATTAGTCGTTTTTGTTGGGCCGGTGTTCGGGTAGTTCAGAGACGCATGTACGTGGTCAATTTTTTTGTGGCTGGGGCCTGTATCATTTGGGTGATCAGTTTTTATTCTTTGTATGATTTTTAATGTCGTGGAGTGCATTGCTTTTTGGTAAATCATCGGTGCACTGCATTGATCATGGTTATGCATTAGATGTGAACTTCATTCCTTACTGCATGTACAGTTCTCATTTTTGTTCTCGTGTTTTTACTTTTTTTGTAATCTCTTTTTCGAATGTATGGGACTGCACTGCTTAGCAAATTACAACTGTACCGCATTGGTTATGATACTGTACTGCACGTTTGTGTACTTCCGCACTGCATTTACTTTTTCCGTGTACGCGTTGTTTTCATCCCGTAAAGAAATGCATAATGTCGTACTGCATCCCGTAAAGAAATGCACTGCATTTTTCTAGTAGTGCGTACTGCATTTGTTTTTTTGCCTATGCTTACTGCACTGTACGGGAGGTTTAAGGGGAGAGCGGAGGGGGGGTGCACATTTTTTTTGTGGCACTCATTTGAAGGTAGACTTTTTTTTCGGATGTGTTTTCTTAACATGCGTTTTGTTTTTTATTTTAACTTTTTTTTACGAACTGTATGTATTTTAATTGTTGTTTTACCGTTTGAACTTCATGATTCTTCACAGAGAACTGCATCATGTGCGTTTTTTATTTTTAGTAATATGTCTGTTTTGATGTAGACTGGCTTATTTTGTCTGGGCTGTTTTTGGGCCGGCCCGTTTTTTGTGACCCTTTTTGCGACACGCGGGCATCCTACGTATCGCTTCCAGGTTATTCCACCGCTCCGCTGTCAGAGAAAGAGACCGAGAACAATCCCCTCTCCTCTCTTGCAGTTTCTCCTGAGGCATCTCTCCCTCGGGCAAAACCGCCACCGCGCGCAGCAACCACCGTCGCCCGGAGAACCGCCGCCCTCAAGAGGTCCTTATTCCTGCATTCCGCGTCGCTGTCCGCTCCGTGAGCCCTTGCCGCTGCGCTCCCGCAACCCTTTCCTGTCTGTTCCCGTCGCCGCCCCCCCTTCCCGCTGCCGTCGCCGCATACGTTTCTTCGGTACGTTCCGCTTGGCTCGGTGTTGATCGTCCCCTCGTCTTGTTTTTGTGATTCTTGTAGTTGCCGTAGCTCTTTTTGCTTGTGTAATTTTTCCATAGGCTGTCGATTTTATCTCGTTTTGAAGTCGATAGTTGTGTGTAGCAATGTGGATCTAGGGTTTCGTGAGATTTCCGCCGATTTTTTTGCTTATGTCTGTCACTTCGTCCTTTGTGTTGCAGGGAAACGCTATGTCTTTGCCGAGCAGGCCGGGAGAAGGAGTTCAGGGTATGTGGAGTGCTTATTCCTTAGGCTTTGTTTATTTTGTTTGATGTTTATCTAGTTTCCTAATTCATCCTGCATATTGGGTTATGCTCTGTTAGTTGTCAACGTTCGTTTGCATTATTTTGTCATGTGATGTTTTTGTAATTTCTTTTTTCTTGTTTTCTTTTGAATCCAGCAAGTGATTGTAGTGCTCATAATGATACACCAATTGTCTCTCCTTGTCCTGGTGGTAAGGATCATGGTGACGAGGGAGGACATGAAGTGAATTCACCGATTGAATCTTCTCCTATAAGTGTGGCCGCTCCTTCTGGTATGTGATTAATTTGTTTATTTTTGTGTATGCTTTGTTTTATCTAGTTTGACATTTTTTGTTGCAGACAACCGTGGATTTAGTATATGCAACACTGCATTTATTTTTGTATGTGAACTCCACTGTATGTATGTGTGAACTGCATTGTTGTTTTATTCAAGTTTTTTGTACAATGCATTATTTTATTTTGAGTTTATGGTTGGAGCACTGCATTTATATGTATAACTGTACTGCATTTGTTCTTTTTGTGCAATTTTTAACGAGCATAGTCAAACTTTATTTTGACGCAGTGTCTGTTTTCCATGCTGGGGCGCCTGGGTTTGAGGAGGTTACTCAATTGATTGACCATTATTTTGTAGAGGGTAATGTTGGTGTGAGCTTTGATCAGAGACGTCCTGTCTTGTCTGAAACACAGTCGCAATCTGTTGATGGTACAGAGGAAGTTACACATGATTGGATGGTCCCGGAACAGGTTCGTCAATATGAGTTGAAGCAAAGCAAGAAGAAGTTGAGGTTTGAAATTGAGTCAAAAGAGTTTGCTGAGAAGGAGAAGCAGAGGAGATCTGGAGATGGTGGCAATGGTGGTAAATTTGGCAAGATGAAGAAGAGGTTGAGTACTGTTGCTGAGGAAGGTGGTACACCTCGGCGGAGTCCACGTGTTGCTGGAATGAAGAAGAATCTTGGCAAGAGAAATGCTGAAGCTGGTGGAAGTGATGATCCTCAGCGCAAATGACTACATGTCACTGAAGGTCCCAATTCTGATGACAACGACTTTTTTCTTGCTGATTATGTGAAGGGTGTTCATCCTTCGAGATGCAAAGACTGTGGTTCATCTAAGAGTGTACCCAAGAGTGCCCATGATGATGTCGACGAAGATGTTGGTGGTGATTCTGGCGAGGAGGTGGTTGCTGCTCCAAAGGTTTGTTGAAGTGCACTACATTTGTTTCCTTCATTTGTTATTCTTTCTGTATTTTCTATATCTCTTTTTTATGCCTAATCTTCTAATGTGGATTGCATTTCCCTTTACACAGAGGAAGAAGTCTAGTAAGAGCAATGCAACTGAAGATGATGGTGAGGGAGATGATTCTCGATTTAACAAGACCGTGCGTTTGTCGCTTCCCACTGTTTGCAAGCTGCTTCTTTGTTGAAAGAGGCGCATTGCAGCCGTGCTAGGAATGCTGGATTTGGTTTTATCTTTGATCTGTCAGTAAAGAAAAATGTGTCACGCATTCTTATGTGCTATCTGATGGGAGTGATTGACCCTGCCACCATGTTAATGGACTTTGGGAATGGCAGGGTTCTTCGAATCAATCGTGATGCAGTTCATCACATTTTTGATTTACCTATGGGACGTCACACTACACCCATGTCTGCTTCCAGCGGTCATGATGACTCGTTGACTGCCCTCAAGGATGAGCTTGGCTTTGACCGTTCAAAAAGTATAGGTGTCAAGGACTTGCTTGAGAAGTTGAAGGTGTTGGTGGAGGAAGATGATTATGTGAGTGTTGACCTTGTTGTGAAGGTGTTCTTCATGATACTTACCAGAATTTGCTGTGCCCGGGGCCTGCAGTTCGTTTGGGTAGAGTTGCTGCGATGGTAGAGAACATGGATTATGCGGCTATGGCTCAGATGGACTTTTGTCAGCTTGTTGTTGATGAGTTACAGGCAGCTGTGGTTAGGTGGCAATCAGTAGGCAGCAAGCAGAATTGTGCAGAGGGTTGTGCCATTGTCCCCCTGATTATGTATCTTGACTGCTTGAAGCTTCGCAAATTTTTAGTCATTCACACGTTGACGTCACACGCGTCATACCTGATGACCAAGGATCTGATGAAGTTGTACAATGAGGATGTGCTTGTGAAGGGAAAGATTTACTTGGAAAGTTACAAATTTGGGAAGCTGCCGGTTAGTGCACCTGATTTTTTAATATCAGATTTAAAAAAAATGTGCAGCCATTATAAATGTGAACTTTTCTAGTACTCACATGTGTACTTCTCTTTGCGTGTTGTCTTTTTTTGCAGTGGAAGGCGTCAGGTGATATTGTGTACAACCGTTTTGTTGCGGTTGTACATGGCAGCTCTGATGCGGGGCCTAGCACTAATGCTAGGTTTTATGAGCCTATCTGTAGTTAGCTTCCTGCCTGTGATGATGAGATGCCACATACTCGTGGTTTCATGCCTCGACAGATGTTTGATAATACAAGCTCTTATAAACAGACATTTGTTGGCGGCAAGAAACATGAGGAGATTGATGAGCTTCTTCTGAAGGTTTTGAAGCTGACGGAGGATTTGCCAACCTTTGGTGACAGGTTTAGGACAGTTGCTGGTTTTTTCCCTGTTGGCCATGGCCCACGAGATGAAGATATTGTTGCTACTCACAATTTTGATTGTGGTGTGATTGAAAGCATGAAGATTGCAGTGACAAATGTTCGATCTTCGTATGCTCAATTGAGATATTCACAAGAAGAAAAATGCGGTCGGTATGAGAAGAATGCTGGGCATATTGTGGACGAAATGATCCATCAGGACACTGGCGCTGGCGCTGATAATGTATGTTCTAGGTTTTCTGGGGATTTGAACCTCTTTTTTGTGTATTATGTTGACTACTCCTCACTATTTTTTTTGTTATAGGCTGGAGTGGAATCTTCTGGTGTCGATGGAACTAGAGACGATGGAGTTGGTCAGGTATAAATACTCCTGCCATGTCTGTTCTGCCATGCTTCCTTTTTTTCTTTGAACTTGCATTTTGTCTGCTTCCCATATTTTTTTGTGTACTTCTCTGTTGTGAAGTGTGTACTGCTTGTGCATAGTTGAAGTTTTTTCTTTTTCGGTTGGTACCATCTTATTTCTCGTTTTTGGGTTGTTCTATGCCCGTAGACTGGTGTTGCTGCTCGTGATGTGCACAAAGGGACCTACGATGGCTCTGGGAAGGATGAGGTCTTTGCTGATGCAGCGTCCCCTCTGGATGTTGTAGCTGATAAGGTATAGTTGTATTACTTGTTCTGTTAGTGGGTTTTAATCTAATTTTTTTGTTGTCTGTTATAAACTTGATTTACGCTGTTATATTCATCCATATGCATTTTCATTTGCGTATGTTAGCTGCAATAGTTTTACATGTGTGATCTTCACTGTTTGATAGAAGTGAACTGCAGTTCTTTTGGCATGCGCGATCCATACTGATTTACATACGTGAGCTTCAGTATTTAACATAATTGAACTGCAGCGTTTGTCAAAGCGAACTACAGTTCTTTTTTTATGTATATGTGGGTTGTAGTTGTAGTTGTGTTTGACACAAGTGTGTTGGTGTTGTTTTACATATGTGGACTGTAGTTGTTATGTGTATGTTGCTAGCAGTCTTTTGACATAAGTGTGCTGTGTGTTGTTGTGTTAGTTATCCCCATGCTTTTTTTTGTGTTACTGTGTGTTTTTAAACTTTCCACAGGTTGGAGAACAAAACGTTGAAGTCCACGTTGATCTGAATCAGGGCAGTTGTGCTATTGATGGCTGTGGCAGTGTTGATGCTTCTGTATCGGTTGCTATTGAGTGTGCAGATCATTATGTAGTTCAAGGATCCCACGATGCTGTTCCCACCAGTCGGCATGAAGATTCTGATGTTGGCATTGAAAAGCCACTAGAGAATGTTGCCCCTGCTGCTAGTGTTGTTGCTTCCCCTGTATGTCTGGTGTCCAATGATGTTCCGGAAGTATCGATAGTGGAGCCTCATGTAGTTGAAGTATCTAAGGACGCTGCTATTGACTAGACTGTTGTAAATCGAGAGAATGCTGATGTTGCTGCAGAAGGAAAGTCCAGTGAGGTAGTGGTGGATTCTAATCGCAACCTATGCAAGAAAATATTTTGCTCAGTTCTGAAGAACAGCAGCCTGAAGATTCTGACACTGAAGGCAAGAGATTTTTTTAACAGTGCAGTTTGATGTTTTTGTCATTGATGTTGTTTAATTACTATGGTATCTGCATTAGATGTTTAATGATAAGTGAAACTTTGATCTTTTGTCTATGATTTTCAAAATAGCTAGCAGAATTCCCTTATCTTAATATTTAAACTTCATTGTTTGGATAAGTGAACTTTATCTTTTTTATTACAGATGATGAACTTCCTGTTGTGACACCGTCGAGCATTGATCCAGCTCTTCTGAAAAGATACAATGAGTTGTACGCTGCTGTTACAAGGGCTCGGAAGGACAAGAAGAAGAAGTATGGTTTTTTAGAAATTGTTTTGTTCATATGTATTATCTAATTTTTGTATTTACCCCTTTTTATTTGTTGTTATTTTTTCAGTATCTTATGTTTGAGTTTTTCATAAAAAATACAGGGACATGATTGCTTTTAAAACTGAGATGGGTGATATTAGCATTGGCGAAGTTGGTCAATCCTTTTGGGATAAAGGGATGCTCACTACAAGGCTCGTAGATCTTCGGGCTTCTTTGCTGGTAGATAAGTTTAAGGGATCTTCGACAATGGTTGTCCCGTGCCATATTTGTGTAAGAACGCAGAAATATTTGTTTTATTTTTTGATTTTCTTTTTTGATTTCGTGCGACGACCTGTTTTGCTTATTTGATTTTTGGTTTTGTTTCGGCAGACAAATATTTGGAATGATGGTATTGTAGGAAGGAGTGTTAAAATGATGTTCTCTTCAAAAGCCGAGGAGCGTGTTGATAAAAAGGATATGGTGAGAGACGTTTTTATGTGTATTTTGCCTATTTTGTTTTTATAGCGTTCTGTTTTTTCTTCTTATAATAATTTTTTTTCATGCTTCCAACATGTCCTTTTTGCAACTTTTGATCCGCTAGATACGAGGGATGGTGTTGATCATTATTGTGTAGTTGCGTTAAATGTGAAAGAAAGGCGATTTGAATTTCTTGACTCGCTCAACAAACTTGGCAGCCCTGATGCGGTAAGGGTTTTTTGGAGGATGGTTAAAAATATCAAGCGTGCATGGAAAGAAGGTAGCTTGAGTTCTGATGAGCCCCTAAATCCTCCCACACTTGATGGATTTGTGTTGAAACATGTCATTGTCCCATCGCAGCCAAATGGGTGTGTTCTTTACAGCCCTTTTGTGTCATACCATTCAAGTTTTTTTTTCACTTCATTTTTGTGAAACTGATGTTTTTTATTCTTTTTATTGCAGGCATGATTGTGGATTCTATATGTTTCAATTCTTGCAGACATGGGATGGTGTTCAAGTTGCTAAGTTTGGGGTGGAGCACATTGGCTACATCAGAAAGGCCATGCTCTATAGCTGGCTAACATCCAGGAAGTGTTGCCTTGATTTAACATCACTTCTAATTTTTGCAGATAAAGGTTGTTTTATTGAACTTCTTTATCCTCGCTTTATTTTATTTTTGTCTGCTGCTTGGTTCCGCTTCTTTATGGGCAAGTGGGCTGCATTGTTCTTTATATGTGGGCTGCATTGCTGTATACAAGTGTGGGCTGCATTGATGTAGAGCAGTGGGCTGCATTGTTCTTTATATGTGGGCTGCATTTTTCTTTATATGTGGGCTGCATTGCTGTATACAAGTGTGGGCTGCATTTTTATTTATATGTGGGCTGCATTGCTGTATACAAGTGTGGGCTGCATTGATGCATAGAAGTGGGCTGCATTTTTCTTTATATGTGGGCTGCATTGTTGTATACAAGTGTGGGCTGCATTGATGCATAGAAGTGGGCTGCATTGTTCTTTATATGTGGGATGCATTGCTGTATACAAGTGTGGGCTGCATTGATGCATAGAAGTGGGTTGCATTGATGTATACAAGAGTGGGCTGCATTCTATTTTTTCTATATACATGTTTTTTGGTTTTTGTGTTTTGTACTGAGTGCTTCCATGTTTTTTCTGCACATTTTTAGGTTTTGATTGGGGGCTTCATGAAGGCTGTACGTCACTGTTTGAGTCCTAGGGTTCTGATGTTGTTATGGAGGATTGTGTCGTTGAAATCTCTCCAGATAATTCTGGTTTGAACACAAATGTGGCGTCTGGACCTGATGGTGGAAGTGTCTCTCGACCTAGCTCTCCACATGATGTATATGATGTTGATGATGATGATTTTGTTACACCGTGTGCACATGTCACTAGGACTAGGAGTGGAGCAATTAATCGTCCTCCTTTGGACGAGGTTGAAGTATTTTCGAACAAGAGGGAAGGTGAGAGGGCTTTTAAGTTGAGATGCTCTATAGAGAAATTGAAGCCTCCGAGGTTCAGATATATTGATGAGGCGGTTAAAATAAAGGATCTTGTTCTCAGCAAAGATTTTGTAACCAAATACCGCGAGTAAGTTTTATGTGATATGTGTGCCCTTTCATGCTTTCTATGTGTTTTGATTTTAATTCTAATTTTATTGATCCCATCTGTGTATGTTTACTGCAGGAACACGTTCTTTATGGTGCATGGTCCTTTTGGTGATGTCGATACTTACAATATCCACTATATCTATGATACATTTGGCAAAGGAGCTTTAATGGATTCGTATATCATGGATTTTGTCATCAAGTACTGGAAGCAAGACCCTGAATTGGGTTTAGCTTATCAATCCGGTGAACGTGTGCTACTTTCACCTTTATTTATCACGGTAAACGTTTGCTGTCATTCTTTCCTACTGCACTGGCTTTTTCATGTCCATGCCAGCTTGCATTGTTTATTCTTTTTTTTCATGTCCTTTTTTTGTTCTTTTTGTTGTGCAGTACGTTCTTCAAATGGAACCTCTGTGGCGAGAGATAATGATGGAAATCCTGTGTTGCCAGTTGTGCATAGCTCGTTTGTTTTAGAAGATGTAGTTAACCAGTTCAAATTTTTTGTGAGCGACGGCGCAAACCTGTTGGATGCAAAACTGGTAAGTTCATTGTTTTTTGTCATTTATTTTTCCTGGTTTGTTGCATTTCTTTTTATAGTTATTTTTGGAACAGTGGTCCTGGTGGTACGTGTCTAAAGAACTTTTCATTTCATTTTTTATGCGAACAGATTATGATGCCGCGATTCAAGGATGGTCATTATTCCTTATACACGATGAACCAACATTGCCAGACCCTTGATATCCATGACCGTAGGAAGTACACTGGCCATCCTGATGTCACGACAAGGTGGCGCAGGACTGACTACCACGCAGATTGCACTGAAGTGGTATGTTATTTTTTCTTTGCCAAGCGTAAAGCTTTTTTTGTGTTTCTACTGCATTTTTTTATAAACTGCAATTGTTTATGTAGTGCACTTCAGCATATGTGCGACAGAACTGCATTTTTCTCACGTGCACTTAAAAAAGGGATTGTTTAGACGTTTGAGAACAACTTTTTTTTTACGTTTGAATATCAACTTTTGATCCGTGATGTGTGTTATTCTTACCTTGTGCGTTTTTTGGCAGATGGGGAGGATGACTCAACTGCTGAAGGCGATTTATGGAGAAAAAATGTATAAATCGAGGAACCACCCTGACTAGGTTAAATTGGCAGAGAAGCCATCTTACCCGGTCGTGCAAGCGCAGGGAGCAAATGAGTGCGGAATCTATGTTCTGAGGATGACACAGTTGTATGACGGCCAACGTCTAGTTGAGAAAATTTTGAAATCCTATGTAACAGCTTCTCTATTTTCTTTTTCACTTTTTTATTCTTTATGACGACCTTTTTTTAATCACTTGTGTGCATTTGTTTTCTTTTTTTCAGCCTGCTGCTGAAGATTGGAAGGCGGAGTACATGTTCCAGCTGCTGTTCAATCCTTTGAACATGTTGTGTTATGAAGACATGTCGCCTGAGTTATGTGAACTGATTGCAGACCTCGGGCTCACTTCCCTGTCGCAACCGCAAACGCAGTTGCAGATGCAGTAACAGTCATTTGGGGCACTGTTTTCTACTAGGTGCAAAAGGCTGTGCATGGACAATAGCTAGGGTTTGATGTTGTGTTTGTGTGTGCTGACTAAGGTAGATAATGTATGAAAAAGACTTTTTATTCTGTCATTGTGTTTCTTCTTGCTCTTTTATGCTGCAGTGCATGTGGATGAATTTGTATATGTATGTGTATTTTATATCAATAACTCATACAATATCCATAAGTATATAATTTTATTTTTTGTTGACGACCATGGTCTATGCGAACTGGCATTTTGTCAAGCTTATATGTATGATATGTGTTCGATAAACTGTATCGCATTTGATGCCGAACTTCTTTGTCCAATATAAGAGCACTGCATTTTTTTGTCTTTCAAGCAAACTGCTGCACGTGTGTGCATGCCGAAGCTGCATTGCTTTATGATACCGAACTGCTTTTTTTGCCAAAACAAAAAATGCATTGCTTTTTGCCTGTAGTTGCGTTTTGTAGTTGGTTTTTTTATTGTTTGTACGTTAAGGTACATGG
>NC_041381.1:390354685-390372025 GCF_002162155.2 Triticum dicoccoides
CGCACTGTGCCTGTCAACCAAGCGCACTGCATGCGTTAGAGCGAGGCCGAGCAGGGGGTGGGAAGGGGGGGGGGGGTCGTGACCCCCCCTCCACATCCCCCTGCGAGGCCGAGCCTGGAACGAGCCGGAGTAGGCGGCAATGCGGCTTGCCATGGCGCCGCATGCGTAGGCGAGTCCGTCATACCCCGTCGCCCCTGTCTATCTTAGGGGTGTGGCTCCGGGGGTTTTGCGTGCGTCCCCTTTGATGGAAAAACAAAAATGATGTCATTTGTACTACTTGCACCAACGTTGAGTACTGCACTTCGTGTAGGAAGTGTGTGTGTTGGGCCCTTGTCGTTCTTCATTTATGCATGTATGACACTTCATGCATACACTTGTTGAACTGCCTTATGTTTGTTCTGTGAACTTTATTCACGTTTGTTTAGAAAGGTATACGGATTATATTTTTTAGATATATCAATATTAATTTTTACGATTGTGAACTGCATTAATTTTTTTATTTTTTATGTCCGAGTTTGTAGTCAGATTACCTAATTTTTTTTGTTTAATGTTGGTTTTGAATATGTTTTGTATGTGAATAGTATGTTTTGGTATCACTCATTAAATTTTTCAAAGTTGTGTAGATACTTGTTCTAATGCAAATTAATTTCTCTAAAGCAATTGATCACAAGCAAACTGACATTGTTTTTATAAAGGAAATGTTCGATATGAAGCAACGGACATTATCAAAATCTTGCATACATGAAACAAAGAACAACACAACGCCTAAAGTAAAGCGAAACTAAACACAACCCTGATTTTTTCTAGTTGCTGTATTGGAATACAGCCTTGTTCTTCTTCTTCTTTTCTTCTTTGTCTCTTTTTGCCCTGTCCAGTCCCATTATGACATCGTAGATGATTCTCCATGACTCATATGTTGCGAATGCATCTATTGCTGCATACTTGATAAGCTTTTCTGGCAGCGGGCAAAATCCCCATAGAGTATGGTCCTCCTTGCGGTTAATTTTTTTCTTCATGTCATGGTAGTGAATGTCTATCATCCTGCCAGCAACATCAGCCAAAGAGTCAAACTTCTTTTTATTGTATGGGTCTCTCCATTCCACCTGAATATCAATGTAGTTGTCGGAGTTGATCTCCAAACCCGATACCTTCAGCTTGCTTTTGTCTCCTTCAATAGCGAATCCGACGAAGGTGTACTCATCATTCATCAAGAATTTGTCTAGTCCCATTGGCCTGCAATATATTTGTATAGAGTGAATATAGTTTATTTGTTTAGAACGAGCAATGTTTTTTTTGTGTTTTTCTGAAATTGAACTGCAATATGAATATCTGAATCTATTGCATTGAGCAGTTGCTAATACTTTGTTCAACATAACTAGTAAATATGAAAATAGATTGCATAAACAATGCATGTTTTGTGTATGCTTGTATTCTTGAACCTAATTTCATACATGTTTTGTATGGTAATGTTGTAGTGAAGAAAATATAATTAAACTACGTGTATTGCTAGATAATATAGTTCAAGAATTGAACACATGAGTGACATACATGGAGCCAGATCAAAACTGTCAATAAATTCATATGTCATGCTTTTTCAAGAATGAGAACCAAAGGTTAAATATTAAGGCAATTGCAGTGAAGAAAATTTAAAATCAATATTGACAAGCAATAGTTATTCTTACCTGTCTTTAGCTGCAGATATGTGGTAGACAAGGCATTCTTTTTGTATGCATAGTTGTAGCATCGCTGCTCGCTGTGGCTTCTCGTAGTGTGTGTACTCGACATCAACGCCGACTAGTTTGACGGGCATTCCATCGAGCTTCCTCCTGAACGTGGATAGCATCTTGTCCACGTCTTTGCCCTTGCTTGTGCAAAGGACGTGGAGCTTGTGATTGCCGTGGAGGTGGACGTCGTGGAGCTCCCTGGTGTACTTGCGGCGCTGCTTGTACAGAGGTGCATCCGCCATGATTCTCCTCTGCTCTCTGGTGTTTGTTATAGAGAGAGAGGTTAGTGAAAGGAAGAGCGGAGAAGAAGATGCAATGGGGTTTTTTGGGGGGACGAAGTAGTTTTGTTTTCTCCTCTGCTCTCCTTTACAGGACGTGGGAGAGGTGGAGCGGGGCGGTAGCATGGTGGGGCTCTGTTTTAAGTTATGTGGCAACTGCCAACAGGTTCTGCTATGAGGAGGCTCTTATTAGTGCGTTGGAAATCCGGAACATCGTCGCCTATTTTTTCGTAATTAGATCACTGTATTCATGCAACTATCAGAAAATGTGATGATTGTGTCTTCGGTCAATTGTCCAAGTCAGGGCACTTCTTTTCTATCAGAGACGAACTGCTCAGGTCCATGTAGTGTACTGCAGTATGATTCAAGCAGATGTACTTTTTTTCCTCCTCTTGATGGTGTTCTTTCTTTTCTTCTCTTGATTTTTGTGGTAATACAATGTTTGTGTTGATGGAGAGTAGTGTGGCTAGGGGTGTTGGAGTGCTTTGGTAAAGTAACAGGGTTGCATTCTTATTTCAGCCATACTGCATTGCAGAGTGAAGATAACTGCACTTCAGAAAAAAAATACCTGAAGGCTTCCTGTGTTTTATTTATTAATATTCTTACAGTGCCGATGCACATTTTATTTTGTTTGTAGTTATTCATTTAAAAAATGTTTTTCATTTGTCTTTTTGATGTTTTATTTTTGAACGTATTGTTTTTTCTTAGTGGGCTTTGTTGGCCCTGTGTTCTGGTTGTGAAGACGCAATTGGGCCCAAGTCGGTCTGTGAGCACGGTTGGTTCTCGATGCGCTGTGTGCGGTCTAATGTTTAGTCCCACCTCGCCCGCGGAAGGCGCTCCCGACATGTTTATAAGCGGTGGCGAGGCCTCTGTGTCGAACTCCTCTTGTTACTTATTTGGGTGCTTGAACACGGCGCTCGCAGCTGTATGCTCTCTGACCTGTGGGCCCATGTGTGGCCGGCCCCATGCACTGTGACTCAGAACGACTCACCTTCTTTGGGCGCAGATCTATTACAAGACTGGCTGGGGCCGGTAGCACCTGGGTGGTCAATTTTTTTTCTTTTTATTTTTCTGCCTTATGTGTTTTTTCAATGTTGGGGTGTGCACTGCATTGATCAGGGTTCTGTACTGCATGTATATGAATTCCGTACTGCATGAACAATTCTCATTTTTTTATTCCCGTGTTTTTTCTATTATATAGATTTTTTCCCCAATGTATTATAGTGCACTGCTTAGTAAATCATACACGTAATGCGTTGATTATGGTTCTGTACTGCACTTTCATATATTTCTATACTCCATTGATTATTTACGTGTTTGCCTTATGTGTTTTTCAATGTTGGGGTGTGCACTACATTGATCAGGGTTTTGTACTGCATGTATACGAATTCCGTACTACATGAACAGTTCTCATTTTTTATTCCCGTGTTTTTTCTATTATATAGACTTTTTTCCCAATGTATTGTATTGCACTGCTTAGTAAATCATATGCGTAATGCGTTGATTATGGTTCTGTACTGCACGTTCATATATTTCTGTACTCCATTGATTATTTACGTGTTTGCCTTATGTGTTTTTTCAATGTTGGGGTGTGCACTGCATTGATCAGGGTTCTGTACTGCATGTATATGAATTCCGTACTGCATGAATAGTTCTCATTTTTTTATTCCCGTGTTTTTTCTATTATATAGACTTTTTTTCCCAATGTATTGTAGTGTACTGCTTAGTAAATCATACGCGTAATGCGTTGATTATGGTTCTATACTGCACGTTCATATATTTCTGTATTCATTGATTATTTACGTGTTTGCGTCTTTCTTTTTCTGGTTTTGCTCTTATGTATTCTTTTTTCAAATTTATGTTCGTTTACTATTTTGTTGGGTATGTTAAGACTTCATTCGACAAATTTTGTACTGCATTCGTGCACAACTTGCACTGCATGCGTCCTGTTTGCATTATGTACGACAATTTCATCACCAGCAAACTAAGTTGAACAGAAAGCAAACTAACATAATCAGAGTTCATCATTACAAAGCGATTCTACATGGCAAGAAAACTAGGTTCAACACACTAGCAAACTAACGATACATAAGCAAACAACACAAAGCAAATTTGATGATAATTCTAAAAGAACGTTGGCATTGTTGGCTCCTGGCCGGCACCATCTTCTTCTTCACCAGTCAGGCTCTCCTCATGCCCAGCTGCTCCTGGCGAGCTTCTTGGGGGGCTCCTCCTTCTCCAGCTTTGTACGGCGAAGGCCGTCCTGGGTGAGGGTGACGCGGTTCCATATCTCGTACGCTGCGTAGGCGTCCTTTGCCGCGTACTCGATGTGCCTCCTGGACAGAGGCAGGGTGGCCCAGCGCTGGTGCTCGTCGTCGGTGATCTTCTTCTTCATGTTGCTGTAGCAGTCGTCGATGATCACGCCGGAGACGTCTCCGAGGGAGTCCAACGGTTTGGTTGCCTCGGGCCCCCTCCACTCCTTCTGGATGTCGACGAAGTTGGCGACCTCTAGTTTGACGCGCTCCAGCCTGATTTTGTCGCCGTCGATGGAGAAGCCTGCAAAGGTGTACCTGGGGTCAGCGAGGAAGTTGTCGAAGACGGTGCACCTTTCAGTGTCGCTCATTTGGAAGAGCAGCACCGGGTGATTCTTGCCGATGGAGAGCTGGCAGAGGGCGGGTTTCTGCGTCGCTTCAGGGTCATTGTCGTACTCGAGATCAATGCCGACAATCTTGTGGCGCTGGAGGCTGAGGTGGCGCTCGTACTGCACGAGGGTGATCGCCATCTGGTTCTTGTCATTGGTGTGGATGACGTGCAACTTGGTGTTGCCGTGCGCCTCCATGGTGTTGTTGCCCTTGTACTCGTCGATGAACGTCATCGCTGGTGGCAGGGCTTAGTGCTTTTGCATTGATATGGGGCGATTTGGTGTGAGCGCAATGGACACTTGTGTTGTTGTGGATGAGAAGGCCTTTGGCAGGGGTCTGAATTTAAGGGGAAGGGCGCGGGGTGGGATGGCCTCATCGGATGAATTGCACGATCGCGCTGATGATGCGGTTGTGCAGATCGTGGGTTGTTTTTGCATTTGTGATCGTGGGCTTGTGGCGATGGAACTGCTCCGATCGGGTGGTTGTATGCGAACATGGAGTTTTTTATAAGGTGGGTTTGTTTTATTTTTGATGAGCACATTTTTTTAACCACCACTTTTTTCTATGCGAACGGGCATTTTGTCATGTTTTATACATGCATCCTGTGCGATAATGAACTGCATTCGTATATAGTCCTGCACTGCATCTGCTAGAATACAGTACTGCACTTGTGTATACATGTGCGTACTTCACTATTTTTTTAGTTTATTTATTCGTGTAGGGTAATCAGGAACTGGATTGCCATACCGCACTACATCGTGTAATGTAATGCACTACATTTTTTACAGCCACGTACTACATCTTGTTTTTGCTTGTACTTACTGCAGTCCATGGTACGGGAGGGGTAGGGAAAGGGGGGGTGCCCCCCTTTTTTTTAACTTATTGCTTTTTCTTAGTCGGCCTTGTTGGGCCTGTGTTCGGCTAGTTTAGAGATGCAATTGGGCCCAAGTCGGCCTGTGAGCACGGCTTGGTTCCCGTTTCGCTGTTTGTGTGTCCTAATGTTTAGTCCCACCTCGCCCGCGGAAGGCGCGCCCGACCTGTTTATAAGTGCTGGCGAGGCATACTGGTCGAACTCCTCCGTATACTTATCTGGGCGCTTATACACGGCGCTCGCAGCTATATGCCCTATGACCTGTGGGCCCATGTGCAACCGTCCCCATGCACTGTGACTCAGAACGACTCCCCTTCTATGGGTGCAGACCTATTACGATACTGGCTGGGGCCGGTAGCACCTGGGTGGTCAATTTTTTCCTTTGTAACTTTTTCAACGTTGGGGCGTGCACTGTTTTTTTAGTAAATCATGCATGCACTGCATTGATTTAGTTTCAGTACTGGATGTGCATGCATACCGCACTGCACATTTTTTGCGCTACATTTTTGTGCACTGCATCGGTATCATTTTTCTTTATTGTTTTTCCTCTTTCGTATCCTTTTTTCTTAGTGTACGGGTGTGCACTGTTTTTGTGCCCCTATGCGCACTGCATTCGTCGTAGTTCTGTGCTGCAGGTGTACACATTTTGCACTGCGTGCATCCTTCTTTGTGCCAAAAAGCATGTACTGCACTTCATGCACACATATAGTGAACTTCCTGGTACGAATTTGGAGATCTGCACACATAAAATGGTCTGTGGATTATAATTTTTTAGAGTATTATTTTTTAATGATCTGTGGTTTTGTTCGTGGGAATTGCTGCAGTCAAAGTACACCTTCTTTTTTCGTTCCTCTTTCTTTGGTAACATAAGCCTTTATTGATTGTCCTTTATTCTTGGGAACATAATTTCCATTAAGTTCCCTTTAATTTTCAGTTTTGACCTTTTTTCATTCCTCTTATATAAATGAAGGCTAACTTATGCCCTTCCTTTGCATTTCATTTTCTCCTCTAGCCGCAAGTTCTCTCCTTTCTCCAGCCTATTTTTTTTTGCTTTTTTAGGTTTTTGCTGCGATGGCTCCAGGCCCCTGTGTGTATCTCTTCTGCTGCGGCCATGGTTGTGGTGTGCCGACGCACTGCAATTGTTCAGCTTGCTCGCATGCCCGTCGTGCTCGTCGTGGTGGGAAGGTATTGTGCCGAACTGGGCGAGCCGAGCAGCTTGCATATGGTACAGTATTCACGGAAGGATTGGATATGGGCCACATCAACGTATCTGCGTTCTATTCTGCGCTGCTTTGCCGTGGCCTTGGTTGCACGAGTCCTTTTGTCCATCAGCTTACGCCAACAGATGTGGAGACTCACTGCAAGATGGTATGTTTTGTTAGATATGATTTTTTTCTTTGTGTTTTTTTGTATAATTCCATTGTATTCTGAACTTGTACTAACTTAGGAACGCACTTTTTTCTTTGTTTTTTGAAGTGTACTGCAATGTGTTCTTATTTTCTTGTTTTTTTGCTTGTGTGCATGTAGCTTATGTTTTAGTTTACAGGTTAGAATATGTGAACTGCTTATATATTAGCTGAGCACTTCATATTTCTACATTTTTTCAAATTTGTATGGTGTGTACTACATGTAGGTAGACTACAATACTGCATTATAGTTCTAAGCGAACTGCATATTTTCATGTTCCATACTACAGATTGAAACATTTTATATATACTACTTGTTGGACTGTTGTGCACTTCATCTATCTCTATTCACAATATGAGTATTGTGCTGCTAGTTTCATTCTCAAACAGTTTTATTATTTTTTACAAAAAATTCCTCAACGAGCTGTTAGGTATGTGCGACTCAAGAAGAAAGGAATTCTTCAAGTTGTTCTTGGTAATGGATACCTTCAACCAGCCAAGTACAGTGTAGGCGTTGACGAGCGGCTGTGTCTGCACAAAGGGTGGAAGGAATTTGTCATTGATTGTGGCCTGAAGTCTGAGCAAGTTGTTGTCCTCAACTTCTTTGAACTCAAGGATCGTACTGTTAGAATCACGTTTGACGTGATTGGCTAAGGTTATGAGGTTGATTTGTAATAACTACTTTTGCGTGTTGAACGCTTCATCTTTTTGATGTGTTTTGTAATAAGCACTTTTGTGATCTGAACTGCTTCAATTATTATTCAACGGGAAATTTGTGTTTGCATGGTTACAATATGTGAACTGCTTATATGTCAGCTGAGCAGTACATGTTTCCACATTTTTTTCCAATATGCATGGTGTGTACTGCATGTAGTTAGTCTACAGTACTGCATGATAGTTCGAAGCGTACTGCATATTTGTAAGTTCCATACTGCATATTGAAATGCGTTTTATATGTACTACTTGTTGGACTGCAGCAATCTAACAGCATTTTTTACATGGTTTTTGAATCAAAACGTGTCAATGTTTTACTCAAGACTGTTATATATATGGTATACTCTATATACCATTTTCTCCTCGCATGGTTTACACAAAATTTAAACTGATACATATGTCATAGAGATAAGCAAATTGCTATGCATACGATTAATTTATTGTCTGTTCATCTATTTGGTCGTTAACCTGCTGCTTCTGCGCGGTGACTGGAGCATGTCTAACATCGCACTTTCTTTTGTTTTCCATGGCAGTGTTGCTGGTTCTTGTCTCTGCACCTTTGTGTTTGTAGCCCCTCGCGTGCTGGTTGATGGTTGCTTTCGTTTTTCAGCGCTGTGAACTGCATCCTTCTTTGTTCCGCGCTTACTGGTTGATGGCTGCTTTGGTTTTTCAGCGATGTGGACTGCATCCTTCTTTGCTCCCCGCGTGCTGGTTGATGGCTGCTTTGGTTTTCCAGTGCTGTGAACTGCATCCTTGTTTGCTCCCCGCGTGCTGGTTGTTGGCTGCTTTCGTTTTCCAGTGCTGTGAACTGCATCCTTCTTTGCTCCTACCTTGTTTTTTGAAAGTGGTGTTGTTCTCGTTTTTTTTCTGTACAACAGCATTTCCTTGTGGTGGTCTTGTTGATATTGTTTCTTCATGTTCTTCGTCCTCTTAACTCTCTTCAGTCTCTTCACTCTCTTCTTCCTCTTCATCATCTTCATCATCTGTTTCTTCATAAGCCACTGTTTCTTCAGTTTCTTCACGTTCTTCGTCCTCTTCACTCTCTTCTTCTTCCTCCTCTTCTCCATCTGCTTCTTCATAAGCCATTTCTTCTTCAGTTGTGTCACCATCTTCTTCTTTGATCTCACCTTCTTCGTCTTCCTCATTTTCTGATCTTTTTCTTTTTCTTTTGGGGCAAGTTCTTGAATTGTGTCTCTTCCTCTTTTTGCAGATCTACAACGTCTCGGTTTCGTCCATTTCTTAGTGTTGTGAGTGGAATTTCCGTTTTTTTGTGCATCTCCATGTCCTCGTTTTTCTTGTTCATTTCTTTTTGTACACTTCCTGGAATTATGGCCGCTGATTGCATTACATGTTTTGCACCTTCTTACTCCTAATGGGTGACCATCACTGTCCAACTCAGGCTGTGGCTTACTGTTTTTGTCATCATTTTTCTCCTTGCATGCCACCTTTTTCTGGGTTGTGTCTCCCCCTTTCTTTCTTCCTGTTGTGTTTGAAACAGGAGGTGGAAGAATTGTTTCCTTTTTGATAGCACCAGTTCCGATGTGTTCAGTATTTTCTACTTGCTCGGCATTATTGTCATGCTGGTATTTCTCTGCTTGCTTTAGTTTTGCTGCTTCTTCTTCTTCTTCGTTGAGCACGCCAACTTCCTCTATCAGTGCCCTCATACCAAACAACGCTCTGTGGCACCCAGCGTCGGACCTTGTCGCTCTGTTTGCAAGGTCCATTGCTGTTTCTGTCAGCAATTTTCTACGGCAAAAAAGCGAGGTTCCATCTGGTGCTGTTTGTTCGTAGTCTCTTTTGTCAAATGTTGCATCTAATCTTGCGTTACGGGTGTATCTTTTCTTGATGTACACCTTAGGAATGTTGAGTACTCTCAAATGAGAAAGCATGCATAAGACATGGACGCAAAAGAGGCCTGCAGACAAACACATGATTTTTTTTGTTCTGTAAGTGAACTGCATGAAATTAGTAAACATATATTTTTTTCATTATTTGTTCATTTTTTAAAGAAGTGAACTTCATTTGGTTTTGTGAATTACTCACGCATGTGTACTTTTAAAGTTCATTAAGTGAGCTTTCGTGCATGACTATGAGAATCTAGATTTTTTTTTGCTAGGAGTCTCACCTGTGTGTGTCCAGAGTTTGCACTCACATTCGTAGACACCTTTCTGTTCATCGGCGACCACTTGGAAATTATGCCTTGCCCAGTCAAATGCATCCGATCTGTTGTAGTGGTGTACGAGATACTTTGTCGGGTTCTCAGGGCACCGTTCTGCTCTGAATGCAGTGCTACGGTAGAGTGTTTCTTTGAAATCTGCAAACACTACCCTTGTATACACTTTTGATAGCTGAACTTCAAAGCCAAACTTTGTTGTTGTTTTTACCTCTGACTGCATGATCACAAATGCACTGTTACGAACCAGAGAAATGAAAAAATTGTTTCTTTTTGTAGTCATATTTTTTTAGCAGTTTTTGATTAACATTTTGTTTACCTCATTTGCTACTGTCTCTGCGTGCTCGACGGCCTTCTTGGTCTGAATGCACTTGTCCACCTGCTGAGCAAACAGATGGAGATCATGCTTCTCCCTGACAAAAATTTTCTTCAGTATGCGGTTCATGCTCTTGCTTCTCTGTGTGGAAGTCATTCGAGCACAGAAAATTTCCTTGTAGTAAGCTGAGATCCACTCGTGCCTGTCATCCCACAGCGAATTCATCACTTCTCGTCTTGCAAGTTGTACCTTTGAATGAGGTTCTTCCATGCTTGTTCAAATTTTGACGACATTAGTGGGTGGTTCAGCACTGCATTGAGTTCATCCTTGAGCTTCTCGTGCGCCTTATACAGCAAGGCGAGGTGGTCCTTGTACTTCTTCATGATATGACACCGACACAACTTATGCAGAGTTTGTGGGAGGATAGTTTTTAATGATGCCTTCATCAAAGAACACTGGTCTGAGAAGAGACAAACAGTGTTTTTTTATTAAGTTGTTTGCGTGTGTGCAAGATAGATGGAAGAAATATAAGTGCACAAAACAAAACGTAAGTATGCAGGGTTTTTTTATTTTTTGTACCTGTGAGCATGCAGATTGGCGGCTTGTTGTTCATACACCTCAGAAAGGTTTTGAAAACGCACTCAAATGATGGTATTGTTTTGTCTCGCACGAGTGCAACAGCAAATATGGTGCTCTGTAGATGATGGTTCACCCCCACAAACACTCCCAGCGACATGTGGAATTTGTTAGTTTTATACATCGTGTCAAATGTAACACAGTCTCCAAAATCTTCATACGATCCTCTGCAACTTGCGTTCGCCCAAAACACGTTTCTTACACAGTTATCTGCATCAACGTCATAATCATAGAAGAACTCTGGGTTTATCTTTTGCATTTTCTCGAAGAAATCCAGAAGTTTCTTGACATCATCTTCAGACTCTTCTCTGGCAAACTTCTGTTTCCTGCATTTTCAGAGACAATGCAAAGTTATCTCATCGAATAGATAATAATTACAGACAGAATGCTCAAGAGATATGCTCTATTACGTGCTTACTTGTTTACCCAGTCGCGGCTAGTATGTCCCATGTACTGCAAACCACCGGACATACGCGACAGCGTCGACATCATCTGAGCATGTGTGTGGTTGTCCAGTTGCATGTCTTTCACTAACTGGTCTATCAAATGATCGTCTTTTTTGTGCAATCGCATGTGCAAAAGCATCCCGGGGCTTTCCAGCATCTTGTGATTGTGGTTGAGTTGAACCATTTCTATCACAAATTTGCCATCCTTCCTTTTTTTATTCTAATCTTTGCATAGCAACCAATCCTTTTTGATGTCTTCTGACGTACCCGGTGATAATCTGACACAGCTTGCTTGTGCACCCCTTCTCTTGAGCAGACAATGTAGGCATTTGTCCTGTGTTTTGCCCTCTTGCGTATACCAAACCCTGCACATCTTGCATAATTGTTGTAAAAGTCCCATGCCTTGTCGTACGTGGTGAACTTCATTCCAGCAGGAAGTACGAGGTTCAGCGGCATGTTTTTATCCTGCATTAATTGCAATGCTCTATGAGATAATTTGTTTTGTTCTATTTTTTAAATACGAGGAGTGCATACGAGCTTAATAAAGCATTTTGCAATGTTTCTAGCCAAACCTCACAAGAAATATCAGTGTGCACTACAATGTTATCTGAATGGACTGCAACTATTTTTTTTCCAGACCATAAACTTACATGTGTGTAGAGTCGTTCGCCCGATGGTGTTTGCAGCTCTCCAGGTTGTATTGGACATGGCGGGGTTATAGCAGATTTGTGTAGTTGAGGATCTCGCGGCGGCACCAGTGAGGAGGATTTGTACCCGCTGTTTACTTTTGACTGAGGCACCGTTGGTGGTCGCAGCATAGAAGTTGATGCAGCAGGTCTGGTTGGAGCTCTGTTTTTTGGTGCAGCAGGTGGACGCTGAGCTCTGTTTTGGGGTGCGGCAGGTGGACGTGGTGGTAATCTAGTGTTGTGACGATGTCTCGGTGGATTGGTTTGAAAATTTTGGAGCAGTGGCACATCATCATAGACATAATCATCATCTACTTCAACATCGTGTTCAACTGCGTCATCATTGTCTGTTCGGACATGCTGTCCAAATGTAGTGAACTCGTGCTTATACCCTGGGTTGAGAACTGTTATCGGCTCATCTTCATCGTCATCGTCTTCATCATCGTGTTGGTGAGTGCCTTCCCAGACGAATGTGACATCATCGTCACCTTCAACTACATCTTCTTCCTGGGAAAAATCTTCTTGTGGAGAGTACTGCACCCTGTTTGTCGTCGTGAAGAATCCACGAGGAATCTCAGGGGTAACCCAGCCAGTATCTCTTTCAGAAGAATATCCACTCTTCTGAAAGTTGTTGTTCTCAGTGTTGTCAATTATGCGCGGCATTTTGTATCTGCTAAACGTCATCTCCTGCACACAAAATGACCGAGCTGCATTGTTAGGTTAAATGAACTAAATCATGTGAACTGCAATATGTTTAAAATTGTACTGCCAAAGCATTGCAGGGTGACTGCATCACCCCACAAGGTGAACTGAAGCAACCGCACTGCATCGTTATCGGTAGTGAACCTATAGAAGCGTACTGCATTTTCCCCCACAACAAACTAAAGCAACCGCACTGCATAGGGTTTGTACTGCATAATCGTGCGCTGTACTGCTTGTACTGCTTTGTCTATGATAACTACAGTGAGATGGTTGAGGAAGTGTACTGCTTACCTTGTGATGCAGTGATTTCTTGCGTTTACAGGAGAAAGTTCCCTTCTCGTCTGCCTGCACAACTTTCACGTTCCCCCGTGCAGTCCACTTTCCCTTCAGAAGTTCATGGGCGGTCTGGACGTTGCTCAAGGTGAACGGGGAAGGAGGATTTGCTTTGAAGGTCGATGCAGACTTATTCCAAGAAGCTACCGTGGATGAAGCAACCTTGCGCACACTCCTCCTTGCTCGAATTGGTTTGATGTCGAGGCAACACCAATCCACATCTGATGAAGTACAGCTAATTGCAGGCCTGGAGGAGTTCGGTGGCGGCGCTACCGAGCTGCTACCATGGAAGAAGGCCGATAGGCTGGTGTTGCTCGGTGCCTGCCGCGGAAGAAGGCCGAGAGGCGATGGGCGGCATCGCTGCCTGGTCGCCGCCGCGGAAGAAGGCCAGGAGGGGAGGGGCGGCGTTGCTGCCGGCCGCTGCCGCGGAAGAAGGCCATGAGGGGAGGGGTGGCGTCTCTCCCAAGCCGCCGCCGCGGGAGAAAGCGGGGAGGGGAGGGGAGGCATCACTACTAGGCTGCTGCCGTGGAAGAAGGCCGGGAGGGGAGGGGCGGCGGCGCTGCCGGCCGCAGCCGCGGAAGAAGGCCGAGAGGGGAGGGGCGGCGGCGCGCCCAGGCCGCTGCCGCGGTAGAAGGCCGGGAGGGGAGGGGCGGCGGCGTGATCTGTTGGTGATGTGCAGAATAAGGTTTGGGTGTGCAGAATAAGGTCTTAAGGGGTGTTATCATAATAGACCCACCCTATATATAGGGAAAATCCATCCTACCAACCGGTGGTAGTTACCCCACATGTCTCATATACTAGCATGTGGTACTATATATACTATTTTATTATTTTAAATATGTTCATATATTATATATAAGATATTTCAAAACAAGTTACATGAAAAAATTGCGTATGAGCCCATAGTTTTTGTTATATTTGTGAAATACATACATATTTGTACGTAAAAAAGATCATACTCGAAAAATGGTACATACTACCTAAAAGTTTATATATATACTACCTAATCATTGTTATATACTACATACTACACGCACATACTCTCGATTTCGACAGATACTACATACAACATACAAAACGCAAGTGATGGTAACTAGCACTGCTTGTAGGAAACATTTGTCCTATATATGTAAGCAGGAGCCTCGGCGCTTGCTTTACTAGGGTTCCTCTCTTTCACTCTCTCATTCTCTCTAGATCTAAGCAAGACATAGGTGGCCACACTCTCTCTGCTCACGGCTGGTCACAAATCTGGTCGGACCACCTCGACCGGGGCAGGGGTGTAGGTGCACTGTTCATGCGATCGTCAGCAGCGAGGGAGGAGACCAACAGCTGCCCGCGCATCCTGATCGGCGGCCATGACATTCTCTCCGAGACAAAGCTGACTCGGGAGGGCCTTCGACCCCTTCTTCCTCCATGCGGTATTGTGGCTAAGATGCGGCCTCCCGACGCCGTCTTTTCCACATGCCGACGACCCTCAGGTATATATTCCTTCGAAACCTGTCTTGCTCTACTGCCCAGCTCCCCACATGGCTGCATGTGGATCTTTCTCTACTTCTGTCGGCTGTCCCAAAGCCACCTAGACTTTTACTATAATTAAAGGTAAAGCTAGTTCATACAGTCAAATCTAAGAGTTATTTCAAATAGGAAAGAAAGTGGGAAAGTTGTAGCATGAATCTAGGACTTGGTTCTAAGAGGAAACGGGGGAAAGTAGTAGATATTGGCTACTCAACCGGTCTCTTGGTTGAAAAGGCGAAGAAAGCATGGTGGATGGCGAAGGATGGGGGTAAGTGGACCTGTCTCTTGGTCTAAAAAGGAAAGAAAGTGAGGGGTGTTGGGGGACAACGCAAATGAGAACGAGAAGGTCTAGATCTCCTGTGCTCACATAGGAAAATGTCACCGAGGAGATAAAAAATGGGACAAATGCAGACATGCTGCCTGAGTGTTTGCCGCTCTCGACAACCACGTCTACCTCACTACTTTATGCCCCTGTTGTCCCTATGCCCATATCGCTATTGTTAATGTAAAATCACATGAAGCATTAAGAAATGCCACCCAATGTCATTATTAAGTAATGGTCTAGTGTCTTTGATAAATTGAAGCAATGCCACCTAATGTCACTACTAAGTAATGGTCTAGTGTCGTCGATAAATTTAAGCAATGCCACCACCATTTTATGAAGTGCTTCCATCTTGCTTTATTTCCCATGAATTTTGTTTTTGAAGCTACACTTAAATCTCACACTGCTAACATTGCTTCACCTAGTGGAACTGGACAAATTTGATTACACATTTACTGACCATGTGCTACTCTCATGACAGTAATACTAATGCTATTGTTCTGCATGTTAATCTAGTGGCAGTATTGATATGATGTGATGCTACTTCTTACTTAAGGGCACTTTCATACTATCAATGTAGTGCCAATTATAACACAATAGATGGTGTTGTTAATTATATGCCACTGCAAATAATTGTCACTGTTTAGATAACAGTATTTCATATTTGCGCAAACAGGAATGTCTATCTCCATATCGTTTCTCTCTGCGCAATCAAAAGTACACACCTCAGTTTTAGTAGAACTGCACAAAATGAGATGGCTATTCCTAGTTGTCGTTGTCTAACCACCTGTCTTCCAGGTATTCCTACATTGGTAGTAACTAGGTAGAATGACCAACATAATCTAAAAGAAGCTAATTCATATGTTTTACTTCCTGATTCCGGTGGAGGGACGAGCGAAAACAACTGCATCCTAGTCAGGAATGCACTTTCTCCCAGTTCATCCATGTTTAGAGGACTAGCTGGCACGGTTGCACAGAGGTTTCGGGGACATGTGCGCGAACAAGAGGCATTCTAGTCTGCTTATTTTTGGAAATAGTGGTGCTTAAATTTAGTGGAACTACACAAGAAGTTCAGATGGTTAGTACACTACATGGTTCAGTTCAGCATTCCAACTAAGAACACAATTACAATTGGTTATTCTGGGATGAGAGAACCTAACCTTGGGTGGTAGCAACAAGAAAAACTAGAGTGAACTCCCAGAAATTAAAGCCTGCCTAGGGAGGCCCTTTGCTCAGAGAAGCCTTGCTTGATTTTCCCCGATTTGTAAACCTTCTCACAACTTCGTCTTTTGCTGTGAACTAGTAATATGTTTGTTATGTTCTATGAATCATTGAGATGTATAAAATTGCTTAACTTATGCTTTTCAAGTATTTTATGGAGCCGAGTTTAATGTGAATGTTCCACCTGAACGCTCGACTAGCATGTGAACATTTGCAATTTACATTGTGGCCTCAGTTAACTACATGAACCACTGTAACAAGATACATGGTTTCTTATATGTCAAATAGCAGATTATTGATTGTTAGATGGTCGATAGCGGACTTTTCTAGTGTTGAAGCGAGCTGAGCCAATGTGTTGTGTTTTGCAGAACTGCTTACAAGTGGGGTAGCACCAACAGTGTTTACAAGTACTTAACCAGCCTTACATACCCTATGTATACGTCAGCGCACAATTCTCGAATGAGTACTCTATTTCATCAAACACACACTACTCATATGATAAACCATGACAACTTATGTCTTACCATGCCATATTACATGAAAAAACTATTGAGGACGCATCTGTTTTGGCAACAATTAGAATGGTTGTCACATGATTCACGGGCACACAAAAGTAGCAGCAGTTCCCATAGATGGATTCAAACAGAGTACTAGCCCTAGAGGGCTCGATAATAGGCAAGGTTCGGATAATTAGACACAATCCAAAGTACTATTAAACACTAGCTGGGGCAACTATTTCATGCCTTAATCTAATTTGGGATGGACACAAGATGGACCTTGCCATGAACATTATCGAGGACGTCCGGCAGCAGCTCAATCCTGTGAACCTTCCTGAAGATAACCTTGTGGCCTTGTCGCTCATAAACTTATTTGTGGAGGCATGCCACGTCATCTTCCTGCGTAAGCTTGACAAGAACAGTATGCCTCACAAACAAAGGAGTAGCTTTGAACTTCTTGTGCTTCATTACACCCTAGATAACACACCTAACAACAGTGAGGCTGGAGTACATCTCCACATTGGTATAAGTGCAAATGGCTTCCAGGATCCAACAGTCGAAGAACTCTATTTTCCCAGTGTGTATATTTAGGCCATCCACCTCATAGCGAGTGACATGTACAACCACACAGTCCTTGTCTGTATCAGGGCTCTAAGAGAAACAGAAAAAAATTCCAAATTACTTTCCAATATAAGAAACACAAGCTACTTAAACCACTATGTAGAGTCAAAAGTATGCATGACAGGGAAGGTAGCATGGCATCGAAGCTAATAAATTTTTGCATTATTTATCACCACATACTTAGATGAAAAACCACAATTGAGATCAGCAAAGAAGAAAATCACCTTGGGCAGCTCA
>NC_041381.1:390372546-390445723 GCF_002162155.2 Triticum dicoccoides
CTACAGGGGCACGGGGGTTGTAACCTCAAACAGGGCGTTGACTATCTCAGTAGTGGCCTTGAGCGTATCTGGGGTCGGCTCGGTGGCTGCCTCCATCTTCTTGGAGCTCTCTCTCTCTCTCTCTCATGGGGATCAGCCTCCCGCGTCTGCTCCAACATCGGCATATCTTTGCCTAGTTCTCCTTGGTCCATCATGAAACTGACAAATACTAGGAGATAACGGAAAGGAAACACAATCGTAATGACAATGGAACAAAAGAAGAGTGAGGATCGGTTACTGCTTTGCAAAAGTTCTTTTCTTCAGAATGAAAATATACCAACATCACGGACCCACTTACCTTCCCTTCGTTGGGAGAGAAGAACAATGGCAGATGCGAGTGCTTTCTTGAAGACGGTGAGGGAGAAGGGGATTCAACGAAGAGTGAAATGATGGTTGCTTCATTTGTCAAACTTAGACTGCGGGGAGGTGGTGTTTTGTAATATGACGGCTTGTTATTGTCGTGCTATGATAAACCAGCAGTATAGGGGATAGTTATAGCCTCTTTCGATAAGTAAGAGTGTCGAACCCAACGAGGAGCTAAAGGTAGAACAAATACTCTCTCAAGTCCTATCGGCCACTGATACGACTCTACGCACGCTTGACGTTCGCTTTACCTAGTACAAGTATGAAACTATAAGTACTTTGTAGGTGTGAAAGGATAGGTTTGCAAGATAATAAAGAGCACGTAGATATAAACTAGGGGCTGTTTAGATAAAGTCACAACTAAATTAGTTTTAGTAGAGAGCTTTTTTTTATGAGAAAGTTATTTGTCCAAGGCAATCGATAACTAGACCGGTAATCACTATCGCAAATTTATTTGAGGGAGAGGCATAAGCTAACATACTTTCTCTACTTGGATCATATGCACTTATGATTGGAACTCTAGCAAGCATCCGCAACTACTAAAGATCATTAAGGTAAAAACCAACCATAGCATTAAAGTATCAAGTCCCCTTTTATCCCATACGCAAACAACCTACTAACTCGGGTTTGTGTTTCAGTCACTCACGCAACCCACCATAAGCAAATCATAAACATATTGCAAACCATACAGCGGGGATCCCTCACGCTTGCGCGACACGGAGGGCACAATAGGACAGCACCAATAATAAAACATGCAACTCAAACCATTCACGATCATCAATTAACCATAGGGCAAAACGGATCTACTCAAACATCATAAGATAGCCATACATCATTGGGGAATAATATATAGCATTGAGAACCATGTTTAAGTAGAGATTACAGCCGGTAAGAGAGAGGTTACACCGCTGCATAGAGGGAGGAAGAGTTGGTGGAGATGTTGGTGAAGATGGCGGAGGTGTTGGTGAAGATCGCGGTGATGATGATGGCCCCCGGCAGCATTCCAGCGCCGCCGGAAGCAAGGGGGAGAGAGGCCCCCTTCTTCTTCTTCTTCTTCCTTGACCTTCTCCCTAGATGGGAGAAGGGTTTCCCCTCTGGTCCTTGGCTCCCATGGCGTGGGAGGGGAGAGAGCCCCTCCGAGATTGGATCTATCTCTCTGTTTATGCGTTCCCTGGTTTTACCCCTTCACCGTTTCCTTTATATCTGGAGATCCGTAACTCCGATTGGGGTGAATCTTTCGCCCAGATCTTTCTCATAAAATTAGCTTTCTTGCGCCAAAAGAAGAGCGTCAACCGCCTTACGGGTGGACCACAAGGATCAGGGGCGCGCCTGGGGGGTAGGGCGCGCCCCCCTACCTCGTGACCACCCCGGACACCGTTTCGCGTTAATTTCAGTTCCCAAAAATCATAAATATTCCAAAAAAAATCTCCGTCCGTTTTTATCCCATTTGGAGTCCGTTTGATATTGGGTTTCTACGAAACAAAAAACATGCAACAGACAGGAACTGGCACTGGGCACTGGATCAATATGTTAGTCCCAAAAAATAGTATAGAAAGTTGCCAAAAGTATATAAAAGTTAAATAATATTGGCATGGAACAATAAAAAATTATAGATACGACAGAGATGTATCAGCATCCCCAAGCTTTATTCCTGCTCGTCCTCGAGTAGGTAAATGATAAAAAAGATAATTTTTGATGTGGAATGCTACCTAGCATAATCTTGATCATATGTCTAATCATGGCATGAATATTAAGACACGAGTGATTCAAAGCAATAGTCTATCATTTGAAATAAAAACAATAATACTTCAAGCATACCAATAAAGCAATCATGTCTTTTCAAAACAACATGGCCAAAGAAAGTTATCCCTACAAAATCATATAGTCTGGCTGTTGCTCTATCTTCATCACACAAAGTATTTAATCATGCACAACCCCGATGACAAGCCAAGCAATTGTTTCATACTTTAATAATCTCAAACTTTTTCAACTTTCACGCAATATGTGAGCGTGAGCCATGGATATAACACTATAGGTGGAATAGTATATGATGGTGGGGGTTATGTGGAGAAGACAAAAAGGGAGAAAGTCTCACATCAACTAGGCATATCAACGGGATATGGAGATGCCCCTCAATAGATATCAATGTGAGTGAGTAGGGATTGCCATGCAACGGATGCACTAGAGCTATAAGTGTATGAAAGCTCAAACTGAAAACTAAGTGGGTGTGCATCCAACTTGCTTTCTCATGAAGACCTCGGGCATTTGAGGAAGCCCATCATCGGAATATACAAGCCAAGTTCTATAATGAAAATTCCCACTAGTATATGAAAGTGAAAGCATAGGAGGCTCTCTCTATGAAGAACATGGTGCTACTCTGAAGCACAAGTGTGGTAAAAGGATAGTAACATTGCCCCTTCTGTCTTTTTCTCTCATTTTTTTGATGGGCTTCTTTGGCCTCTTTTTATTTTTCATAAAGTCCGGAGTCTCATCCCGACTTGTGGGGGAATCATAGTCTCCATCATCCTTTCCTCACTGGGGCAATGCTCTAATAATGATGATCATCACACTTTTATTTACTTACAACTCAATATCTAGAACAAAGATATGACTCTATATGAATGCCTCCGGCGGTGTACCGGGATGTGCAATGATCTAGCATAGCAATGACATCAAAAAATGGACAAGCCATGAAAACATCATGCTAGCTATCTTACGATCATGCAAAGCAATATGACAATGAATGCTCAAGTCATGAATAAGATGATGATGGAAGTTGCATGGCAATATATCTCGGAATGGCTATGGAAATGCCATGATAGGTAGGTATGGTGGCTGTTTTGAGGAAGATATAAGGAGGCTTATGTGTGACAGAGCGTATTGTATCACGGGGTTTGGATGCACCGGTGAAGTTTGCGCCAACTCTCGAGGTGAGAAAGGGCAATGCATGGTACCGAAGAGGCTAGCAATGATGGAAGGGTGAGAGTGCGTATAATCCATGGACTCAACATTAGTCATAAAGAACTCATATACTTATTGCAAAAATCTACAGGCCATTGAAAACAAAGTACTATGCGCATGCTCCTAGGGGGATAGATTGGTAGGAAAAAAACCATCGCTCGTCCCCGACCGCCACTCATAAGGAAGACAATCAATAAATAAAATTATGCTCCAACTTCATCACAAAGCGGTTCACCATACGTGCATGCTACGGGAATCACAAACCTCAACACAAGTGTCTCTACAATCCACAACCACCCACTAGCATGACTCTAATATCACCACCTTTATATCGCAAAACTATTGCAAGGAATCTAACATATCATATTCAGCGATCTACAAGTTTATGTAGGATTTTATGACTAACCATGTGAATGACCAATTCCTATCATATCTCTAAATAGATATAAGTGAAGCAAGAGAGTTTAAATTCTTTCTAAAAAAGATATGCCCACGCTCTAACAATTATAAGTGAAGCAAAAGAGCATTCTACAAATGGCGGTTGTCTATGTAAAGAGAAAAAGGCAATCCAAACTTCAAATGATATAAGTGAAGCACATGAAGCATTCTATAAAGCCATACTCAAAAGATTTAAGTGAAGTGCAATGAGCATTCTATAAATCAACCAAGGACTATCTCATACCAGCATGGTGCATAAAATAAAAATGAAAAGTAAATGCAAAAGACGCTCCAAGACTTGCACATAATGCATGAACGAAACGAATTCGAAAACATACCGATACTTGTTGAAGAAAGAGGGGATGCCTCCCCAGCATTCCCAAGCTTAGACGCTTGAGTCTCCTTGAATATTTACTTGGGGTGCCTCGGTCATCCCCAAGCTTGAGCTCTTGCCTCTCTTCCTTCTTCTCACATCGAAACATCCTTGATTAGACACTACATCCACACAAAACTTCAACAGAAAACTCGGTAAGATCCGTTAGTATAATAAAGCAAATCACCACTCTAAGTACTGTTGCAAACCAATTCATATTTTGTTTTTGCATTGTGTCTACTGTAATATATTTTTTTCATGGCTTAATCCACTAGTATAAATTGATAGATTCATCAAAACAAGCAAACTATACATCAAAAACAGAATCTGTCAAAAACAGAACAGTCTGTAGCAATCTGAACATCCACCATACTTATGTTACCCCAAAAATTATACTAAAATTAGGACAAATAAACAATTTGTATAGCAAGACAGTGCAAAAATAATCAGAACCAATTGACGTTCCAGGTAAAAATGTAAAATCGTGCACTACAGCCAAGGTTTCTGTCCTGCACCGTACAAACCAACAAGCATTGTAAACATCCTAAAGGCAAACCTTAGCACATTATTTTTATAATACAATGGAATTGTACAAGGGGATAATTATTTTTGATGAAAAGTTTCTGTAATCAAGATTCACAAAGTTTCCATGAGCATGAACAAAGTTCAAGGAGCTCTCCCACTCCAACAATGTTTGTCTCTCTCACTTTCACTTTCCTTTTTGAAAAGTTTTAGGTTCCCCTCTTTATTTTATTTTTTGTTTTTAAACTATATAAAAGCACTCAACAGAAATAAATGACTCTCTAAAACTTCCGGGTTGTCTCCTTGGCAGCACTTTCTTTAAAGCCATTAAGCTAGGCATTTAGTGCTCAAGTAATGAATCCACCAGGATCCCAAGGTATATCAAAGCCAATTTTAATTTACAATGATTTGTAATTTAGTAGTGAGCACAAAGTAACATAAATCATGCAACAACGAAGTCTAACTCTCTTCCTATGCATAGGCATGTCATAAAAGAACAATTCATGCACACCAAGTAAAGGCCAATGCATAGTATAAGCAATTTCTTGCAATTCTATCGTATGGGAAACATAGAGAGGCGGAGATAGAGTTCCTCTCTCATAATAATTGCAAGTAGGAGCAGCAAGAACATGCATATTATATTTATCAAAATCATCATGTGCAATAGTAAAAGGCAACCCATCAATATAATCCTTGATAAGCACAAATTTCTCCGATATAGAGTAGTTGGTAGAATTCAAAAAGATAATAGGACTATCATGCGTGGGTGGAATAGCAACAATTTCATGTTTAACATAAGGAACTATAGCAAGTTCATCTCCATAAGCATCATTCATATTGGCATCTTGTCCACAAGCATAGCAAGCATCATCAAAAAGGGATATTTCAAGAGAATCAACGGGATCATAGCAATCATCCTTCGGTAAGCACGAAGGGGAATTAAACAATGTATGATTTGAAGAGTTACTCTCATTAGAAGGTGGGCACGGGTGATCAATCCGCTCTTCCTCCTTTTGTTCTTCGCTCTCCTCATCATCTTTTTCATCCAATGAGCTCACAACTTCATCAATTTCTTCTTCCATAGCTTCCTGCAAAATATTAGTCTCTTCTTGGACAGCATTTACTTTCTTCATAAAAGCATTAATATAGTAATTATATTCATAATTTTCATAGCAATATCCAAGTATAGCAAGCTTTTTCGGCCTATAACCATCATCATCAAAAGTTTCATACTTGTCAAACAAAGCTTTAATATCATAGGCAGCCTTAAAAGCAACAAATTCTTCTATTTGTTCCACATCATAGTAATCATATATACCATTAGCATAGGAAGCTAAGGTTTCATTATCGTTAAATTTGCATGAAAAGGGGAGGTGTGGAGCCTCCATCCTAGAGCAACAAGTAATATCATATCTCAAGCATAGATTCCAGGCATACCAATGCAACATAATAAATTGATCCCATAATAGTTTCCCTTTTTGTGTCGAGCGATAATACCTAAAGTATTCACGTTGATCCAACGTGTCTCCCATTATAAATTTGAATGGGGCTTTCTCAGGATTATCAAAGTAGTACATAATATCTCTCGCATAATGAGAGTCGGGGGTTTTAGGAGTTACCCCATCCTCATGAGTAGCAAGTACACCTAATTGTTTTGGTATTTTGTGTTCCATATCCATAACTAAAGATAGAGAACAACTAAGAACAACAAATAAAAATTACTTAGTGATAAAGCAAACAAGCACACACGAGAATATTCACCCCACGCTATGACTCCCCGGCAACGGCGCCAGAAAAAGGTCTTGATAACCCACAAGTATAGGGGATAGTTGTAGCCTCTTTCGATAAGTAAGAGTGTCGAACCCAACGAGGAGCTAAAGGTAGAACAAATACTCTCTCAAGTCCTATCGGCCACTGATATGACTCTACGCACGCTTGACGTTCGCTTTACCTAGTACAAGTATGAAACTATAAGTACTTTGTAGGTGTGAAAGGATAGGTTTGCAAGATAATAAAGAGCATGTAGATATAAACTAGGGGCTATTTAGATAAAGTCACAACTAAATTAGTTTTAGTAGAGAGCTTTTTGTTACGAGAAAGTTATTTGTCCAAGGCAATCGATAGCTAGACCGGTAATCACTATTGCAATTTTATTTGAGGGAGAGGCATAAGCTAACATACTTTCTCTACTTGGATCATATGCACTTACGATTGGAACTCTAGCAAGCATCCGCAACTACTAAAGATCATTAAGGTAAAACCCAACCATAGCATTAAAGTATCAAGTCCCCTTTTATCCCATACGCAAACAACCTACTTACTCGGGTTTGTGTTTCAGTCACTCACGCAACCCACCATAAGCAAATCATAAACATATTGCAAACCATACAGCGGGGATCCCTCACGCTTGCGCGACACGGAGGGCACAATAGGACAGCACCAATAATAAAACATGCAACTCAAACCATTCACGATCATCAATTAACCATAGGGCAAAACGGATCTACTCAAACATCATAAGATAGCCATACATCATTGGGGAATAATATATAGCATTGAGAACCATGTTTAAGTAGAGATTACAGCCGGTAAGAGAGAGGTTACACCGCTGCATAGAGGGAGGAAGAGTTGGTGGAGATGTTGGTGAAGATGGCGGAGGTGTTGGTGAAGATCGCGATGATGATGATGGCCCCCGGCAGCATTCTAGCGCCGCCGGAAGCAAGGGGGAGAGAGGCCCCCTTCTTCTTCTTCTTCTTCCTTGACCTTCTCCCTAGATGGGAGAAGGGTTTCCCCTCTGGTCCTTGGCTCCCATGGCGTGGTAGGGGCGAGAGCCCCTCCAAGATTGGATCTATCTCTCTGTTTCTGCGTTCCCTGGTTCTACCCCTTCACCATTTCCTTTATATCAGGAGATCCGTAACTCCGATTGGGGTGAATCTTTCGCCCAGATCTTTCTCATAAAATTAGCTTTCTTGCGCCAAAAGGAGAGCGTCAACCGCATTAAGGGTGGACCGCAAGGGTCAGGGGCGCACCTGGGGGGTAGGGCGCGCCCCCTACCTCGTGACTACCCCGGACACCATTTCGCGTTGATTTCACTTCCGAAAAATCATAAATATTCCAAAAAAATCTCCGACCGTTTTTATCCCATTTGGACTCCGTTTGGTATTGGGTTTCTGCGAAACAAAAAACATGCAACAGACAGGAACTGGCACTGGGCACTGGATCAATATGTTAGTCCCAAAAAATAGTATAAAAAGTTGTCAAAAGTATATAAAAGTTGAATAATATTGGCATGGAACAATAAAAAATTATAGATACGACGAAGACGTATCATGCTACGACCAGGGTGACTCTCTGCCTGCATACTGCCTTCTAATTTGGTGGATGGCATTTGGGCCGCCGCGCTGCATGGCCCGCATGTCGGTGATCCAAAGTAAAATGGCATTCGGTAGAGGAAGACGTTTTGATGACCTCGGAGGAGCCAGAAGCGGTAGTGTATCGACTGTACTAGTAGTAATTGTTTTTCTGGGTAGTTGTAGAGTGTCTCCACTGTACTAGTAGTAATTGTTTCTCTGGGCCCAAGACAAAACAGCCCATCCACCCTAGTAAATAATAAAATCAATTCAAAAGCCCATATATTTACTTAATGAGAGGCGCTACCTAACACACCGCACCTCAAAAAAACATAGGTGCTCTTCTCCCTCCTCACTCCCACCCACCTCACGTCAGCTTGCTCCACTCGTACCCTCTAATTCCTCACCTCACTCCTACAGAAAACCCCAGCTCCCCTTCTTCCTCGCTACTACAGAAAACCCCCAGCTCCCCTTCTTCTTCACTCGCACTACAACTAGGCTCGTCATTCGTAACTCTGCTCAAATCCGTGAGCTCGACGCGACGCCCTCGAGGAAAATGGAGTCGGCTGACCCCAGTGGCAAGAAGATGAAGCTCCCGCCAGCATCGATGCTTGTTATAGATCCCGCACCCGGCAGCTTGCGGAGAAGTGGCGAGCCCGCCCCCACCAGATCCCATGAACCCGTAAAATCTCCAATGGACCACATTAGTGATCTCCCGGATGCCATCCCTGGGGAGATCATCTCGCTTCTCCCCACCAAGGATTGTTGTCGCACCCAAGTCCTCTCAACTCGGTGGCGCCCTCTATGGCATGCCATGCCCCTTAATCTCGACTTTCGTCAGCTATCTCTCTTTAATGATTTTGAACTCCCCAGAGCCATCATCTCCTCCAACCAGGGCTTCGTTCAAAGCCTCTGCATCCCGTCATGCTACCTGAGCAAGCATATCATGCCCTGGATGGTGGACGCCTGGTTGAAATCCCCTGAATTCACTAAACTACAGCTACTTGAGTTCTACTATTCCCTAGTAAATCACCTACCAGAAACTGAACACCATCTACTTGTACCCTCAGCACTGATGTCCATCTCGTGGTTTTCCTCCTATCTCCACACCGCCACCTTTGCACTATGCTACCTACCAGACAATCTGGTACTAAACCTTTGACTCCCATTTCTCAAAAAAACTTTCACTTGTGTGGGTTCGTATAACGGAGGCCTCATTGCACAACATCATCCACTCCAGTTGCCCTGCCCTATAGTGTTTGGTGCTTGTTTTCACAGTTAGAATCGATTTTCTCCCAATAAAGTCACCTAACCTTGTAAAAGTTGGAATTTCTTTTGACGGAAGGCAGCTCATCATCAAAGATGCCCCTTCACTTTAAAGGTTGATCCTTGATTTTAGTTATTCACCGTCGCAAATAACTGTCGTCTCTGTGCCTAAACTGGAGACCTTGGGTGTAATACATGATCCCTGTGCTCATTTTAAGATGGTGTTTGGCTCCACAGTTCTTCAGATAATGTATATTATCATCTACACTTGTAACCATAAGCTGCATTTTAAATTTTTGCACATAAGTTATATATCATCTTGGATTACACATTTTGTACTAATATTATGTTCTATGCTCAATGAAGAGTTTCTCCATGGATAGCCTATCAATGGTGCTGGATTCTGTCAAGATCTCATATATCCAAATGCATAGGTTTGATCTGAACAAGATTACTGGCTTGCTGCAATGCTTTCCATGCCTGGAGAATTTGTATATAAAGGTGATAATTTCACGCACATTGGAAGCCCGCAATAGTGTACTAGAATTAACCATTCATCTATTTCTCTTTCGACACTCTTTCTTTTTTAGACCTTAACTGTTTTCAATCTTCATGTCTATTTAGGCAACAGGACGAGGTAAGAAAGTTATAGCCAATCGGTGGATTCGTAAGCACTAGGATTTTCTTACTTCTCATGACATTCGATTGAAGATAATAACGCTGGAACGATATGTAGCCAACCATGCAAATACTAGATTTGTCACATTCTTCCTGCTAAATGCGAGGTTACTATTGTCCATCAGGCTTAGGTTTATCAGCGACATGATTTTGACTGATGGGTATGTCGAAGATAAAAAAAGGAGTTTCAGGTGGACAAAAGGGCTTCTGAACGTGTCGAGCTTCTATTTACAACATATTGTGGTCATAATCTAGTAAATTTTACGACCCATGATGTTCATTCTATGGACCTGACTGATCCATTTGACTATGACTACCGAAAATAGTGTTGGAGTTAGATGTTGTTGCCCTTTTCAATCTGAGTTTTGTCTAAACCTAATGAACAATTAACCCTTGTGCTTTTGTACAGTTTGTAAGCTGGAGTTAGATGTTGTTGCCCTTTTCAACTCGGCTATGACTGTCATATTTTCTTTGAAACAAGGCAAATGGCTTGCCATTTGTTTAACTAAGAGTGAAATATTGGAACAAATCCCAACCAAGGGAAATAACATCACTCTCGCCGGTTGTTTGAGCTCATTGTGCGTTACAGAACTCCAAGTGATTAGCCCCCACCAGTACCCACAAACTTATTTTAAACTAGCACACCAAATGGGCTGTAAATTTTCATAAGAAAGGTTGCATGACCATGACAGATTTGGATTCTGACATTTGGGACCCACGAGGAACAAGCCTATCCAAGGTGGTGTCGACTTACCGTTGGATTGACATCCAACATCTGTTGTGTATCTTCTATCTCTTGTCTTCTTCCTCTAGCCGCCCAAACCAAACCACCTCATCGGTTCTGCCTGCTCCCGCCTCCCACGTCTGGTTGCGCCTCCGCCTCCCTATCGTACCTTCAAACATTGGCAAGTCCCTCCCTCTATTTCCTAACACATCCTATTATTCTCCGGCAACATCAGCCCCAACACGCACCTGCACCCGAACCAGTCAACCCTCATACTCCGCTCCGCCTGTGAATAGACTAGCACATCTTCCATGACTCATGTTCGTTCCATCTAAGGCCTCACCGTCGTCCTCCTCCTTGGCTCGCTCTGCATGGTGCACCGCCCTCTGGCGTTGTCAATGTTGTCAACAGCCGAGAGGAACAAGGAGATGACTATATGTGGAGAGGATGACAGTAGGGATCCACCAGGGTCATGGCAGTACGCAAGCAAGTGACTCATTATTACAAGCCCAAAAAATGGTTCCTCCGAATGGTTGGACATCTGGGGCCCATGCCATTGTCAACATAGCCAATAAACGAGAAAATTACACAATGAGCGGCTGAAACCAGGGACCCAATAGGTCACGCAGTTGTTATTTACATTTTTTTGAGGAACAAGCATTTGTTATTTATACTAGTTTTAGAGATGGATCAGGGTACCAACGGGGCTGTGCGGGGGCTGTGGCCCATCTAGCTAGGGTTTTATTTATGTTTACCACATCATGAGCCCAGTTGTGTTTTTTCTTGCTGAAAATGGCTAGCCTAGTTCTACTTTTTTTAAAGAAATTCCCAACCGAGGCCTACTTGCTTTGTGAGCCCTGCTGGGCTGCGAATCTTTCAAGACAAGGAGAGTTTCATTCGGCTTGCCCAGAAAATGGGTATCAGTAATGAGAAGTGGGTTGTACATTTTTAAAACACATCAAACCAGGAATTAGTTTCAAATTCCTTTTTTTTCATTTCAAGATTTTAAATTTCTTTGATTTTTATGTGTGGACAATTATTTGGATTTTGTATTGATATAAATTTATTTTTCAAATTAGTTTGAATGTGACTCAAAATTTCGGGATTAAAAACAGTTGGGACCACACCGAAATATGCAAAAAATCGTATAATTTTTAACCGTGGCCACAATATGGGCTATAATGCTAACAAAAAGAATATGGACTCCAAAAAAATCCTTAAGAATTAGCAAATGGGCTGTAAATTATTAGAAATAATGGCAGATGGATTGTATGCTATTTTCCACACATTTTGAGGCTGACTTGTGCGCCTACTATAGGTTGACGCGTATGCTTTCCTAAAAAAATGGTTGACGCACACTGAGGGAGTCCTGGATTAGGGGGTGTCTGGATGACCGGACTATAACCTTTGGCCGGACTCCTGGACTATGAAGATACAAGATTGAAGACTTCGTCCCGTGTCCGGATGGGACTTTCCTTGGCGTGGAAGGCAAGCTTGGAGATACGAATATGTAGATCTCCTCCCATTGTAACCGACTCTGTGCAACCCTAGCCCTCTCCGGTGTCTATATAAACCGGAGGGTTTTAGTCCGTAGGACGAACAACAATCATACCATAGGCTAGCTTCTAGGGTTTAGCCTCTCTGATCTCGTGGTAGATCTACTCTTGTACTACCCATATCATCAATATTAATCAAGCAGGAGTAGGGTTTTACCTCCATCGAGAGGGCCTGAACCTGGGTAAAAACATCGTGTCCCTTGTCTCCTGTTACCATCCGCCTAGACGCACAGTTCGGGACCCCCTACCCGAGATCCGCCGGTTTTGACACCGACATTGGTGCTTTCATTGAGAGTTCCTCTGTGTCGTCATCTTTAGGCTCGATGGCTCCTCCGATCATCAACAACGATGCGTTCCAGGGCGAGTCTTTTTGCCCCGGACAGATCTTCGTATTCGGCGGCTTTGCACTGCGGGCCAATTCGCTTGGCCATCTGGAGCAGATCGAAAGCTACGCCCCTGGACATCAGGCAGATTTGGAAGTTTGAACTACAAGGCTGACATCCGCGGAGACTTGATCTTTGACGGATTCGAGCCACAGCCGAGCGCGCCGCACTGTCACGATGGGCACGATCTAGCTCTACCGCCGAACAGTGCCCAGGAGGCCGCCCCAGTGTCCGCTCCGACCCTTTGCTTGGAGCCGACTGCGTCAATCGAGGACGGGTGGCTGGACACCGCCTCGGGGGCTGCAATCTCTACGATGATCGAGCCGAACACCAGCCTTGTCCTTTGCGAAGCTCATGACTCCAAGGTGCCGGACTCCTTTCTGGACTCCGAACCTTCCGCGCCCCTGCCGATCGAACCCGATTGGGCGCCGATCATGGAGTTCGCCACCGTGGACATCTTTCAGCACTCGCCCTTCGGCGACATTCTGAATTTACTAAAGTCTCTTTCTTTATCAAGAGAGCCCTGGCCGGACTACGGTTAGCGAGGATGGGATGCGGATGACGAAGAAATTCAAAGCCCACCCACCACCCACTTCGTAGCCACTGTCGATGATTTAACCGACATGCTCGACTTCGACTTCGAAGACATCGACGGTATGGACGACGATGCAGGAGACGAACATGAATCCGCGCCTATAGGGCACTGGACAACCACCTCATATCATGATGTATACATGGTGGACACACCTAAAAGATACGACGACGAGGAACAAAGGGACACAACGAGGGATCGTTCCCTCAAAAAGCAATCAAAGCAGCGACGTAAGCGCCGCGCCAAACCCCACCTCGACAGAAACCCAGCCACAGAGCAGGGCTAATCGGCAGACGACGAACATGCCATCGAGCAACCGTCCGAATAGGGCAACTTGGGTAAACAAACCGAACAACCCGTCCCCGGTGAAGATAATAGTCCGGACGACCTCACGCCAGACAAGTTGCTGTAGCAGAAGAACCTCCACAAAAGGCTCATCGCCACTGCGCGCAGCCTGAAAAAGCAAAAGTGGAAGCTCAAAACAGCGGAAGATGCACTCAGAATCAGATGGGGCAAAGTACTCAACACCGCAGACAAATACGGCGACAGTTGCCACACAAAGAGCTATCCGAAGCGAAAATTACTACCGGAATTTGATGAGGAGGCCTTAGAGCCCCCGCAATCAAAAAATAAGGAAGACACCCGGTCGGATAAACAACCCCATGGCCAACATAGAGCGGCAAGGGGCGCCGCACTCAAGCCGGCACGCAATCCGCACAAGGATTCACATCAAAAAGATGGCCCAGCTAGATCTATCTATGGGCCAAGAAAGCAAGCTCTAGTAAGCAATACAACGCAACAAGTATTCGAACATCACGGCACACCCAAATATAGGGGTGCCGCACACTGCCTATGTTTCACCGATGAGGTGCTGGACCATGAATTTCCAGCGGGATTCAAGCCCGTAAACATAGAGGCATACGACAGAACAACAGACCCTGGAGTCTGGATTGAGGATTATATCCTCGAAATACACATGGCTAGAGGAGATGACCTCCACGCCATAAAATACTTACCCCTCAAGCTCAAAGGGTCAGCCCGGCATTGGCTTAAAAGCCTTCCCGAAAACACCATCGGAAGTTGGGAATAGCTCGAGGATGCTTTCCGGGCAAATTTTCAAGGGACTTATATCCGACCTCCGGATGCAGACGATCTAAGTCATATAACTCAACAACCCGGAGACTCAGCCCGGAAACTCTGGAACATATTTCTTACTAAAAAGAACCAGGTAGTCGACTATCCGGACGCCGAAGCCTTAGCAGCTTTCAAACACAGGTTCGAGACGAATGGCTCGCCAGACACCTCGGCCACGAAAAACCAAGAACAATGGCCGCATTAATAAGCCTCATGACCCGCTTTTGCGCAGGAGAGGATAGCTGGTTGGCAAGAAGCAGCACCACCGACCCAAGTACATCCGAAGTTAGGAATGGAAACGGGAAACCGCGACGTAGCAAGGACCAGCGCCGAACCAAGGGAAACAGCCCGAAGAGCACGTTAGTCAACGCCGGATTCAAAAGCTCTCGACAGAATCAGAAAAAGCTGCCCCTCAAGGATAACAGGGACGAGCTATCTAACCTAAACAAAATCTTGGACAAAATATGCCAAATCCACAGTACTCTGGGAGGCCTCCAAACCATACCCACAGAGATTGTTGGGTCTTCAAGCAATCCGGCAAACTTAACGCCGAACACAAGGGGCTTGACATTCCAAGCGAGGACGGCGATGAACTCCACAAGCAGAGCACCGGAGAACAAAAGAAGTTCCCACAAGAAGTCAAAACAGTTAACTCACTTCACGTGACAAAAGGGAAAACCAGAGTGGCGCCTACAAAGATACGCGCCATACGGCCTGTCCCAGAGGAGTCCCGCCACTGGTTGTCACAACCAATCACCTTCGACCATCAGGATTACTCTAGAAGTATCCGGAATGCAGGCTGGACTGCCTTGGTATTAGATTCGATAATTGACCGACTTCACTTTACACAAGTCCTCATGGCAATCCGCCAAATGGGGATAAACCCAACAAAAATTCGCCATGGCAACACTTCCTTTCAAGGGGTAACGACAGGCCTAGATACCCATTGTACGGGTTCTCTCCTACTAGAAGTTGTGTTCGGCTTCCCCGACAACTTCCGCCGTGAAAAGCTAACCTTTCACATCGCCCCATTTACAAGTAGCTATCAAGCACTACTGGGACACGAAGCTTTCGCCCGCTTTATCGCAATACCGCATTATGCATCCCTTACGCTTAAAATGCCCGGTCCGCGAGGCATCATCTCATTAAAGGGAAATATCGAGTGTTCCTCGAGCGCGGAAGACTCTGCGGCTGCCTTGACAGCCACACACTAAACCAGCTTTTTTAGTCAAAGCACCTAAACATGTCGTTCAGACCCCGGACATGGATAGACGAGTCCGGCGTAAACATACAAAGGCCTACTAGCCGCATACCCCCGTACAAGGGGCTCCACGTGTATATAACAAGAGACAATAAATCTCAATTCTACCCATTCTCCGAACTATACTTTGTTTATTTAATATAACATAGATCTTTGCATGATTGTTTTCAACTAAGTTCCTCTCTTTTACAGATGAACACCGTGCTACACCCGTCCAGGATACGGCACAACGGAGATACAGGCGCAGACATGCAGTAGGGACCCATTCCAAGGATTCTTTTCAGATTAAGACCCTGCATAAACCTTTTTTACTGTCTCTTGTTGATAACATCCCCCGGTTTCTTTTTATAACCGAGGAGGAGGCTGGCGTCTTGGCATGTGGCCACGTCAGAATTTTGCACGTACCTGGACACTAGGGGCTTCTTACCAAGGGCGTTGTTAAGCCCGTTTTCATAAAGACCGAATACCTTAGGGAGTGTTCGGTGTCGCGAGTTTGGCCTTATATGCATCAGCTTCGAATCATGTCTTTGGTCAAATGTTGGGTTTGCCCGGCTCCTGTGTTTTGCTGCCTTACGTTCTGCTCTATCGGCTAAGGCGGCACCAGGAGAACTACTGCGATTGTGCCCCGGTTCGGCCAGGCGAGCACCTCAGTAGAGAAAGCCAAACACTTACTGTCATGATATAGCGTGAGACTGGTCAACCACTCGATGACCCGCCGGAACCTTTAGGATTCCTCCACATTAACGAAGGGCCGTTTCCCAGCCAGGCACACGCGCGCCCCGAACTCGGGTGAGTGCGGTGGCCCTAGGGGCTATATAGTAGCCCCAGTGTCAAACTCCTATTGCTAAGTGAAAGTGATAAAGCATTATAGTCCGGTTGCCTAGTTCGCTGCGCTATCACCTCCTTTATAGGACCAAGACGTTGGATCAAGTGTGAAAATGCGCCTTATGCGAACACCCCCGCATTATATGTGTGGGGACTGAAGCCAAAGACTGCCATCTTTCAGGTTATATACACATATACATTAACGGCCGCACAGGAGGCATTATAATTCTTGAAAGCACAAGTATAAAAAGCTTTTATATTCCATCGAAACATTGTTTTACAATGATACATGTTATTCGAACATAACATCCTTCGAGCACTGCGTCTCTATTAAACGAGCGCCCTGCAGAACTTCCTGAAAATAGTGCTCGGCAGGTACTCGGCTTTCGTCCGAATCTTGGGATGCAACAGCACTGGCCTTCATATCCGCTCAGTATGTCTTGACACAGGCAAGAGCCATCTGTGCACCCTCTATGCACGCCGACCTCTTCATTGCATCAATATGCGGCACCGCACCGAGGAACTGCAGCACCAAGCTAAAATAACTCTTCGGCTCGGGCCTTTTCGGCCGCATATGACTGACGACATACTTCATGGCGAGTCCGGATAACCTATTCAGCTCCGCCCATGCGGCCAAACGATCGGTTAATGGAAGTGGGCGCTCTGGATTGTGGAACTGCGACCAAAAAAGTTTGTCCACTTCGTGGTCCTTTTGATCGCGGAAGTGTTCGGCCGCGTCCGCGACACTCGTCGCCAAGTCCAGATAAGTGTTCGCCGCACTCCACTGACGGTCCAACAGAGCGTATTTAGGATCCCCGAACTTCATCCGCAGCATAAAGGGCTTTCCAGCCATGATATCTCCGACCTGACGTAGCTCCTCCTTCATAGCTCTCATCACAGAGCGATTATCCTTGGCCTCGGTAGTGACCTTTTCTAGGTCCTTCTGTGCCACCCGATCTTCTTTTTCAAGAAGCTTGCAGCGGTCGGCAGCATTCTTCAACATTACGACCATCTCGTCCATTTCCTTCTTACTTTGGCAGTGAGCAGCCTGTTCAGCTTTCAGCTCTTCAGCCGCCTTTAAGGCAGCCGCATCACTTTTTCTGGCCCGCTCCTTGGCTCGGGCAAGTTCCGCCCGAAGGTTCTCCATGGCAGCGGCACCATCTGCATCAAACACACATGTTGTAAGGTACGGGCATCAAGCTCCTCTTACCAGGTGCCTTCTGAGAAATTACATACCTTGTGCCTCGTCCAGCCGCTTGTTGACAAGTGCGATGTCGGCATCTGCCACGTCAAGTTGCCGCTTTAGTTCAGCAAATTCATCAGTCCGGATAGCCACCGGACACTTCACCACCTACATAGGAAAGGCGACATATCATACCTGGGATAATGATCCTCGGCGCGCCGTCATTGTTAACAACACATCGAGTCTTAGGGGCTACTATCTATACAGGGCACATCTTGTATATGCGGATCTGTCAAAAGGTACATCATTTTGCATACCTCCAAACCTGTCAGTAAACTCCTGACGGCCTCGTACAACCCGCTCTCCGCGGATGAAATCCTTGCAATCACCGTATCCATCAACGCACGGTGTTCTTCTGAGATAGACGCTCGCCTGAGCAAATCCTTCAGCTCCTCCGACCGTGCACCGGACGGTGTCGGACTCGTCCGATGGCCTTTTACGAAGGCCGGACACAGAGGGCCTTGGGAGGCCATACGAGTGCCCTCCGGCCCTGCCGGATTCGGAGAAAATCTCCGTGACGACACCTCAGTGTCGCCCGCCTTGCAAGTCGGTACGGCAGGGGGAGGCGTTCCACTCTCCATCATCTCCGGACGAAGATCCCCTGAAGATGAGCTCTGCTGAGAAGGGCTGAGATCCGAACTACAAGGTAAAATTTCGGTTATCTTACTCAGAAATAGAACAAGGATGTCTCTCATTTTAAAACCTTCCTCTTTACTTATGGCTCGGTGGAGAGCTGATCCCCTTGGGGGCGTAATGCGACCGGGGCACCTCCCGGCGCCGGTCCCTTTGACAAAGATTTCTTCCGCCGCTTTGAGGCCATGGCCTTCGGGTCTTCAGAGGCGGTCCTCTTCTTCCCCTGGTTAAAGGAATTCTCGATTCCTCCTTTACTGACAGCCTCCTTCGGGGAGGCGGTAACTTCCTTGTTCCCCTCCTCGCCTTCTTCCAAAGGCGCAGCCTCCAGCATCCTGGGTAACACGGGATCCGGCGTAGTCTCAAGGAGGGGGGCCGGACACCTGATTAGCTTTGCTTTTGCTATCCACTCCTGTTTAAGGGACAACTCTTTTAAGGGCGATTTTATGATAAATATACGGATAGCGAGTCCGGGTATAGGGCTACTTACTTGAGTATCCGGACGATTGCAGCTCAGGCCTGCGTCCTCAGATGAATCCGGACACATTGCTTGTGATCCGAAGAACAATTTGTACATCTCCATGGGCGTCGCGCCCACAAAATGTTGGAGGGCTCATGGTCCTTCCAGATTAAACTCCCATAGGTGGAGGGGGCGATGTTTGTAGGGTAGGATGCGGCAAATCAACATAACCTGCGTCACTACGGCCAGATTGATATCTCTTTCTAGGAGATCTCGAACGCGGCCCTGCAACGAGGGCACCTCCTTGGACGGCCTCCAGTTAAGCCCTTTATTGACCCATGACGCTAACTGTGGTGGGGGACCTGAGCGAAAGGCAGGTGGCGCCACCCATCTGGTGCCCCTGGGAGCTGTGATATAAAACCACTCTCGTTGCCATAAGTTGAACTCCTCTTGAAAAGAGCCCTCGGGCAATGGAGCGTCGGCGTTCTTGTTTATAACAGCACCTCCGCACTCTGCGTGCTGCCCCTCGATCATCTTCGGCTCTACTTTGAAGGTCTTAAACCACAATCCGAAGTGAGGAGTAATGCGGAGGAAGGCCTCACACACAACAATGAACTATGAGATATGAAGGATGTACTCTAGAGCTAAGTCATGAAATTCCAGCCCGTACTAAAACATGAGCCCCCTCACGAAGGGGTCCGTCGGGAAGCCTATCCCCCGAAGGAAGTGGGACATGAACACCACGCTCTCACCGGGCTTGGGACTGGGAATAACCTTCCCTTGAGCAGGCAGCCTATGCGAGATTTCGCCGGTTAGATACCTGGCATCTCTTAGCTTTCACATGTCTTCTTCTGTAATGGAGGAAGGCATCCACCAGCCTTGAAGGTTGGAGCCGGACATCATCGGAGGTACGAAGCGCCTGAATCTGGAGCTTTGGGTGTTGGAACTCAAGGTGAGCGGCAGATTTGATTGAGATTGAAAGAAAGGAGTCGAGCCTTGGTCTCTTTATAAAGAGGTTGAATACCAAGAGCCCTCCCCGTGACCGTTTGGGACTCACCTTCGATTGAGGAGGAATACCAATAGGCACGATTGGGTTACCCACGCCCGTATTGGTGAGAACCCTGGAATAAGGGGACACGATCTCTGCTTTGACAAGACGTGCCAAGGAAACCACCTCGCTAAACGCGCTAAGGTGGGATAGTAAAACGATTCGAATAAAGGCTTGGCCGTGGCGTGATGTCACGCTGCGGAATACGTCAGAAGATTAGATTTGTACAAATATTATTCTCTCTACGGTGGTATGTGGAACTTATTTTGCAGAGCAGGACACTATCCTTGTGTTCGAAATCTTCTATGAAGTATTCGAAGGAGGAACCCGCCTTGCAATGCCGAAGACAATCAGCGCGCCGGACTCGTCGTCATTGAAGCCTGGTTCAGGGGCTACTGAGGGAGTCCTGGATTAGGGGGTGTCCGGATGACCGGACTATAACCTTTGGCCGGACTCCTGGACTATGAAGATACAAGATTGAAGACTTTGTCCCGTGTCGGCATGGAAGGCAAGCTTGGCGATACGAATATGTAGATCTCCTCCCATTGTAACCGACTCTGTGTAACCCTAGCCCTCTCCGGTGTCTATATAAACTGGAGGGTTTTAGTCCGTAGGACGAACAACAATCATACCATAGGCTAGCTTCTAGGGTTTAGCCTCTCTGATCTCGTGGTAGATCTACTCTTGTACTACCCATATCATCAATATTAATCAAGCAGGAGTAGGGTTTTACCTCCATCGAGAGGGCCCGAACCTGGGTAAAAATATCGTGTCCCTTGTCTCCTGTTACCATCCGCCTAGACGCACAGTTCGGGACCCCCAACCCGAGATCCGCGGGTTTTGACACCGACACACACGCAACACCGTGTCAACTTAGTCAACACACGAGAGCAGTGACTATTGGATGTCCATCCAACGGTCATCGTGCTTATTCAATCTCTGCTCTTCCTGCTCCAGCCACTCTAACAAGCGCCAGCGGGACTGTCTGCTCCCTCCTCCCGCGGCCGACTGTGCTGCCATGCAGGCCTCAACGCCCCACCGTACTCCCATCGCTGGCCTAGCCATCCCTCTACTCACCCAGACCTCATGTTATTGTCCGGCAATGGCAGCCTCACACTACAGCTGAAGCAGTAAACCCTCATACTCCCCTCCGCGTGGGAAACAACTGCCAGTCTTCCCTGGCTCTGTGTCGTTCCCTTCCTAGGTCTTGCCATCGTCCACCGCCCTGGTGGTCTCGGCGGCGTGGTGAATGAACGACATCCATCTGAAGAGGACTGTATGTGGAGAGGCTGATAGCTGGGTCCATAGATGCACACAAGGAAGTGCCTCCTTATTACGTGCAAACTAATGACTCCTCCACCTGATAGCTGGGACCCACCGAAAGGGCCTCTGTATTTTGCAAAAAAAAACATTCCTCCTGCTGACCGCTCGTACCCACTAGCTATATCTTCACACGCAAGGAAGTGCCTCCTTGTTACGCACAAAAAAATGAGTACTCCCCTTGCTAGCTGGGACCCACCATAGTGGGAGGCTGACTTGTGGGCCTACTAAGTTGATGCGGACGGAGGGCTTTGTAAACTTAGTCAATATGAACAATTCTACATGAGTGACCGTACGATGTCCATCCAACGACCGTAGTGCTTCTTCAAACCTTTGATCTTCTTGCTCTAGCCGCCCAAACCAGCGCCGGTCGTGCCGCCTGCTCCTGCCTCCCATGGATAGCTCTGCTGTCGTGTAGGCCTCATCTCCCGACCCTAATCCAACCTCTAGGCAGGCCATCCCTCTACTCACCCACAACCCCTGTTATTTTGCAACGACGACAGCCTCACATCGCAGCCGAACCAGTCAACCCTCGCACTCCTCTTAGCATGGGCATCCATTGTCGCGTCTTCCCCGGCTCTGTGTCGTCCCCTTCCTAGGCCTCGCCGTCGTCCACCGCCTTGGTGCTCTCAGCGTGGTGTGGTCAATGTGGTCAAGGAACAACTTCCATCGGAAGAGGACTGTACGTGGAGAGGCTGACAGCTGGGTCCATAGCCACAGCAAGGAAGTGCCTCCTTATTACACGCAAAATAATGATTCCTCCACCTGACAGCACGGACCCACCAAACGGGCCACGGTATTCCGCAAAAAAGATGTTTCCCCCCTGAATGTTGGGACCCACCAGCTACATCTTCGCACGCAAGGAAGTACGTCCATATTACGGGCAAAAAATATGATTCTCCCCCTAACATCTCGGATCCTTTAGCTATATCTTTGCACTCAAGGAAGTGCCTCCTTACCTCCTTGACAATTGGGACCTCCTTGACAATTGTCTGTGTGGTCGCGAATGTGTACGTACATACTAGTCGATCGGTCTGTCTGCAGCAATGAACCGTGGCCGAGTAAGGAAGGGCACATGTTGTAGTAGAGGTGCGAACGTAGCATGTCATGCAGTCCCGTCTATATCGTGTACACGTACATACAACTAGGGTGCAAGAAAGTAAATACGGCCACATACGTACATATGAGCGGGGTCTCGAATGCCTACTCGCGCATACGTACGGCCAGGGCTCGTGTACATGGAGAGGCAGCGGAGGGAAGCAAGGGCGTCTTGTTCATCGGCAGCCAACTGGGTGGGTTAGAACGATGAAACTGCGTCGTGTTCATCGGGAGGCAATGGAATGCGTCCTGTTCATCGGGAGCCAACCAGCTTGGATGGAATAGCCGAAATGAGGCCCGGCGTACCACAGAATGGATGAGACAGCCTACTGTTCGACCGCCTATGGTTGAAATGGGATCATGTTCATCACGAGGGGTCTGGCGTACCACAAAACGAAGGAAATGGACTTCTGTTGGAGCGGCTACGGTCGAAACAGGGTCTTGTTGATCAAGAGGGGTGTAGCATACCGCAAAACAGAGTAAACGGACTTCTCTTCGACCTCCTACGGTCAAAATGAGGTCCTGTTCATCGGGACGGGTGTGACATACCGCACAACGGGACTCCACGAGCTACTATTCATCCACCGTCTACTGCCTCTCTCCAGCTTCCACCGGCTACTGTTCATCCACCGTCGACCTCCTCTAGCCTCCACCTGTGACTGTTGATCCACGGCGTCTCCCTCCTGCCTCCACGGGCTCCTGTTCATCCATGGGCTCCTGTTCATCCAGCCTCCACCGGCAACTATTCAACCAGCCCTCCACGGGGTCCTGTTGATCCACGCCCAATCGGCTCGATTGGGGTCCTATTCATCCAGCGACAACGACCGCTACTACCATGGGGTCATGTTCATCCAACCCCCACCAGGAACTATTCATCCAACCCCAACAATGCTCACTATTCATCAAGAGGTAGCAGGCTTGATCGGCTTAAGTTAGCAGCAGTAGCAAAGGAATCACTCGATCGGGTTCAGTTAACAACCAGGGATCGATCAATCGCTCGGGTTCAGTAACGCGTAGCGAGTGCAATCGCTCGAGTTCAATAAGCAAATGCCTCGCTCGGGTTTAGTTAGAGCCCAACGACTCGCACACATGGACGTACGTGTATGAGAGAAATGCGCAAACCTCCGTGCATCGCTTGGTCCCGGCCACCCACCGTAACTAGGAACTCCCGATATTTTACTCGCCCTTGCTTCTACCACGGTTTTTTCCATCATGGACAGCCCAAAGAGTGTCATGCAACTACGTCTTCATCCCACCCAGGACGAAAAGCCAATTTTATGTCATGATTTTTTATCATAGAAGTTGGATCCCACCACATCTATGATGATACCCGGTTTTGTCACAATTATCATCATAGAAGTATCATAAGCATGATAGAATATTTTTTTTGTTCGGGCCAAAATGTCATAGATGTGTCTTTTTTTGTAGTGAGTGGCGGTAGAAATCGGTGTACTAATAAAATCATTATTATTAGTGTTGGAAAAGTCACACAACTTAGTATTTTCTTGAGACATCATGACAAAGCAAGCAATCTAGCACACAAGCAAACAAAAAGACAAACGGAAAGAAGGCGAATAAAAAGGCAAATATTTTGGTGTTTTCTAAAAATGTTTTAGAAGTGGGTGAGATGAAAACGAGAGGCGAATGGTGAATAATATAAGTGCAAGAGATAAGAGTTTATGATAGGTACTTGGTAGGCTTGATGTAGAACCTCCCCAGCAACGGCGCCAGAAATTCTTCCTACTACTTCTTGAGCTTGCGTTGGTTTTTCCCTTGAAGATAAAAGGGTGATGTAGCAAAGTAGAGATAAGTATTTCCCTGAGTTAAGAACCAAGGTATCAATCCAGTAGGAGGAACACGAAATTACTGAATAGTTGCACCTACACGAATAAACAAATACTTGCACCCAACGCAAATAAGGGGTTGTCAATCCCTTCACGATTAATTGCAAGGATGAGATTTGATAGAGATGGGTATAAAATGTAGGTAAAAGTTCAAAATAAATTAAAGGTAAATAAATTGCAGCAAGGTATTTTTGTATTTTTTGTTTTATAGATCTGAAAATATTATGATGAGAAATAGACCCGGGGGCCATAGTATTCACTAGAGGTTTCTCTCTTGAAAGAACACATGTGATGGGTGTCCAAATTACTGTTGAGCAATTGATAGAAAAGCACAAAATTATGACGATATCTAAGGCAATAATCATGAATATAGGCATCACGTCCGTGACAAGTAGACCGAAATGATTCTGCATCTACTACTATTACTCCACACATCAACTGCTATCCAACATGCATCTTGTGTATTAAGTTAACAAGAACGGAGTAATGCCTTAAGCAAGATGACAAGATGTAGAGGGATATATCCAAGCAATATGATATAAACCCCATCTTTTTATCCTTAATGGCAACAATACAAATACGTGCCTCGCTACCCCTACTGTCATTGAGAGAGGACACCGCAAGATTGAATCCATCACAAAGCACCTCTGCCATTACAAGATAAATCAATCTAGTTGGCCAAACCAAATCAATAGATCGGAGAGAAATACAAATCTATCTTAATCATGCATAAAAGAGTTCAGAAAAGATTCAAATAATATTCATAGATAATCTGATCATAAATCCACAATTCACCGAATCTCAAAAAATGCACCGCAAAAGAGGATTACATCGAATAGATCTCTAAGAACATCGAGGAGAACATTGTATTGACGATCAAAGAGAGAGAAGAATCCATCTAGATACTAGCTATGGACCCGTAGGATTGTGGTAAACTACTCACACATCATCGAAATGGTAACAAGGTTGATGTAGAAGCCCTCCATGATTGAATCCCCCTCCGGCTGAGTACCGAAAAAGTCCCCAAGATGGGATCTCACAAGAACAGAAGCTTGCGGCAGTGGAAAAGTATTTTTGGTGTGACCTCTAGCATAAGGGGAATATTTGGGTATTGATAGAGCTGGGATTAGGGTGAGGGGAGCTACGAGGTGCCCACAAGCTATAGAGCTGAGATTAGGGTTAGGGGAGCTACGAGGGGCCCACTAGCTCATGGGGCGCCCCCAGGGCGCGCCTGGTGAGCTTGTGGATACCTCGTGGATCTTTTGGCCTCCTCCCGAAGCTTCGTGGGTGTCTTGTTGTCCAGGATAAATTGTCAAAAAGTTTCGTTCTGTTTGGACTCCGTTTGCTATTGATTTTCTGTAAAGACAAAAACAAGGAAAAACAACAAATGGCACTGGGCACTTGGTTAATAAGTTGGTCCCAAAAATGATATAAAATAGCATAATAATGCATATAAAACATCAAATATGGATAATATAATAGCATGGAACAATAAAAAATTATAAATATGTTGGAGGCGTATCAGATATCACTGTCCACAACAAAGCTCTATTAATGAAATTTCTTCATAAGTTCCTCAATAAAGTAGACACCCCATGGGTTAACATTATCTGGGAAACTCACTATCAAGATGCTCTGCCTGGAGACTGGATCCTTCTAGTGGAAAGCCTTGTTGAAACTACTTCCAATATATAAAAGTCACTCCATATGTCAAGCTGGTAAAGGGGACACAACTCTCTTTTAGTCAAATAACTAGGCTGGACAACCGCGAGAAAGTATCCAGAACTCTTCTCATTTGTCATCAATAAGGAGACGACACTGATTACTATTACAAACTAGGCTGATTTCAGCATGCAATTCTAGAGACCTCTATCACAACAAGCTTTCCAACAATACAACATGGTGCAAGACTTGATTAATAACATGTAGAACACTAACAATAGAGACAATGGAGATATAATTTGTCCTCCAATCACTACTACTCAATAATTATGTATAGGTGTATCACAGGAATCAACACAACTCATGTTATTTTAAAAAACCAATGGGGTACATCTTGCAGACTGAGACATAAGATTTTCTGCTGGCCATTGTTACATGGTAGCCTTAATACCAGAAACATGCTACACAGAAGGAGTATGCATCTCTTAGATTATCATTGTGCCCTATGCTCTGATGTTGTGGAAGAAACATTGCTTCATCTGTTCTAGAATTGTCCGTTTGCTCTCTCATGCTGGGACATATTTACCCCAGAGAGGCCTAGGGGTATATCAACATTTGATGAAACTACTCATTGCCAATCAATTACCAAAGGACATTGCTCTTGACATCATCATTATGATCCATTGAAGCATTTGGATAGTAAGAAATGACAAAATCTTCAGAACATCATCTCCTCATCTAGGCACATGGAAATTCTATTTGAAAGAAGGCCTATGGGCATCACAACTTAGGGCTAAAAAAGGCAAAGCAGAGAAGCTTAGGACCTGGTATGAACTATTTCTGTAAATGATTTTCCTTATGATTCCAAGAACCGGTGTAGGCTGAGGCAATTTTAGATTTTTCTATGGTCAAGGCTAAAAAAAGTATCATCCTTAAGAACCGTCCCTTGGTATATAAGCATCTATTAATCAGCTGGGTGCACATTCTGCCCTAGCTAACCATGAGGGGGTTGCATGTAGAGTGAAGTAGCATATGCCATTATATAAATAAGTTTTTCATTTGAGTTAGTTATACCAAACATTCCTTTATTATTTTTCTTCACCGATGATATCTAAGACATTGATATTTGAAAGGTGCATAAACTTCCTGACCAACAATCACCAGGAACAACCAGAAGCATGTATTGCTGGCTCACAGGATATGAAAAAAAGTATGAGAGCATGTAACTGAGTTCCTTTAGCGAAATGATATAGTAGCTTTGTTGTCGTTTAATAAATACTAGTGGTTGGGGCGCCACCCGGTGGCGCCGCTTGAGAGGAAGTTGTGTGTATGTTTTTATTTTAAAAAAATACATGCAGTCCTCATCTTCATCTAGAAAAATATTTTTAAAAAAACTCCTCACCTCCATCTAGAAAAAGAAGTAAAAAAATCACCAACGCGGCTTACCAGCGAGCGCCACTTTGCTTAGCCCTCCTTTTAAAAAATATGTGGGATCATCACCTCCATATAAAAAGGAAAAAACATTAAAAAATTCCTCACCTCCATCTAAAAATAACATCCTAAAAGCTTTTTCACCGCGTCCAACCAGCTTGCGCCACATGGCATAGCTGGTTGGCCGCCCTTTATGCATAGCTTAATGGGTTTAATTACATGTAAAAATGATGTCAGCACTGTCTAGAATTTTGAACAAGAGAATGTTTACCAATTTCTCATATTTCATAGTGCATGATTTGGAAAGGCTTTGAAGTTGTTGTAATGTTGGTTTTTACCATGTAGGTGTGTATCTATGCCCAACACACAATTACGTACATGGTGATTATGGACTCGGCAAGTGACCTGTAGCAACATTATTTTGTTTACTTGTGTAAATTAGTGAACAAAATAGCGGAAATTGCCTTTGGTGACCAACCTCAGTGGAGGCCTCCAGAATCAAATTTCAAATTTCATCGAAATTCATATTTTTACATTTCAAAAAATTCTGAAAAAAGTACAGATATACATGAAGGCATAACACACATGTGTGTAAATTTTCAGGGCAAAAAACGTTGAAATGAGGGATGTGCAAAAAAGACAAATTTGGGGTTGTTTAACACATGATACTATTCATCCTCCCAGGCCATGAATTTGTTTTTTTTTGTACAGGGCGCATTTCAGCGTATTTCATCATGAAATTTTACACACATGTGGGTTACATTCTTACATACACGCATATTTTTCAGAATTTTTTGAAACATAAAAGTTTGAATTTGAAGTTTTAAAAAATAAAGGCCTTCATGGAGCTCGGCCTCCAAAACGCCATTCTCACTAAATAGTACTCTTGTAAATATATAGCTTAAAATCATGTTAATTCGGAGACAAAGATGGGCAGCATATGGTGCACTTTTATTTGTTGAAATGATTCTGTTCAAGCACTCTTTTGATGCTACGAATGACTTACAACAACTTTCCATCCCACGCCATCTACTAGCTTGTACTATTGTTTTTCTAAATAGAATTTGTTCTTTTTGCTAAATATTTGCATCATCTTGATGAAACAGGCTTGCGCCCCACTATATTAATATAGCAAACACCAGACACAACCAACGATAGGTGCTGGGGCGGAAGCAGCACGGTCATGCTAAAAAGAAACGAAAGAGAAAATACAAAAAGAACAAATGCCGACAATGGCGGATCAACAAAAACGAAGAAGCCTCACGACCACTGCGCCCACCGGAGATCTCCCACCAAGCTCTTAGACCCCAAAGCGCCGGTGCCAATCAACACCTCCAAGAAGGGACGCGATGATGACAACGTTGTTGCCAAGGGTTTCTCCGGTACGCGGCGAGGAGAATGGAAGGGTAGCACCCGACGCCCTCTAGGAAAGTTCGGCGGCACTGCATCGGTGTTGGCCAGGCCAATCAGGATTTCTTCTGATCCCAACCTTCACCTCGGGCGCTCCGGAGCACGCAACCATGTCGTCCAGCACCCTGTGCCAACACGATCTTTAAGCTTCTCACACCGTATCACCACGACACCACGAAGTGGGAGCTGCACAACGAAGAAGAGGAGTCGGGCTATGGGAAGCAGCACCATCGGCACGCGGGAGGGGCCAACCTCCACCATCAACAACGGCAACCAACCGGACACAACAGCAGGAGCATACCAGGCCTAGCCAGGCCCTGAAATGCCCGTAAAGCTCCTACCATCGCGCTGCAGAAGTGTTGTAGGGTGGAACCCTAAGTGGATATCTTTCATGAAATGGAGGGGGAATCCCAAAGAACAAGAAGAACATAAGGGATAAAACACAAGAGGAGCACTCAAGAACAAGTCCAATCACACATCCACTAGATTAGCAATACATAGATCCACAAGATACATGAACAATAAAGGGAAAATAGCACAAGGTAGAGTTCATCCCAAATCCTATAAAGGAGATGAGGTCTTGATGATCCTATGATGGGGATCCTTCCCTAGATGGGTGAAAGATCGTGGATGTCGCCTAGAGGGGGGGTGAATAGGCGCTTTAAAATAATTACGGTTGAGGCTTGAACAAATGCGGAATAAACTTAGCGGTTAATTTGTCAAGCACAAAACCTACAACAACTAGGCTCACCTATGTGCACCAACAACTTATGCTAAGCAAGAAAAACTACTTAAGTGATAGCAAGATATATGACAAGAAACAATATGGCTATCATAAAGTAAAGTGCATAAGTAAAGGGCTCGGGTAAGAGATAACCGAGGCACGCGGAGACGATGATGTATCCCGAAGTTCACACCCTTGCGGATGCTAATCTCTGTTTGGAGCGGTGTGGAGGCACAATGCTCCCCAAGAAGCCACTAGGGCCACCGTAATCTCCTCACGCCCTCGCACAATGCAAGATGCCGTGATTCCACTAAGGGACCCTTGAGGGCGGTCACCAAACCCGTACAAATGGCAACCCTTGGGGGCGGTCACCGAACCCGTACACTTTGGCAACCCTTGGGGGCGGTCATCGGAACCCGTCAAATTGCTCGGGGCGATCTCCACAACCTAATTGGAGACCCCGACGCTTGCTCGGAGCTTTACACCACAATGATTGAGCTCCGAACACCACCAACCGTCTAGGGCGCCCAAGCACCCAAGAGGAACAAGCTCAAGGGTACCAAGCACCCAAGAGTAATAAGCTTCTCAACTTGTAACTTCCACGTATTACGTGAAGAACTCAAACCGATGCACCAAATGCAATGGCAAGGGCACACGGAGTGCCCAAGTCCTTCTCTCTCAAATCCCATCGAAGCAACTAATGCTAGGGAGGGAAATGAGAGGAAGAACAAGAAGGAGAACACTAAGAACTCCAAGATCAAGATCCAAGGGGTTCCTCTCACATAGAGGAGAAAGTGATTGGTGGAAATGTGGATCTAGATCTCCTCTCTCTTTTCCCTCAAAAACTAGCAAGAATCCATGGAGGGATTGAGAGTTAGCAAGCTCGAAGAAGGTCAACAATGGGGGAAGAGAGCTCAAAGGATAAGGTTCATTGGGGAAGAAGACCCCCTTTTATAGGACCTCCCGAATCCAACCGTTATGTGCTCAGGTCGTGCACAAGCGGTACTACCGCTTGGAGGAGCGGTACTACCGCTTAGCACGGTCAAAACAGCCCAACGAGAGAGGAAACATGAGTTTTTGGTCCCGAGCGGAAGTAGCCACGGAAGTAGCCGCGGTAGTACTGCTCCAAGCGGTAGTACCGCTCCCAAGAGCGGTAGTAAAAAATTACTTCCGCTCCTGTCCGCGGTAGTACCGCTGCAGCCTTTTCAGAACACCAAAACTGACACAACTTCTGCAAACGGACTCCGAATTCAACGAAACCAAGTTTGTTGGAAACCTAGCGACAAGGGCTAACACAATCTTGATAGAAAAATCAATAAGAAGCAAATGAGAAAAGGCCCAAAATAAAATGGTGAGAACCCTTCCTCGGATAAGACCGGTAAAACCTCCAACACCGAAAACATCATAGAAGACGCATGCAAACTCCGTTTTCGATGAACTCAAGCTTGTCATCAAGATGACCATAAGCTCTAAGACTCACAAAGAGAACCAAACAAGAACCAAGAAACATGATGCGAGGATGCAATGGTTTGAGCTCTCAACGAACGATACGATCAAGCTACTCACTTGAGAGCCCCCCTTGATAGTACGACTATCGATCCTATAACCCGGTCTCCCAACTACCACCATGAGACCGGTAAAATAGAAAATCTATCAAGGGCAAACCTTTGCCTTGCACATGATCCACTTGAGCTAGATGATGACGATCTTGTCCTCCTCACGATGGACCACCTTTCTTGATTGCGTTGGGTCGATGGAGACTAGATGATTGCTCCCCCATACTCCACTATGGGTGAGCCACTCTTCGGCACATCTTCACAAGTCCATTTACACCACAATGGATGGCAAGCTTCAAGCACTTGATCTTTTCATGATGCTCCACTTGAACTTGCACACAGCAATCTTGATGACGATCACCACTTGATGTCATCCTTTCCATGGGTTGTATGATATCTTTCTCTTGACGCAAGCCCATGGACACGTACCTAACCCCACATAGACTCTCACATAGAACATGGGTTAGTACACAAAGTGCAATGGACAATGCTTACCATACCATAAGATCACTTGATCCCTCTCGGTACATCCTTTACGCTTTGTGAGTTGATCAACTTGATTCACTCTTGAGTTAGTCTTGATCAACCTTGAATCTTTCCAACTCTCTTCGTTTGGATGATGTCTTGAAGGTAAACATGAATGATCACACAATCTTCTTCTTCAAGACATGCTTGCAATAATCTCAACACTCACATGACCAATCTTTGGATAATTTCTTAATAGCACCTTGGTCAACCCATAAACTCCTTGAAACCAACACATGGACTTCAAGAAATGCCTATGGAAAAATCCTTCAAATATAACTCAATGCAACCATTAGTCCATAGAGAATTTCATCAATTACCAAAACCACACATGGGGGCACCGCATGTCCTTTCAATCTCCCCCATTTTGGTAATTGATGACAATCATTTTCAAGAGAGTTTATATAAGGAATTATGCATCACCATGCGTATGAGATGAAAATGCTAAGGAACAAAACCAAAGCAGGAGGAGACAACTCTCTAAACTTCTCCACAAAACTCTCTGAAACTTCTCCCCCATTGGCATCGATTGCCAAAATGGGCAAAAAGCTTAGAAGGCCAATATAAATTGTGTTCCTTCATAAATTGTGTATTTCTCAACAAGTGAGTGGAATGCAACAAACATATCCAAAGGTAAATACTTGGAGGAACACAAACTATATTGAGGCACAAAGATAGCAAAAGAATGATATGCCACAAAGACATAAAAAAGAGAGAAACAAGCAATCAAGCAATCAAAAGATGCCAATTGAAGCAAGCAAACAAAGGATATCAATTGAACCAACTAGAACAAAGATCCTATGAACCACATGAATAAGGATATTATGATATGAGTAAAGGAGTGTTCTAAAGAAAAACTAGAGAAGCTCCCAATGATTTGTGCACAATTTAGTTTTGTAATTGGATACACCGAGCACAAAATATGATCGTCACTCCCCCAAGATCAATAGAACCTCATGAAAAGTGCAAGAGAGCAATGTAGTGTTCTAAAGACACTAGTGAAGCTTCCCATGATTTGTGCAATCCTTAGAATATTTGCATTAGGATACCAAGTGCACAAAATAGGATCATCACTCCTCGAAAATCAATAGAAACTCACAACAAGTGTAAGTGAGCATGTAGGAAACAAATCCTAGCACAAGCAACAAACACATGGTTGAGCAACATGTAAAAGAGGCAACTTAAGAATAGACTCAACCAAAATGATGTGTGTGAGTCATGGCAAAGCACTTGAGAAGACTAAAATAAGGATGAGCATTAAGCATCAACATAGTCTTGGATAAATGAGATACACGGTGCATGACATGTCCTCCCCACACACACCCTGCAAATGGGTTCACAAGCACACTAAATATGCAAAGTGAAAAACCCACACTTGTGACAACCCATGGTGAAGATAGAAAGCGAAAGCCTCATCAAGATGAGGGATACCAATTAGATGGCAAGCCTCGTCAAGACAAGCATGAGGAGAATGATCTTCACCACAAAAGAGTGCAACAAGATGCAACGAGAAATGACCCGCACTCAAGGCACAAACTTTCACAGAGCCGCCAAAGAAATAACATGAGAAAGAACCGGTGTACATGAAAGAAAGGGATATCAACTAGAGATGTAACTTCTCTCAAGTGTATAAGATTCTAGGTAGATGAAAATCATGATGATATCAATCCACAAAGAAGGATATACACACGAAATAGTTACAAAAAGGAAGAAACAAGATATCCACAAGGAAGTCATAAATATACCAATAAGAAATTTGCTTGAGAGCATATCACATGGCTAGATATGGTCTTATTGTATATAAATGAATTCCAACCACACGAACATCAAAGACATCACAACTAGCAACAAGAGATCATTGTTGGGATGCTTTGAGAAAGAAAACAAGTATCACAAGAAATAATGAAAAACATGCCATGATGCAACCTACACAAGGTTGATGCAAGAAATGAGTGCATGAAGAAGATGATGATGTTTGTTACCAAGATATCAATGGAAGGATGTAGTAGATACCAATTAAAGGTGAATATTAGTTCATTGATCATCCTAGCTTGACTCCAGTAAGCACATGGAGACACCACCTTCCTTGTGAGTGAGCCGAGCGTCCAATGCATCTCCAATTGTTCATAGAACAACAACACAAACAAAATGGTACCCAAACTCATTGGGACCAAAGAGTTAGAGAACCAACAATACATAGGACAAACTCCACATAAATATGTGCATATAGATATGAAAATGAATTTCATGCACGTCCCATCCAATTTGAGACTTGGTGGAGTTTCCCCTATATATTGGGTCAAAGAAAGAAAGCATGCCAAATATACTACATCAAATTAATATGCATGCTCAAGACTTTCAAGAACCGATACCAAATGACAAAGAAAAACCAAGTGAAGAAAAGATACCAAATGAATAAATCATCACTTGGAGGATATCCATAATAGATACACCGAGGAATGAGATACTCGTTGATACACACTAAATAAAAGATATCAAACTCCTAAAAGAGAGGATGGTTCCAAACAAACCAAGCTCTCTACAAAGTTTCATGATGGCACAAAGTACCAAAAAGAAAATGGCTTGCCTTCGACCAACACACACTTGATAAGGATCGCAAGATGAGTGTTTTGTAGAAAATAGGATAGCTCCCCCAAGACTAGTGCATTATAGAGAATTTGCATTTGAATACAAAATGCATAAGGTGGGATCACCACTTTCACTATATCTAGAAAACACTAGACAAGATCAAGAAATTAACAAGATCCTCAAGTGGTATGGAAGACAAAGGGAGTTGATACATTCCTAGGCAAGAGAAAAGGCAAATAAAAGAAAAAGCCAATGTAAAGATGATCAATAAATTCTACCACACAAGTAGGTACCAATTGTCAAAAGACAAGAAATAAATGGAAATAATTCCCGGTGGTAGATAGCAAGGATATCCGACATCATCTTCACACCAAACAAAAAGCAAATTGCAACTTGTAGAGCTAACATGCCACCTAGGAACAAGATAATTTACAATATCAACTCTAGGTGACAATATCTCAAATGTACACATTTTCTAGGCTAGTAATATACACATAGCATATTACTCCCCCATAATGTGATACCAATTAAGGATAAAGAAGGGGAAAATAAAAGGAACCAACAAGAGATAATTAATGGACTATTTAGAATTTGAATTTCTCATGAGAAGACATACCACATAGCGACTAGATAATCTTGAAATATCAATAGTAGATGGTATTACTCATGTACACACATTTATAGGATTGTGAGGTGCACAAAGCAGATCACTCCCCCATAATGGGATATTCCATTAATCTCTCACGAGAGCCAACTAAGATACAAACAAGATGCACAAAGGCTCAACGTACAACACACATGTACATGAAGTGCAAACCAACATACACAAACTTGATTACTCAAGATAAGCAATTTGGAGACACAACATATACAAACACATGCAAGGAACAAAACCAAAACATGCAAAGGGGCAAGTAACTTTCAATGTAAACAATTTGAGTACAAGTTACCGCAAGGAGGCACATTGGATATAAGATAGAAACTTGATAACCCAATTGACTTGGCTTGAGACAATAAGAATGATGAAGTCCCCTTAATTCTTCATAATGTAGCCAAGTCTCCAATGACCTCCAACAACACCTATTGATCAAGTATGAGCTAGTTGGTCCCCAACCAAGTTGGGTCCTAAGAGGTTAGTCACAATAGGATTGGCTACCCGAATGGTTCTTTTCTTGACACCACTTTGAGTACCAACAAATTTGGCAAGCACATTACCAACCTTATCCTTCCCAAGAGAATAGATATCATCAATTAGAATAGGGTTGGATAAGGTACCATTCGTGCATGAAGAAGCGATGTGACCTTTTTCACGACATAGGTAGCAATGTCTACTCTTCACTTTCTTCTCACTTGATTTCTCAACTTGAGAAGCATTAGCTTGAGTCTTATTGGGAAGAGGCCTTTCTTCAACTAGAGATTGAGCATGAGAATGCACTTGTAGCCGCTTCCCTTGTTGCTTGTCACTAATGGCCTTCTTCTTCAATGGGCAAGATCTAACATGATGCCCTTCAATTTTGCACTTGAAGCAAATAATCTTGGACGAACTCTTGACTTGTTTTTGGGCCTTCTTGTTGTTGCTCTTGGACTTCTTCTTCTTATTGGAGTTGAATCCAAGTCTACCTTTGTCATTGGGGATTTTTGTACACTCAAGATATTGTTGAGTGTGGCATTCCCTTCATGACACTTTTCCAAATCTTTCTTCAAAGAAGTGACTTGGGCCTTGAGCTCTTTGATTTCCTCTACATGGTTAGTCTCAACAAAAGCACTAGAGGAAGTATAAGCTTCATCGTTAGAGCAACAAGGCAAGGAAAGCAATTCATCACAAGATGTACCAATGTTATGCATGGATGAATCACGAGGACTAGCACAAGGCAATATAGCATTTTGACTAAAAGTAGTGCTAGTATCCACGCGAGGCTCACTAGATGTTACCTTAGCAAGCATGGCCTCATGAGCTAGCGTTAGCACATTATGGGATACTAGAAGATCATCATGAGAGCTTGTGAGCTTTACATGATTTTCTTCCAACATCCCATAATTGCTAGATAGCAACTCAAGTTGAGCCCTTAGCTCAACATTCTCCTTCAATATGGATGATTCACAAGAGATAGAGTTAGCAGCACAAGCATCATCATTAACAACAATAGGAGAAGACAACATGGCAAGATCTTTTGAATATGAAGCTTTAAGTTGAGCATGAGACTCGGTGAGTTTGATGAGCTCACTCTTAAAGACCCTTGAGCCATTTTCGAGGTGCTCAAAGTCCTCAAGGAGTTTAGCATGCACAACTTCAAGCTCCTCATTTTTAGTTTCAAAATCATTGGCCACCTCAAGAGCTCTATCACGAGATTCCCTCACTCTAAATTATTCTAGAGCAAAAGTCTCCTCAAGAGATTCTTTGGTGGTTTGTTCAAGTTCAAGAGCTTGAGAGAGGTCCGCAATCTCATTAGCGTAATCACGCTCATGACCTTCCACTTTCTCAATGGTGACCTCATGCTCCTCGAGATGAGATTCCAACTCCTCAATATATTTCTTGCCCTCAATGGCAATGGACAAAATTTCCATGAAGTTGGAACGAGCAATTTTATTTTTATGAAGAGCTTTAAAAACCATTTCCCCCTTAATTTTTAATGAGGCAACATTATCATTCTCTTCATCATAATCAACATCATCATCATTCTTGCCATCATCAATATCATCACAAGATATATTGGGATTCAAAGTGGGAGATACCTTTGAAGCCTTAGCCATAAGGCAAAAAGCAATCGATGATGATGTAGGATCCCTTGAAGCACCATTCAAGACCACATCTTGTTCCATGGAGTGTTGGGTTTCCTCTTCATTGTTAGCACAACAACTCGAGGAAATAGATACATTTTTACCATGGCAACTAGACATAGCAAGCATATCATCATGAGATTTGAGCAAGCAATTTCTACATGATATGCAAGGACTACCAACACGAGCATGTGAAACATGTAAGGTGCTTGAAGTGTTAAAATCCAAAGAAGGACCATTGCAATAAGATAGTGATGAAGAATCACCAAGAACAAGCACACTATCATCATTGCAATGACCACCACCACTCACCCTAGCATTACCTTGTGGCAATCCACATGTAGGTGAAGTAGAAGAAGTTGAGAAGGCAACACGGCCGGAGGTGGAGGGAGAACAATCATCCCCACAAATCTTGGACACACCATATTTATCTTGAAGCTTTGTCCACAACTCATGAGCATCCCGGAACGGCATGAGTTGAAATATAACTACATTTCTCAAAGCATCGAAAAGCACATTAGAAGCTTGAGCATTGAGATAAGAGTTTTTCTCATCCTCTAAAGATAATCTTTGGGGATCCTTTGGAGGAGAAAAACCCATATCTACAATTCGCTCTAAATTTGGGTCCATGACCCTAAAAAGATTAAGCATGCGAATTACCCAAACATCAAAATTTGTGCCATCGAAACTAAGAGTGTTAGAGAATTGAAAGATCGTGGATGTCGCCTAGAGGGGGGGGGTGAATAGGCGCTTTAAAATAATTACGGTTGAGGCTTGAACAAATGTGGAATAAACCTAGCGGTTAATTTGTCAAGCACAAAACCTACAACAACTAGGCTCACCTATTTTCACCAACAACTTATGCTAAGCAAGAAAAACTACTTAGGTGATAGAAAGATATATGACAAGGAACAATATGGCTATCACAAAGTAAAGTGCATAAGTAAAGGGCTCGGGTAAGAGATAACTGAGGCACGCGGAGACGATGATGTATCCCGAAGTTCACACCCTTGCGGATGCTAATCTCCGTTTGGAGCGGTGTGGAGGCACAATGCTCCTCAAGAAGCCACTAGGGCCACCGTAATCTCCTCATGCCCTCGCATAATGCAAGATGTTGTGATTCCACTAAGGGACCCTTGAGGGCAGTCACCGAACCCGTACAAATGGCAACCCTTGGGGGCGGTCACCGAACCCGTACACTTTGGCAACCCTTGGGGGTGGTCACCGGAACCCGTCAAATTGCTCGGGGCGATCTCCACAACCTAATTGGAGACCCCGACGCTTGCCCGGAGCTTTACACCACAATGATTGAGCTCCGGACACCACCAACCATCTAGGGCGCCGAAGCACCCAAGAGGAACAAGCTCAAGGGTACGAAGCACCCAAGAGTAATAAGCTTCTCAACTTGTAACTTCCACGTATTACATGAAGAACTCAAACCGATGCACCAAATGCAATGGCAAGGGCAAACGGAGTGCCCAAGTCCTTCTCTCTCAAATCCCATCGAAGCAACTAATGCTAGTGAGGAAAATGAGAGGAAGAACAAGAAGGAGAACACCAAGAACTCCAAGATCAAGATCCAAGGGGTTCCCCTCACATAGAGGAGAAAGTGATTGGTGGAAATGTGGATCTAGATCTCCTCTCTCTTTTCCCTCAAAAACTAGCAAGAATCCATGGAGGGATTGAGAGTTAGCAAGCTCGAAGAAGGTCAACAATGGGGGAAGAACACAAGCTCAAAGTATAAGGTTCATTGGGGAAGAATACCCCCTTTTATAGGACCTCCCGAATCCAACCGTTATGTGCTCAGGTCGTGCACAAGCGGTACTACCGCTTGGAGGAGCGGTACTACCGCTTAGCACGGTCAAAACAGCCCAACGAGAGAGGAAACACGAGTTTTTGGTCCCGAGTGGAAGTAGCCATGGAAGTAGCCGCGGTAGTACTGCTCCAAGTGGTAGTACCGCTCCCAAGAGCGGTAGTAGAAAATTACTTCCGCTCCTGTCCGCGGTAGTACCGCTGCAGCCTTTTCAGAACACCAAAACTGACACAACTTCTGCAAACGGACTCCGAATTCAACGAAACCAAGTTTGTTGGAAAGCTAGCAACAAGGGCTAACACAATCTTGATAGAAAAATCAATAAGAATCAATGAGAAAAGCCCCAAAATAAAATAGCGAGAACCCTTGCTCGGATAAGACCGGTAAAACCTCCAACACCAAAAACATCATAGAAGACGCATGCAAACTCCATTTTCGATGAACTCAAGCTTGTCATCAAGATGACCATAAGCTCTAAGTCTCACAAAGAGAACCAAACAAGAACCAAGAAACATGATGCAAGGATGGAATGGTTTGAGCTCTCGACGAACGATACGATCAAGCTACTCACTTGAGAGCCCCCCTTGATAGTACGGCTATCGATCCTATAACCCGGTCTCCAACTACCACCATGAGACCGGTAAAATAGAAAACCTATCAAGGGCAAACCTTTGCCTTGCACATGATCCACTTGAGCTAGATGATGACGATCTTGTCCTCCTCAAGATGGACCACCTTTCTTGATTGCGTTGGGTTGATGGAGACTAGATGATTGCTCCCCCATACTCCACTATGGGTGAGCCACTCTTCGGCACATCTTCACAAGTCCATTGACACCACAATGGATGGCAAGCTTTAAGCACTTGATCTCTTTGTGATGCTCCACTTGAACTTGCACACAGCAATCTTGATGACGATCACCACTTGATGTCATCCTTTCCATGGGTTGTATGATATCTTCCTCTTGACGCAAGCCCATGGACACGTACCTAACCCCACATAGACTCTCACATAGAACATGGGTTAGTACACAAAGTGCAATGGACAATGCTTACTATACCATGGGATCACTTGATCCCTCTCGGTACATCCTTTATGCTTTGTGAGTTGATCAACTTGATTCACTCTTGACTTAGTCTTGATCAACCTTGAATCTTTCCAACTCTCTTTGTTTGGATGATGTCTTGAAGGTAAACATGAATGATCACACAATCTTCTTCTTCAAGACATGCTTGCAATAAGCTCAACACTCACATGACCAATCTTTGGATAATTCCTTAATAGCACCTTGGTCAACCCATAAACTCCTTGGAACCAACACATGGACTTCAAGAAATGCTTATGGAAAAATCCTTCAAATATAACTCAATGCAACCATTAGTCCATAGAGAATGTCATCAATTACCAAAACCACACATGGGGGCACCGCATGTCCTTTCAATGGGGTCTTCTATCCACTAGGGATCTTCCCCAAAGGAGGTCTTGATCTCCATGGGAGAGGTCTCTCTCTCTCAAGAGGAGGTACAAGGAGCAAATCTCAACTAGATCATGTCATATCCTTTGCTAACCCTAACATATGGTCTAGTCACGAAGTATATAGGTAGGTGGAGGAAGGGGACAAAGTGGAGGCCCAACAACAGCTCATAGCCGTCCATCCTGATGGGCCCATGCGCACGGGGTAAGTTGGGCCCGTGCGCATGGGGGTCCCGTGGGCACGGTACAAGCCCGTGCACATGAGGTGCTACAGCGCCAGCTTCCTGAGTAGCTTGTTGGCACGGGGTCTCCTGGGACTTGCAGACTTGTTCCCTTTGGACTCCTTCTTCTTCCTCAAGGTCTTGGGGTGCTTATCCTTGGCCTACGGGGTGATCCCTAGCTTCTTGGTGGCGGTCGTCCTCGTACCTAATGATGTACAATGTTCCATGGCGAGGTAGCAACCAATCCCAATGGATATTCATGTAAATCTTGAAGAGGAGCGGGTTCACCTTAAGTCCGGTAGGTCCACTTGGGGCGTGAGGTGCAATGAAGGTGTACATGGAGATGACCACAAGATGCTCCGCATCATCTCCTCCCCCTTGGGAAAGATCCAGCCTCAGATCGTAAACCGTATCGCCATGTACACGATAGGCATGGATGCCGTGTCGCTCGATGAGGTTCCCTAAGATGTTGGTGTCATGCAACGTGTAAGCCTTCACGTGACCAAGATAGCTCATCATGGTACCGCCTTGTGATTCGTTCAAAACGAAAGAACATGACAAACACTAGGAAAAAACCAATGAGGTTAGCGTGAATTCAGAACCTATTATTCAGGTGGTGAGATACCCAACAAATGATATTAATCTCAAACGAACAAGCATGCTTCACCATGAAAGTATCCAAGTCTCCAAGAACAATAAGCATAGCATGGGTGCACTCACTACAATGGCATATGAGAGGTGCAGCTAATGGAGACAAGAGACAATGATCAAGACAAATCAAGTGAGAGGCATGAACATATATGCTATCAACCCAATTAAATGAGCAAGAATGGATCATGGGTGACGCAACAAAGCAAGTAAGCATACAAGTCAAGTCATGCAAGCTAGTAGTGCGAAGATGCAACATAATAGAGGTAATCATGGCAATCATGTCATGGGTGTAAATAGTGGGCATACATAATACACATGCCTTATCATAATCATGAAAACTAGATAGGAATATAGTATCATCATTGCGTTGGTGAGAGGTTCTATGTAAATAGCAATGGAACATCATGAATCCCAACATAAGACACAACAATAGAATGGAGCATGTATAGAACATAGCAATAGCAACTAGAATTTCCACCAAGCAAGCAAATACACATAGTACGAGTAGAATGGTGTTTCATATGTAAGTGCAAGCAAGGGTCACAATTGCATGTCAAAGGCATATAAAGAGGCATAACATGCAAAGTGAACACGGTAAAATGAGTATAAGGTGACAAGTGGTATATAGCCCATAGCCATGTGAGAGCGAAGTAAAAGAGATGTGTGTAGTCCTTCCGTGAAGGGAACAGTGTGAAGGACAACCCACGTGATCCCAAATCATCGTTACTCTCAAGAGGTCGTTTTGTCAACTCATGGGATTATGAAGTTGACAAGTATTAGTGAGTACCTACACAAAACAAAGCCAAAGGAAAAATGGTGTGCGTGTAGTATATATGCGCATCATCCATTATGATGCGCACGTGCATGTGTTGGTTAGCACAAAATATCCAATGCTCAATTAAATGAGATGCATGATATAGAAATATGTCATCCATCATGATAGGTTTGTCGTTATGTATAGCATAATGGAGACTCAAATTGTGTAATGCATCACTAGTAATATTTAGAGCATTGTTATGAGTGGTATGCATATGGTGCACACAAGGGATGGAACCTTGGGAACTACATTCATGTTCATGGCATGCTATATGTGATGAATTGCATACATGTTGAAAAGATAGCATAGCAATATCATCGCAAGAGAAACAAAATCCAATAACCATCATCTCGTCATCTATGCCATAAGTGCAAATGGGATTTATTTTTATGGGGCATGCATAGTTACTATGTTGAGATTGAAATGATGCAATATGGGAGATCTCACTCATAACATATTACAAATTTAATGGATTGTCAAACATGACGTGACTGGTAGAATCTTCACATGATATCCTATGGAGCATAGCATGACAACTAGGCAATTTGACATGCTCGTCATCATATTTATCATAAATAGGTGGCACATCTAAGCATTTAGAAGACATAGTATGTGGTGAATCCATAAGGTGATCATCATCATGCAAGCAATCGATGTGAAGATAGTCCACTAGTGGGACACACGAAGCACTATCACCTATGTTACCTTTGGAGATCCACTCATGTGGTGTAGGTGAGGTGTCGTGATGGAACCATGTGGGGGTGCATCATCATCCACCATGGCCATCATCATCATCGTAGGAGGTATGGACTCGTCGAGTTTAGGCATGTCGTCATGTAGGAGACCTAGCACCAAAGAAGAAAACACACTCAGAGTAGAGGTTAAGTCATTAGAAATCATAGTGGCCTCACGTGCCCTCTCAACTACCTCACTCACTAAGCGTTGTGTCTCACTCACTCCCGCTAAGATGCACTCACTCATATGGTTGGTGGAGTCACTCAAAAGGATCTCAACCTAACATAGGATGTGTGCCATGCTCTCGTGTGTGGGTCTAGTGGTGAACACCCTCATCCTCTTGTAGGAAATGCACTCAGTGTCATATATGGTGGAGTCACTCATCGCACTCATGGGGTGGTGGCTCTCCTCACATGGCAATTGGGGCATCTCGTCATATGTGGGTGTCAGAGAGATGTAGGTGCAAATGTCTCCATGCTCAATTCCTATATCCCCCTTGGTTGAAGGGATAATCCCATGCTCAACCTCCTCATCCATAATGCCTTCAAAGATGAATGTCGTAGGATGTGGAAAATCATCGCTCTCCCCCGAGACCAAAGATAAGATCTGATATGCGGTGTCGTAGCTTGACTCGGAGTAAGAGTCACAATGGGGCGTCGTCTTCATGTTGTTGGAGAGGTTTTTGCTTGTCATCGTGATTGAAGGGGATGGCCCTTGCTCGATCATCTTGTCGCCGTGATGTGGCACCTCGTAGCTCGTCTCCATGACCGAAGGGAATTTCCCATGCTCTACCGTCTTCCTTGAGGGGCTTCCGAAGATGGAAGTGTCGCCCTCACTTATAGGTGGTCGCTGTCGGTGTCAAAACCGGCGGATCTTGGGTAGGGGGTCCCGAACTGTGCGTCTAAGGCTAATGGTAACGGGAGACTGGGGACACGATGTTTACCCGGGTTCGGGCCCTCTCTATGGAGGTAATACCCTAGTTCCTGCTTGATTGATCTTGATGATATGAGTATTACAAGAGTTGATCTACCACGAGATCGTAGAGGCTAAACCCTAGAAGCTAGCCTATGATATGATTCTTGTTGTCCTATAGACTAAACCCTTCGGTTTATATAGACACCAGAGGGGGCTAGGGTTATACAGAGTCGGTTACGGAGAGGGAGATCTATCATCCGAATTGCCAAGCTTGCCTTCCACGCAAAGGAGAGTCCCATCCGAACACAGGACGAAGTCTTCAATCTTGTATCTTCATAGTCCAACAGTCCGGCCAAAGTATATAGTTCGGCTGTCCGGATACCCCCTTATCCAGGACTCCCTCAGTAGCCCAGGCTTCAATGACGATGAGTCCACCGCGCAGATTGTCTTCGGCATTGCAAGGCGGGTTCTTCTCCAAATCCAGAGTACCTGTCATAGCGAACAGTGTCCGGCTTCCCATTAATGTCGTATTCCTCGGCCTCGGTGCTTCAATAATGGCCATCTCCATGTGTCGAGCGAATATGAGGAGCCGGGGTATTTTACAGTTGCCACCTTGACCCTGTTAGCGACCCGTCTATTTGAAGAGACGGGGATCCTCATATCCAAATCACACCATCTTCTCCCGAGCAAGCATTCCATAGAGCGCGTCCAGAAAAGACCATCCCATCATGGTCGGTCGCCGCAGCTCCTCCTCTCGCTCCCTTAGCTCGAAGCCAGGGGATTGTGAAAAGTGTTCCGTTCCTCACAGTCGCTTAGTAGATCTGCAGACCCAAGGGTTCCTTCCACCCGCATATATGGCCCCGTCCGATCCGAACTAGCCACCTATAATGGCGGGGAGCAAGCGGAGAAATTTCCTAACCCATCTCAGGGGGAGCGGGTATGCCTTGTCCCGTATCTGCTAAGAGGAGTCGGGTTTCCAATCCACCCATTCCTCCGCGGGCTCCTGGAGTTCTACGGCCTCCAGCTGCATAACTTTACCCCCGCCTCCATACTGCACATCACGGGTTACGTTGCCCTCTGCGAGCTATTTCTGGGCTATGAAGCCCATCTCGAGTTATGGAAGAGGTTATTTTGCCTCGTCCCCCGTAACCAGGAGGGATCTATATATCAAGTGGACAGGGCTGAAATATGGCGTGTCGTCCAGACCGGCTACTTGTCTGGTACTCCAAAGAAGGCGTCCGAAGACTGGCCTTCGGAGTGGTTTTATGTTGAGGAGGTTCCCCTTCTGGATCTAGTCCAGACAGGCCTTCCTGAGTTTACCGATACTCCACTGAAGAAACGCCAAAGTTGGCGCCCCCGGATCCCCCGGGAGGAGGACAACAGAGAAGTTTCCTATCTGATGAGCCCGTAACCAGGAGGGATGTATATATCAAGTGGGCGGGGCCGAAATATGGCGCGTTGCCCAGACCGGATACTTGTCCGGTACTCCAAAGAAGGCGTCCAAAGACTGGCCTTCGGAGTGGTTTTATGTTGATGACATTCCCCTTCCGGATCCAATCCAGATAGGCCTTCCTGAGTTTACTAATACTCCACTAAAGAAACGCCAAAGTTGGCGCCCCCGGAGCCCCCGGGAGGAGGACAACAGAGAAGTTTTCTATCTGATGGGCAGGATAAAAATCCTGGCCAAATCAGGACTGAAAATAACTGAAGTTTTGTCGATATGCATAATACGGGGAGTGCATCCACTTCAATATAGGGTGAAACCCATGTGGCACTTCAATGGAGAAGACGACGCCTCCCGCTGCGGTCATAAAGATCCGGACTCCGCCACCGCTCTAGCGAAAATATTGTCCGACTTGTATAAAGGAGAAGAGTAGGAGTTCCTCCACATTAAACTGCGGGATGGATTTTCCATGTACAACCCCCCAAGTTGGGTAAGCTGTCATCCTTTACTCGGCTCTGTCCATTCTTGCCTCCTTCGTCACAATCATTTACCTTGTTATTTCAAAGCAGGAACTAAAAAAGGTCGTGAAAGAATTCAACAGCCCATCTCCGCAGCCAGAGGATCCTGGCCGGGCCCTCGACCCCGGACTCGAAGAAGATCCGGACATATCCGTGGATTTTGTCAACAGAACATTCTACCAGGCAAGCTGTGATGGCTCTTTAGTGGCCATCATCGCAGATTCTCCCGGACTACTCCCTGTGTCGCATGTAAGTAAAGCCGGGGTCCTAACTTCCAAAAAGGATTTCTTTGTTATTCCATGCCTTATGCACATATGTTGCATCTTTATAGAAACGGCCATCAGGACGCCGCGCGGAACCCGTGGGGGCTCGGCAGCAAGGAGCGCCCGGACAAGGTAGGCTTAAAAGGAAGGCAGTTAGGATTGAGACGCCGGCACAGAGGTATGAATTAAACTTGCTCCATGATTATCTCTGCCAAGATATGACAGTCTTAATTATGTCCTGGCAGAAATAGTAGTCGCCGAACTATATCCGGGGACCCTGCCGGCCACGCCTCAAGCAGCCGGATTCCTGAACCGGACTCACGGATGGAGGCTGATGTGGGGAGAACGCCGAACTATCCTCATGCAGAGGATACGGAAAGGCTTTCCGCCACAAATTCTAAAGTGGAGAGCGCCATGAATCACCGGCGCCGACGGGCCGTACTCCGTGGTGGTATTTTTTCCGAAGAGGCGTTTAATGCCTTCAACTCCGGAGACGCATATATCCGCTCTGCTCAAGATGGACTTGTTGGGGAACGTTGCAGAAAATTAAAATTTTTCCTATGGTTTCACCAAGATCCATCTATGAGTTCATCTAAGCAACGAGTGAAGGGAGTGAGCTTGCATCTACATACCACTTGTAGATCGAGTGCGGAAGCGTTCAAGGGGATGGTGATGATGGAGTCGTACTCGCCGTGATTCAGATCACCGATGACCAAGTGCTGAATGGACAGCACCTCCGCGTTCAACACACGTACGGTACGGACGACGTCTCCTCCATCTTGATCCAGCAAGGAGGAAGGAGAGGTTGAGGAAGACAGCTCCAACGGCAGCACGACGGCGTGGTGTTGTTGGTGCAGCAGTACTCCGACAGGGTTTCGCCAAGCACGTACGGAGGAGGAGAGGTGTTGGGGAGGGGAGGGGCTGCGCCTTGGCTTGTCTATGCAGCCCTCCCCTCACCCCTCTATTTATAGGGGAAGGGGCAAGGGGGGCCGGCCCCTCTAGATGGGATCTAGAGGGGGGGCGGCGGCCAGGAAGGGGGGACTTGCCCCCAAGCAAAGGGGGCGCCCCCTCTAGGGTTCCCCCCTAACCCTAGGCACATGGGCCCAAGGGGGGGTCGTGCCCAGCCCTCCAGGGGCTGGCTCCTGCCCCACGCAGCCCATGTGGCCCCCCCAGGAGGGGTGGCCCCTCCCGGTGGACCCCCGGAACCCTTCCGGTGGCCCTGGTACAATACTGATATGCCCCCAAAACTTTCCGGTGTCCGTTTGACAACTTCCCATATATAAATCTTTACCTTCGGACCATTCCGGAACTCCTCATGACGTCCGGGATCTCATCCGGGACTCCGAACAACATTCCGTAATCACATACAAGTCTTCCTAATAACCCTAGCGTCACCGAATCTTAAGTGTGTAGACCCTACGGGTTCGGGAGACATGTAGACATGACCGAGATGGCTCTCAGGTCAATAACCAACAGCGGGATCTGGATACCCATGTTGGCTCCCACATGCTCCTCGATGATGTCATCGGATGAACCACGATGTCGAGGATTCAAGCAACCCCGTATACTATTCCCTTTGTCAATCGGTACGTTACAAGCCCGAGACTCGATCGTCGGTATCCCAATACCTCGTTCAGTCTCGTTACCGGCAAGTCACTTTACTCGTACCGTAATGCAGGATCCCGTGACCAAACACTTGGTCACTTTGAGCTCACTATGATGATGCATTACCGAGTGGGCCCAGAGATACCTCTCCGTCATACGGAGTGACAAATCCCAGTCTCGATCTGTGTCAACCCAACAGAAACTTTCGGAGATACCTATAGTGCACCTTTATAGTCACCCAGTTACGTTGTGACGTTTGGTACACGCAAAGCACTCCTACGGTATCTGGGAGTTACACGATCTCATGGTCTAAGGAAGAGATACTTAACATTGAAAAAGCTCTAGCAAAACGAACTACACAATCTTGTGCTATGCTTAGGATTGGGTCTTGTCCATCACATCATTCTCCTAATGATGTGATCCCGTTGTCAATGACATCTAATGTCCATAGTCAGGAAACCATGACTATCTGTTGACCAACGAGCTAGTCAACTAGAGGCTCACTAGGGACATGTTATGGTCTATGTATTCACACGTGTATTACGATTTCCGGATAATACAATTATAGCATGAATAAAAGACAATTATCATGAACAAGGAAATATAATAATAATGCTTTTATTATTGCCTCTAGGGCATATTTCCAACAGTCTCCCACTTGCACTAGAGTCAATAATCTAGTTGCATTGTGATGAATCGAACACCCATAGAGTTCTGGTGTTGATCATGTTTTGCTCGCGAGAGAGGTTTAGTCAACGGATCTGCGACATTCAGATCCGTATGTACTTTGCAAATATCTATGTCTCCATCTTGAACATTTTCACGGATGGAGTTGAAACGACGCTTGATGTGCCTGGTCTTTTTGTGAAACCTGGGCTCCTTGGCAAGGGCAATAGCTCCAGTGTTGTCACAGAAGAGTTTGATCGGCCCCGACGCATTGGGTATGACTCCTAGGTCGGTGATGAACTCCTTCACCCAAATTGCTTCATGCGCTGCCTCCGAGGCTGCCATGTACTCCGCTTCACATGTAGATCCCGCCACGACGCTCTGCTTGCAGCTGCACCAGCTTACTGCTCCACCATTCAACATATACACGTATCCGGTTTGTGACTTAGAGTCATCCAGATCTGTGTCTAAGCTAGCGTCGACGTAACCCTTTATGACGAGCTCTTCGTCACCTCCATAAACGAGAAACATGTCCTTCGTCCTTTTCAGGTACTTTAGGATATTCTTGACTGCTATCCAGTGTTCCGTGCCGGGATTACTTTGGTACCTTCCTACCAAACTTACGACAAGGTTTACATCAGGTCTGGTACACAGCATGGCATACATAATAGATCCTATGGCTGAGGCATAGGGGATGACGCTCATCTCTTCTTTATCTTCTGCTGTGGTCGGGCATTGAGCCGAGCTCAATATCACACCTTGCAATACAGGCAAGAACCCCTTCTTGGACTGATCCATGTTGAACTTCTTCAAAATCTTATCAAGGTATGTGCTTTGTGAAAGACCTATGAGGCGTATCGATCTATCTCTATAGATCTTGATGCCTAATATATAAGCAGCTTCTCCAAGGTCCTTCATTGAAAAACACTTGTTCAAGTAGGCCTTAATGCTGTCCAAGAATTCTATATCATTTCCCATCAGGAGTATGTCATCTACATATAATATGAGAAATGCTACAGAGCTCCCACTCACTTTCTTGTAAACGCTGGCTTCTCCGTAAGTCTGCATAAACCCAAACGCTTTGATCATCTCATCAAAGCGAATGTTCCAACTCCGAGATGCTTGCACCAGCCCATAAATGGATCGCTGGAGCTTGCATACTTTGTTAGCATTCTTAGGATCGACAAAACCCTCCGGCTGCATCATATACAGTTCTTTCTTAAGATGCCCGTTAAGGAATGCCGTTTTGACTTCCATCTGCCATATCTCATAATCATAGTATGCGGCAATTGCTAACATGATTCGGACGGACTTAAGCTTCGCTACGGGAGAGAAAGTCTCGTCGTAGTCAATCCCTTGAACTTGCCGATAACACTTAGCGACAAGTCGAGCTTTATAGATGGTGACATTACCATCCGCGTCCGTCTTCTTCTTAAAGATCCATTTGTTTTCTATCACTCGCCGATCATCGGGCAAGTCAGTCAAAGTCCATACTTTGTTTTCATACATGGATTCTATCTCGGATTTCATGGCTTCAAGCCATTTGTTGGAATCTGGGCCCGCCATCGCTTCTTCATAGTTCGAAGGTTCACCATTGTCTAACAACATGATTTCCAGGACAGGGTTGCCGTACCACTCTGGTGCGGAACGTGTCCTTGTGGACCTACGAAGTTCAGTAGCAACTTGATCCGAAGTACCTTGATTATCATCATTATTTTCCTCTTCAGTTGGTGTAGGCATCACAGGAACATTTTCCTAAGCTGCACTACTTTCCCGTTCAAGAGGTAGCACTTCATCGAGTTCTACTTTCCTCCCACTTACTTCTTTCGAGAGAAACTCTTTTTCAGAAAAGGATCCGTTCTTGGCAACAAAGATCTTGCCCTCGGATCTTAAGTAGAAGGTATACCCAATGGTTTCTTTAGGGTATCCTATGAAGACGCATTTTTCCGACTTGGGTTCGAGCTTTTCAGGTTGAAGTTTCTTGACATAAGCATCGCATCCCCAAACTTTTAGAAACGACAGCTTAGGTTTCTTCCCAAACCATAATTCATACGGTGTCGTCTCAACGGATTTAGACGGTGCCCTATTTAAAGTGAATGTAGCTGTCTCTAGAGCGTATCCCCAAAATGATAGCGGTAAATCGGTAAGAGACATCATATATCGCACCATATCTAATAGAGTGCGATTACGACGCTCGGACACACCGTTTCGCTGAGGTGTTCCAGGCGGCGTGAGTTATGAAACAATTCCACATTTTCTTAAGTGTGTACCAAATTCGTGACTTAAATATTCTCCTCCACGATCTGATCGCAAGAATTTTATCTTTCGGTCACGTTGATTCTCTACTTCATTCTGAAATTCCTTGAACTTTTCAAAGGTCTCAGACTTGTGTTTCATCAAGTAGACATACCCATATCTACTCAAGTCATCTGTGAGAGTGAGAACATAACGATATCCACATCGGTATGTATGATTTCCAACAAGTTGGTTGCTCGCTCCATTGTTCCGGAGAACGGAGTCTTGGTCATTTTGCCCATGAGGCATGGTTCGCATGTGTCAAATGATTCATAATCGAGAGACTCTAAAAGTCCATCAGCATGGAGCTTCTTCATGCGCTTGACACCAATGTGACCAAGGCGGCAGTGCCACAAATATGTGGGACTATCGTTATCAACTTTACATCTTTTGGTATTCACGCTATGAATATGTGTAACACTACGTTCGAGATTCATTAAGAATAAACCATTGACCATCGGGGCATGACCATAAAACATATCTCTCATATAAATAGAACAACCATTATTCTCGGATTTAAATGAGTAGCCATCTCGTATCAAACAAGATCCAGATACAATGTTCATGCTCAAACTTGGCACCAAATAACAATTATTAAGGTTCAAAACTAATCCCGTAGGTAAATGTAGAGGTAGCGTGCCGACGGCGATCACATCGACCCTGGAACCATTCCTGACGCGCATCGTCACCTCGTCCTTCGCCAGTCTCCGCTTATTCCACAGCTCCTGCTGTGAGTTACAAATATGAGCAACGACACCGGTATCAAATACCCAGGAGTTACTACGAGTACTGGTAAGGTACACATCAATTACATGTATATCAAATATACCTTTGGTGTTGCCGGCCTTCTTATCCGCTAAGTATTTGGGGCAGTTCCGCTTCCAGTGACCCTTCCCCTTGCAATAAAAGCACTCAGTCTTAGGCTTGGGTCCATTCTTTGACTTCTTCCCGGCAACTCGCTTACCGGCTGCGGCAACATCTTTGCCGTCCTTCTTGAAGTTCTTCTTACCCTTGCCCTTCTTGAACTTAGTGGTCTTATTGACCATCAACACTTGATGTTCTTTCTTGATTTCAACCTCTGCTGACTTCAGCATTGAAAATACTTCAGGAATGGTCTTCACCATCCCCTGCATATTGTAGTTCAGCACAAAGTTCTTGCAGCTTGGTGGGAGCGACTGAAGGATTCTGTCAATGACCGCCTCATCCTGGAGGTTAATGTCCAACTGGGACAGGCGGTTGTGCAACCCAGACATTTTGAGTATGTGCTCACTGACAGAACTATTTTCCTCCATCTTACAACTATAGAACTTGTCGGAGACTTCATATCTCTCGACCCGGGCATGAGCTTGGAAAACCAGTTTCAGCTCCTCGAACATCTCATATGCTACGTGTTGCTCAAAACGCTTTTGGAGCCCCGGTTCTAAGCTGTAAAGCATGCCGCACTGAACGAGGGAGTAATCATCAGCACGAGACTGCCAAGCATTCATAATGTCTTGGTTCTCTAGGATGGGAGCGTCACCTAGCGGTCCTTCTAGGACATATTGTTTCCTGGCAGCTATGAGGATGATCCTCAGGTTCCGGACCCAGTCCGTATAGTTGCTGCCATCATCTTTCAGCTTGGTTTTCTCTAGGAACGCGTTGAAGTTCATGTTGACATGAGCGTTGGCCATTTGATCTACAAGACATATTTTGCAAAGGTTTAAGACTAACTTCATGATAATTAAGTTCATCTAATCAGATTAATATAATGAACTCCCACTCAGATTAGACATCCCTCTAGTCATCTAAGTGTTACACGATCCGAGTCGACTAGGCCGTGTCCGATCATCACGTGAGACGGACTAGTCATCGTCAGTGAACATTCTCATGTTGATCGTATCTTCCATACGACTCGTGTTCGACCTTTCGGTCTCCGTGTTTCGAGGCCATGTCTGTACATGCTAGGCTCGTCAAGTTGACCCTAAGTGTTTTGCATGTGTAAAACTGTCTTACACCCGTTGTATGTGAACCTAAGGATCTATCACACCCGATCATCACGTGGTGCTTCGAAACGACGAACTTTAGCAACGGTGCACAGTTAGGGGAGAACACTTCTTGAAATTTTTGTAAGGGATCATCTTATTTACTACCATCGTTCTAAGTAAACAAGATGCATAAACATAATAAACATCACATGCAATTATATAATAGTGACATGATATGGCCAATATCATATAGCTCCTTCGATCTCCATCTTCGGGGCTCCATGATCATCTTCGTCACCGGCATGACACCATGATCTCCATCATCATGATCTCCATCATTGTGTCTTCATGAAGTTGTCACGCCAACGACTACTGCTACTTCTATGGCTAACGCGTTTAGCAACAAAGTAAAGTAATTTACATGGCGTTCTTCAATGACACGCAGGTCATACAAAAATAAAGACAACTCCTATGGCTCCTGCCGGTTGTCATACTCATCGACATGCAAGTCGTGATTCCTATTACAAGAACATGATCTCATACATCACAATATATCATTCATCATTCATCACAACTTCTGGCCATATCACATCACAAGACAATTGCTGCAAAAACAAGTTAGACGTCCTCTAATTGTTGTTGCATCTTTTACGTGGCTGCAATTGGGTTCTAGCAAGAACGTTTTCTTACCTACGAATAACCACAACGTGATCTTGTCAACTTCTATTTACCCTTCATAAGGACCCTTTTCATCGAATCCGCTTCAACTAAAGTGGGAGAGACAGACACCCGCCAGCCACCTTATGCAACTAGTGCATGTTAGTCGGTGGAACCGGTCTCATGTAAGCGTACGTGTAAGGTTGGTCCAGGCCGCTTCATCCCACAATACCGCTGAAGCAAGATAAGACTAGTAGCGGCAAGCAAGTTGACAAGATCTACGCCCACAACTAAATTGTGTTCTACTCGTGCAATAGAGAACTACGCATAGACCTAGCTCATGATGCCACTGTTGGGGAACATTGCAGAAAAGTAAAATTTTTCCTACGGTTTCACCAAGATCCATCTATTAGTTCATCTAAGCAATGAGTGAAGGGAGTGAGTTTGCATCTACATACCACTTGTAGATCGAGTGCGGAAGCATTCAAGGGGATGGTGATGATGGAGTCGTACTCGCCGTGATTCAGATCACCGATGACCAAGTGCTGAACGGACAGCACCTCCGCGTTCAACACACGTACGGTACGGACGACGTCTCCTCCGTCTTGATCCAGCAAGGAGGAAGGAGAGGTTGAGGAAGACAGCTCCAACGGTAGCACGACGGCGTGGTGTTGTTGGTGCAGCAGGACTCCGATAGGGCTTCGCCAAGCACGTACGGAGGAGGAGAGGTGTTGGGGAGGGGAGGGGCTGCGCCTTGGCTTGTCTATGCAGCCCTCCCCTCACCCCTCTATTTATAGGGGAAGGGGCAAGGGGGGCCGGCCCCTCTAGATGGGATCTAGAGGGGGGGGCGGCGTCCAGGGAGGGGGGACTTGCCCCCCAAGCAAAGGGGGCGCCCCCTCTAGGGTTCCCCCCCCCAACCCTAGGCGCATGGGCCCAAGGAGGGGGCGCCCAGCCCTCCACGGGCTGGCTCCTGCCCCATGCAGCCCATGTGGCCCCCCGGGAGGGGTGGCCCCTCCCGGTGGACCCCCGGAACCCTTCCGGTGGCCCCGGTACAATACCGATATGCCCCCGAAACTTTCCGGTGTCCGTATGACAACTTCCCATATATAAATCTTTACCTCCGGACCATTCCGGAACTCCTCGTGACGTCCGGGATCTCATCCGGGACTCTGAACAACATTCGGTAATCACATACAAGTCTTCCTAATAACCCTAGCGTCACCGAACCTTAAGTGTGTAGACCCTACGGGTTCGGGAGACATGCAGACATGACCGAGACGGCTCTCAGGTCAATAACCAACAGCGGGATCTGGATACCCATGTTGGCTCCCACATGCTCCTTGATGATGTCATCGGATGAACCACGATGTCGAGGATTCAAGCAACACCGTATACTATTCCCTTTGTCAATCGGTACGTTACAGGCCCGAGACTCGATCGTCGGTATCCCAATACCTCGTTCAGTCTCGTTACCGGCAAGTCACTTTACTCGTACCGCAATGCATGATCCCGTGACCAAACACTTGGTCACTTTGAGCTCATTATGATGATGCATTACCGAGTGGGCCCAGAGATACCTCTCCGTCATACGGAGTGACAAATCCCAGTCTCGATCCATGTCAACCCAACAGACACTTTTGGAGATACCTGTAGTGCACCTTTATAGTCACCCAGTTACGTTGTGATGTTTGGTACACCGAAAGCACTCCTATGGTATCCGGGAGTTACACGATCTCATGGTCTAAGGAAGAGATACTTAACATTGAAAAAGCTCTAGCAAAACGAACTACACGATCTTGTGTTATGCTTAGGGTTGGGTCTTGTCCATCACATCATTCTCCTAATGATGTGATCCCGTTGTCAATGACATCTAATGTCCATAGTCAGGAAACCATGACTATCTGTTGACCAACGAGCTAGTCAACTAGAGGCTCACTAGCGACATGTTTTGGTCTATGTATTCACACGTGTATTACGATTTCCGGATAATACAATTATAGCATGAATAAAAGACAATTATCATGAACAAGGAAATATAATAATAATGCTTTTATTATTGCCTCTAGGGCATATTTCCAACAGGACTTGCCAGAGCAACGGACCAGTATGTGAAGGACATATGGGTAAGAAAATTTGATAAGTATGTGTAGTAGTAGCCCCAGAGACTTGAAACAGTTGGCACAACTGATTTAAGGATCATTGTATGCATAGGTTCTTGTAGAGAAGAATACCCATTTATCTCAAGAGCTGGAGGAATGTAAGACCCAGCTGAAGGCCGCTGTTGCCGAACAAGAGGAATCCAAAAAGGCCTCTTCTGGTAATACTTCCCTTGACAACGTAATTTGTAAGACGTGTACCAGTTATTTATTTGACATTATTTATAAATCTAACAAAAGATTATGTAGACAATCCCAGAGAGAATCCGAAGATTGTGGAAGATAATGAGCCACATCTCCGAAGTCAGCTGAAGGCGGGCGAGCGCGTGCTGACACAGGCTATTCAAGAGAAAAATAAGCTCCAAGATGCCAATATCCGACTAAGCATCGAACTGGCAGATGTTCGGTCTCGGCCTGCTGACTCCGTGAAGGAGAATAGGAGGCTTCGACGCAACATTTATAGTAAGTGCTTTAAACGAGCTGCAAAACAGTTCGGCGAGGAAGCAAATTAACAGAGTTGTGTCTGTAGGTATGCTGACAGGCCGTCCTGGAGAGGAGATGCCCGGATCCGCAGGTGATTTGCTGCAAGATCTTTCACAACTACACGAGCAAGCTCGGCAGGTGATGAAGGGTATTACCCAGGCCTTGTGGCCGTCTTCTTCCTTGCCAGGATGCATGAGCGAGCTTGTGGGGATGCTCAAAGGAGCACGGCGGCGCTTCCGATTATGGAAGATATCAGCTTGCCGACAAGGTGCGAGAGAAGCTTGGGCCGTGGTGAAGACGCGATATACCAAGGCTGACCCGAACCATATGGCCGAAGTCGGACCGGTGGGGTCTGATGGGCAAGAGATACCCGTAAGTCTGGTATATGACCAAGTAGCGTTAGCCGCAAAGTATTCCCAACAGGATTGTAGGATAGACAGCCTGTTAGATGGTATAGAAGAAGAATATAGTCAGTCCAAGTGACTATGTAATTAAATGGACCTATGTGGTCCCTAGCCGGATTGAAAATCATTTGTCATGGCGGACCTTTTCGCTTCAACCCCCGGACCCGACAGTCCGAAGTGTATCCGAATACCCGCGCGGTTATGTAAAACCGGGGCATGCATGGAAACCAGGCGTAGGGGTCATAAGTGCTTGAACAGACAAGTACCCAACTAGTTATGTTATATTACATGGATAGTAAGAAACATCTTCCAGAGAGAATAGTTCCGTTAGGGGTTTCTTTCCCTGGGAGTGCATGCATCGATGTGCATGTCCAAACTGCGAACAGAAGCGCAGGAAACAAAACATCTGGGGATTAATGTTGTAATAAACAAAAACATCTTTTGTTCACCAACCGAATATTCCCTTTAGAATGCTAGCTTTCGGCGTCACCCAGTCTTAGGTACACATCCGGCTGATCCGGCAGTAACAATCACAGAGGTGCTCCCCTTATGCCCTAGCCGAATTAACGGGAACGTAGGGCATAAACACAAGAGCCAGGCAACCCAGCATGGCCAAAACTAAAGTCATATCGATGCATATAATGGTGAAGAAAAGGCATATATGAAAACAAAACGCATATGTGGCTGGCAGGAAGCCATTAAAGTAGTTATATTTAGCTTCCGTATAGGAAGCCCCTAGGTATAATGAGCACACATAGTGCGGCCGGAGCGATCAAAGCATCCTTACAGTTGTTAAGGTTGTATGTGTAAAGGAAAAGAGGGTGAGAAAGGAAGAAAGAGAACATAATTGAAGAAGCGGAGGTGAGGAGACGAACACTAAGTTTGGCACTAGGCGTAGAATCTTTGGAGTCTGGCCGCGTTCCATGGGTTCGGCTCGAGTCTGTTATCAGACGCATTGTGCAGACGGTACGCTCCTCCGACGAGAACTTTATCAATGATGAAGGGACCCTTCCACTTGGGTTTGAGCTTGTCCTTCGTCTTCTCGAGGAGGCGTAGAACTACTTCGCCAATGTTATAAGTTTTGGCCAGTACTTCTCTGCTTTGATACCTTCTAGCCTACTACTCATAGAATGTGGAACGGGCTTTTGCGACGTCACGCTCCTCCTCCAGAGCATCTAATTTGTCCTGTCGATCTAGCTCGGCTTCCTTCTCTTCGTACATGCGCACGCGAGGTGAGTCATGGATTATGTCGCAGGGTAGCACTGCTTCTGCGCCGTACACCGTAAAAAATGGTGTGTATCCGGTGGTACGATTCGACGTGGTCTGCAGCCCCCAGAGTATGAAGTCGAGCTCCTCGACACAATGCATGTCTGATTCCTTCAAGGATCACACTAGTCTGGGTTTGTTGCCGCTCATGATGAGACCATTTACACGTTCGACTTGACCATTTGTTTGGGGTTGATAGACAGAGGCGTAATCGAGCTTGATGCCCATTTTGCCGCACCAAGTTTTCATCTCATCGGCTGTGAAATTTGAGCCATTGTCAGTGATGATGCTGTGGGGGACACCGTAACGGTGTACGACCCCTGATATGAAGTCTATCATTGGTCCGGATTCGGCCGTTTTAACTGGTTTGGCTTCTATCCATTTGGTGAACTTGTCCACCATGACCAATAAGTATTTTTTCTTATGGCTTCCCCCTTTAAGAGGTCCGACCATGTCCAACCCCCGGACCGTGAAGGGCCAAGTTATGGGGATTGTTTGGAGAGCGGTAGGGGGTATGTGGCTCTGATTGGCGAAGAGTTGACAACCAACACAATGTTGGACAAGGTCCTATGCATCTGCCTGGGCTGTCGTCCAGTAAAAACCTGTATGGAAGGCCTTGCTTACAAGTGCCCGAGCTGCAGCGTGGTGCCCGCCGAGTCCGGAATGGATTTCAGCTAAGAGTTGCCGCCCTTCCTCTTCGGAGATGCATCTTTGGAGCACTCCGATAGTGCTTTTCTTGTAGAGCTCTCCTTCATGGCCTTTGTAGGCCTTAGAACGTCGCACAATACAACGTGCCTCATTTTGGTCCTTAGGGAGCTCTTGCCTATTTAGGTAGGCTAAGAAGGGCTCGGTCCACGGGCGATGACAACCATGATTTTATGGGCCGAAGGTGTTATTTCAGTGGCAGAGCCTCCAATTACGTCAGATGGTTTGGAATCTGGGGTTGTATTCGGAGCCAGACTAGTATTGTCGGACTCCCCCTCCCATACCACAGACGGCTTGAACAGCCTTTCCAAGAAGATATTAGGTGGGACGGGGTCGCGTTTAGCGCCGATGCGGGTGAGGACATCCGCCGCTTGATTATTTTCTCTGACCACATGGTGGAATTCGAGCCCCTCGAACCGAGCTGACATTTTGAGGACGACGTTACGATAAGCCGCCATTTTTGGATCTTTGGCATCAAAGTCTCCATTTATCTAAGATATTGCGAGGTTCGAGTCCCCGCGCACTTCAAGGTGTTGGATGCCCATGGAGACTGCCATTCGAAGACCATGCAACAGAGCCTCGTATTCGGCTGCATTATTGGAGTCTGTGTATAGTATTTGGAGTACGCATTGGACCGTTTCTCCGGTGGGGGATGTCTGGACAACACCTGCTCCCAATCCGGCCAGCATTTTAGAGCCGTCAAAGTGCATGATCCAATTGGAGTACGCGCCGTACTCTTTAGGGAGTTCGGCTTCTGTCCATTCGGTGACAAAGTCAGCCAGAACTTGCGACTTAATGGCCCCCGTGGTTTGTATGTTATGTCGAACGGTAGGAGCTCGATAGCCCATTTAGCAATTTGGCCTGTTGCGTCGCGGTTGTTTATTATATCATTGAGTGGTACTTCGGAGGCCACCATAATCGAACACTCTTGAAAGTAGTGTCGTAGCTTCCGGGATGCCATGAAGACTGTGTACGCTATCTTTTGATAGTGTGGGAACCGAGATTTGCATGGAGTGAGGACAGTGGACACGTAATATACCCGCTTTTGGAGCGTAAACTTGTGTCCGTCTGCTTCTCGTTCGACGACGAGCACTGCGCTTACAACTTGGTGTGTTGCGGCTATGTATAATAGAGTAGGTTCGCCATTATTTGGCGCGGTCAGGACTGGATTGTTGGCCAAGAGTGCCTTTATTTCTTCTAGTCCTGCCATGGCCGCATCCGTCCACTCGAAGTGTTCGGTGCGTCGAAGAAGGCGATAGAGAAGTAATGTATTTTCTCCTAATTGGGAGATAAAGCGGCTTAAGGCAGCCACACATCCAGTTAGTTTCTGGATCTGCTTGAGGTCTGTTAAGATAGCCAACTATGACAGAGCTCGGATTTTTTCCGGATTTGCTTCAATTCCTCTATTGGAAACGATGAAGCCGAGCAATTTCCCGGAGGGTACACCTGTCGGTGTCAAAACCGGCGGATCTCGGGTAGGGGTCCCGAACTGTGCGTCCAGGCGGATGGTCACAGGAGACAAGGGACATGATGTTTTTACCCAGGTTTGGGCCCTCTCGATGGAGGTAAAACCCTACTCCTGCTTGATTAATATTGATGATATGGGTAGTACAAGAGTTGATCTACCACGAGATCAGAGAGGCTAAACCCTAGAAGCTAGCCTATGGTATGATTGTTGTTTGTCCTACAGACTAAAACTCTCCGGTTTATTAGACATCGGAGAGGGCTAGGGTTACACAAAGTCGGTTACAATGGGAGGAGATCTACATATCGTATCTCCAAGCTTGCCTTCCACGCCAAGGAAAGTCCTATCTGGACACGGGACGAAGTCTTCAATCTTGTATCTTCATAGTCCAGGAGTCCGGCCAAAGGTCATAGTCCGGCCATCCGGACACCGCCTAATCCAGGACTCCCTCAGTAGCCCCTGAACCAGGCTTCAATGGCGACGAGTCCGGCATGCAAATTGTCTTCGGCATTGCAAGGCGGGTTCCTCCTCCGAATACTTCATAGAAGATGTTGAACACAAGGATAGTGTCCGGCTCTACAAAATAGTTTCCACATACCACCGTAGAGAGAATAATATTTGCACAAATCTAATCTGCTGATGTATTCCGTAGCATGACATCTTGCCACATCCAAGTCTTTATTTGAATCGTTTTACTATCCCACCTCAGCGTGTTTAGCGAGGCGGTTTCCTTGGCACGTCTTGTCAAAGCAGAGATCATGTCCCCTTATTACGGGATTCTCATCAATACGGGCATGGGTAACCCAACCGTGCCACGGGTATGACTTCTTAATTCAAAGTGAATCCCAAACGGTCATGGGGAGGGCTCTTGGTATTCAAACCCTTTTATAAAGAGACCAAGGCTCGACTCCTTTCTTTCAATCCCATCAAATCCGCCTCTCGCCTCGAGTTCCAACACCCAAAGCTCCAGATTCAGGCGCTTCGGACCTTCGATGATGTCCGGCTCCAACCTCCAAGGCCAGTGGACGCCTTCCTCCGTTACGGAAGAAGACATGCGAAAGCTGAGAGATGCCAGGTATCTAACCGGCGAAACCTCGCATAGGCTGCCTGCTCCAGGGCAGGCTATCCCCACTCCCCAGCCCGGTGAGAGCGTGGTGTTCACATCTCACTTCCTTTGGGGGCTCGGCTTCCCGATTGATCCCTTTGTGAGGGGGCTCATGTTTTATTACGGGCTGGAATTTCATGACTTAGCTCCGGAGTACATCCTCCAAATCTCATCGTTCATCGTCGTGTGTGAGGCCTTCCTCCATATTACTCCTCACTTCGGACTGTGGCTTAAGACCTTCAAGGTAGAACTGAAGATAATCGAGGGGCAGCACATAGAGTGCGGAGGGGCTCTTATAAGCAAGATTGCCGACGCTCCATGGCCGAGGGCTCTTTCCAAGAGGAGCTCGGCTTATGGCAACGAGAGTGGTTTTACATCACAGCTCCCAGGGGCACCACATGGGCAGCGCCACCTGCTTTTCGCTCAGGCCCCCCACCACGGCTAGCGTCATGGGTCAATAAAGGGCTTAACTAGGGGTCATCCAAGGACGTGCCCTTGCTGTAGGGCCGCATTCGAGATCTCGTAGAAAGAGATATCAATTTGGCCGTAGTGGCGCAGGTTATGTTGATTCGCCGTATACTGCCCTGCAAACGTCGCCCCCTCCGCCTATGGGAATTTAATCCCGAGGGACCGCGAGTCCTCCAACATTTTATGGGCACGACGCCCATGTAGATGTATAAATTGTTCTTCGGATCACAAGCAATGTGTTCGGAGTCATCCGAGGACGCAGGTCTGAGCTGCAATCGCCCAGACACTCAAGTAAGTAGCCCTGTACCCGGACACGCTACCCGTATGTTTATCATAAAATTGCTCTTTAAAAGTGCTATCCTTTGGACAGGGGTGGATAGCGAAAGCAAAGCTTATCAGGTGTCCGGCCCCTCCCTGAGACTACGTCGAATCCCGTGTTGACTAGGATGCTGGAGATTGCCCCTTTGGAAGAAGGCGAAGGGGGGAACCAAGAGGCTACCGCCTCCGCGAAGGAGGCTGTCAGGAAAGGAGGAATCGGGAATTCCCCTAACCAGGGAAAGAAAGGGACCGCCCCTGAAGACCCGGAGGCGACGGCCTCAAAGCGGGGGAAGGAATCTTCGTCAGAGGGTCTGGCGCCGGAGAATGCCCCGGCCGCATTGCGTCCCCAAGGGGATCAGCTCTCCACCGAGCCGTAAGTAAAGAGAGGGGTTTTAAAATGAGTGACATCCCTGTTTTATTTCCGAGGAAGATAACTAAAATTTTACCTTGCAGTTCGGATCTCAACCCTTCTCAGCAGAGCTCATCTTCACGGGATCTTCGTCCGGAGATGATGGAGAGCGAAACGCCTCCCCCAGCTGTACCGTCTTGCGAGGCGGGCGACCCCGAGGTGTCGTCTCGGAGGGTTTCTCCAAATCCGGACCTTGAAAGAGGTCTTTGGACTAGTCCGGCACCTTCCGGTGCACAGTCGGAGGAGCTGAAGGATCTGCTCGGGCGAGCGTCTATCTCAGAAGAACACCGTGTGTTGATGAAGACGGTGATTAGAAGGATTTCATCCGCAGAAAGCGGATTGTACGAGGCCGCCAGGAGTTTACTAACAGGTTTTGAGGTACGCGAAATGATGTACCTTTTAACAGAGCCGCATATATAAAATGCGCCCTGTATAGATAGTAGCCCCTGAGACTCTGTGTGTTGTCAGAAAATGACGGCGCACAGAGGATCATAATCCTAGGTATAATATGTCGCCTCTCCTATGTAGGTGGTGAGGTGTTTGGTGGCTCGCCGGACTGATGAATTTGCCGAGCTAAAGCGGCAACTTGACGTGGCAGATGCCGACATCGCGCTTGTAAATGAGCGGCTGGACGAGGCACAAGGTATGTAATGTCTCCGAAGACATCTGGTAAGAGGAGCTTGATGCTCGTACCTTATAACATGTGTGCTTAATGCAGATGGTGCCGCTGCCGTTGAGAACCTTCGGGCGGAACTTGCCCGATCCAAGGAGCAAGCCAGTAAAAGCGATGCGGCTGCCTTAAAGGCGGCTGAAGAGCTAAAAGCCGAACAGGCTGCTCATTGCCAAAGCAAGAAAGAAATGGCCGAGATGGCTGTAAAATTGAAGGAGGCTGCCGACCATTGTAAGCTTCTTGAAAAAGAATATAGGGTGACATAGAAGGACCTAAAAAAGGTCACTGCCGAGGCCAAGGACACATGGTCTGCAATGAGAGCTATGAAGGAGGAGCTACGTCAGGCCGGAGATATCACGGGTGGAAAGCCCTATATGTTGCGGATGAAGTTCGGGGATCCTATGTATGCCCCGTTGGACCGGAAGTGGAGTGCGACAAACACTTATCTGGATTTGGCGGCCAGTGCCGCGGACGCGACCGAACACTTTTGGGGTCTAGATGACCACGAATTGGTAGAACTTTTTTGGTCACAGTTCCACAATCCGGAGCGCCCACTTTCGGTATCTGATCGTTTGGCCGCGTGGGTGGAGCTGAACAGGTTATCCGGACTAGCCATGAAACATGTCGTGAGTCATCTGTGGCCGAAAGGGCGCGAACCCAAGAGTTATTTTAGCTTGGTGCAGCAGTTCCTTGGTCAGGTGCCGCATATTGACGCAATGAAGAGGTCAACGTGCATAGAGGGTGCACAGATGGCTCTTGCCCGTGTCAAGACATACTGGGCGGAGATGAAGGCCAGTGCGGTTGCATCCCAGGATTCGGACGAAAGCGGAGTACCTGTCGAGCGCTATTTTGAGGAAGTTCTGCAGGGCGCTTGTTTAATAGAGACGCAATGCTCGAAAGATGTTATGTTCGAATAACATGTATTGTTTGTAAAACAATGTTTTGATTGAATGTGGAAGCTTTTGATACTTGTGCTTTCAAGAATTTAGAATACCTCCTGTGCGGCCGTTAATGTATATGTGTATATAACCTGAAAGATGGCAGTCGTTGGCTTCAGCCCCCACGCATGTAATGCAGGGGTGTTCGCAGAAGGCGCATTTTCACACTTGATCCAACGTCTTGGTCCTATAAAGGAGGTGATAGCGCAGCGAACTAGGCAACCGGACTATAACGCTTTATCACTTTCACTTAGCCATAGGAGTTTGACAGTGGGGCTACTGAATAGCCCCTAGGGGCACCGCGCTCGCCCGAATTCGGGGCGCGTGTGTGCCTGACCGGGAAACGACCCTTCGTTAATGCGGAGGAATCCTAAAGATTCTGGCAAGTCATCGAGTGGTTGACCAGTCTCTCGCTATATCATGACAGTCAGTTTTCAGCTTTCTCTACTGAGGTGCTCGCCTGGCCGAACCAGGGCACTATCGCAGTAGTTCTCCTGGTGCCGCCTTAGCCGATAGAGCGGAACATAAGGCAGCAAAACACAGGAGCCGCCCAAACCCAACATTTGACCAAAGACATGATTCGGAGCTGATGCATATAAGGCCAAACTCGCGACGCTGAACACTCCCTAAGGTATTCGGTCTTTATGAAAACGAGCTGAACAAAAGCCCTTAGTAAGAAGCCCCTGGTGTCCAGGTACGCGCAAAATTCTGGCATGGCCACATGCCAAAACGCTAGCCTCCTCCTCGGTTATAGCAAAAAACTGGGGGATGTTATCAACAAGAGACAGTAAAAAAAGGTTTACGCAGGGTCTTAATCTGAAAAGAATCCTTGAAACAGGTCCCTACTGCACGTCTGTGCCTGTGTCTCCATTGTGCCGTATCCTGGACGGGTGTAGCATGGTGTTCGTCTGTAAAAGAGAGGAACTTAGTTGAAAACAATCATGCGAGAAATCTATGTTAAAATAAACAAAGTAAAATACAAAAAACGGATAGAATTGAGCTTTATTGTCTCTTAGTGTAAATGCGCGGAGCCCCTTGTACAAGGGTATGTAGCTATTAAGCCTTTGTATGTGTACGCCGGACTCGTCGAGCCATGTCTGGGGTTTTGAACGACCTGTTTAGGTGCTCTAACTAGTAAAGCTGGTTTAGTATGCGGCTGCCAAGGTAGCCGCACCATCGTCCGCGCTCGAGGGACACTCGATATTTCCCTTTAATGAGATGATGCCTCGTGGACCGGGCATTTTGAGTGTATGGGATGCATAATGCGGTATTGCGTTAAAGCGGGTGAAAGCTTCGCGTCCCAGTAGTGCTTGATAGCTACTTATGAATGGGGCGATGTGGAAGGTTAGATTTTCGCTTCGAAAGTTGTCGAGGGAGCCGAACATAACTTCTAACGCGAGGGAACCCATACAATGGGTATCTGGGCCTGGCGTGACCCCTTGAAAGGAAGTGTTGCCATGGTGAATTATTGCTGGGTTTATCCCCATATTGCGGATTGTGTCCTGATATAGCAGGTTTAGATCACTGTCGCCATCCATTAGGACTTGTGTAAAGTGGAGTCCGTCAATTATCGGATCTAAGACCAAGGCAGTCCAGCCTGTGTTGCGGATACCTCTAGAGTAATCCTGATGATCGAAGGTGATTTCTTGTAACAACCAGTGGTGGGACTCCTCTGGGACAGGCCTTATGGCATGTATCTCCATAGGCGCCACTCTGTTTTTCCTTTTTGTCACATGAAGTGAATTCACTGTTTTGACTTCTTGCAGGAACTTCTTTTGTTCTCTAGTGCTATGCTTGTGGGGTCCGTCGTCATCCTCGCTTGGTATGTCGAGCCCCTTGTGTTCGGTGTTGAGTTTGCCGGATTGCTTGAAGATCCAACAATCTCTGTGGGTGTGGTTTGCAGGCCTCCCGGGAGTACTGTGGATTTGGCATATTTTGTCCAAGATTTTGTTGAGGTTAGATAGCTCGTCCCTATTATCTTTGGGGGCGGCTTTTTTTGGTTTTGCCGAGAGCTTTTTAATCTGGCATTGACTGTCGTGCTCTTCGGACTGTTATCCTTGATCCGGCGTTGTTCCTTGCTACGGCGCGGTTTCCCGTTTCCATCTCTGACTTCGGATGTACTTGGGTCGCTGGTGCTGCTTCTTGCCAACCAGCTATCCTCTCCTGCGCAAAAGCGGGTCATGAGGCTTGTTAATGCGGCCATTGTTCTTGGCTTTTCTTGGCCGAGGTGTCTGGCGAGCCATTCGTCTCAAACGCTATGTTTGAAAGCTGCTAGGGCTTCGGCGTTCGGACAGTCGACTATCTGATTCTTTTTAGTAAGAAATCTGTTCCAGAATTTCCGGGCTGACTCTCTGGGTTGTTGAGTTATATGACTTAGATCGTCTGCATCCGGAGGTCGGACATAGGTCCCTTGAAAATTTACCCGAAAAGCATCCTCCAGCTCTTCCGAACTTCCGATGGTGTTTACGGGAAGGCTTTTAAGCCAATGCCGGGCTGGCCCTATGAGCTTGAGGGGTAAGTATTTTATGGCGTGGAGGTCATCTCCTCTAGCCATGTGTATGTGGAGGATATAATCCTCAATCCAGACTCCAGGGTATGTTGTTCTTCCGTATGCCTCTATGCTTACGGGCTTGAATCCCGCTGGAAATTCATGGTCCAGCACCTCATCGGTGAAACATAGGGGGTGTGCGGCGCCCCTGTATTTGGGTGTGCCGCAATGTTCAGATATTTGTTGCGTTGCATTGCTTACTAGAGCTTGCTTTCTTGGCACGTAGATAGATCTAGTTGGGCCATCTTTTTGATGCGAATCCTTGTGCGGATCGCGTGCCGGATTGAGTGCGGCGCCCTTTGCCACTCGATGTCGGTCATGGGGTCGTCTATCCGACCTGGTGGCTTCCTTGTATTTTTGACCGTGGGGGCTCTAAGGCCTCCTCATCAAATTCCGGTAGTAATTTTTGCTTCGGATAGCTCTTTGTGTGGTGATTGTCGCCGTACTTGTGTGCGGTGTTGAGTACTTTGCCCCATCTGATTCTGAGTGCATCTTCCACTGTTTTGAGCTTCCGATTCTGTTTTTTCAGGCTATGCACGGTGGCGACGAGCCTTTGGTGGAGGTTCTTATTCTCCAGCAACTTGTCCGGCGTGAGGTCGTCCGGACTATTATCTTCGTCGGGGGCGGGTTGTTTGGTTTGTTTATCCAAGTTGCCCTATTCAGATGTTTGTTCGACGGCATGTTCGTCGTCCGTCGGTTCATCCTGCTCTATGGCTGGGTCTCTGTCGAGGTGGGGTTTGGCGCGGCGCTTCCGCCGCCGCCTTGATTGCTTTTCGAGGGAATGATCCCTCATTGCGCCCTTTTGATCCTCGTCGTTGTTTCTTTTAGGTGTGTCCACCATGTATACATCATGGGATGAGGTGGTTGTCCAGTGCCCTATAGGCGCTGGTTCTTGTTCGTCTTCTTCATCGGCGTTCATACCATCGATGTCTTCGGAGTCGAAGTCGAGCATGTCGGTTAAATCGTCGACAGTGGCTACGAAGTGGGTGGTGGGTGGGTTTCGTATTTCTTCGTCATCCGCATCCCAACCTTGCTGACCATAGTCCGGCCAGGGCTCTCCTGATAAAAAGAGAGACTTTAATGAATTCAGAATGTCGCCGAAGGGCAAGTGTTGAAAGATGTCCGCGGCGGTGAACTCCACGATCGGAGCCCAATTGGGTTTGATTGGGAGGGGTGCAGAAGATTCGGAGTCCAGAATGGAGTCCGGCACCCTGGAGTCACGAGCTTCGTGAAGGACAAGATTGGTGTTCGGCTCGATCACCGTAGAGATTTCGGCCCCCGAGGCAGCGTCCAGCCACCCGTCCTCGACCGGCGTAGTCGGCTTCGAGCTAAGGGTCGGAGCGGACACCTGAGCGGCACTTTGGGCGCTGTCTGGCGGCATATCTAGATCATGCCCATCGTGACAGTGCGGCGCGCTCGGCTGTGGCTCGAATCCGTCGAAGATCAAGTCTCCGCGGACGTCAGCCGTGTAGTTTAAACTTCCAAACCTAACCTGATGGCCAGGGGCATAGCTTTCGATATTCTCGAGATGGCCAAGTGAATTGGCCCGCAATGCAAAGCCGCCGAATACGAAGATCTGTCCGGGGAGAAAAGTCTCACCCTGGACCGCGTCGCGGTTGATGATCGAAGAAGCCATCGAGCCTAAAGGTGACGACAAAGAGGAACTCTCAATGAAAGCACCAATGTCGGTGTCAAAACCGACGGATCTCGGGTAGGGGGTCCCGAACTGTGCGTCTAGGCGGATGGTAACAGGAGACAAGGGACACGATGTTTTTACCCGGGTTCAGGCCCTCTCGATGGAGGTAAAATCCTACTCCTGCTTGATTAATATTGATGATATGGGTAGTACAAGAGTTGATCTACCGCGAGATCAGAGAGGCTAAACCCTAGAAGCTAGCCTATGGTGTGATTGTTGTTCGTCCTACGGACTAAAACTCTCCGGTTTATATAGACATCGGAGAGGGCTAGGGTTACACAGAGTCGGTTACAATGGGAGGAGATCTACATATCGTATCTCCAAGCTTGCCTTCCACGCCAAGGAAAGTCCTATCCGGACACAGGACGAAGTCTTCAATCTTGTATCTTCATAGTCCGGGAGTCCGGCCAAAGGTCATAGTCTGGCCATCCAGACACCCCCTAATCCAGGACTCCCTCAACACCGAAGACACATTTCTCCGGGTTGAGCTTGATGTCGTATGTTCAGAGGTTGACAAACGTGAGCCTCAAGTCATCTATTAAAGTTTCAACGTGTCTTGTTTTAATGACCACGTCGTCTACGTAAGCCTCTACTGTTTTGCCGAGTTGTTTTTCCAGGCATGTCTAAATCATGCGTTGATAGGTTGCGCCGGCGTTTTTTAGCCGGAAAGGCATGGTGTTGAAACAAAAGGGGCCGTATGGCGTAATGAAGGCCGTTGCGGCTTGGTCAGGCTCTGCCATCTTGATATGATGATATCCGGAGTATGCGTCATGGAAACACAATGAGTCGTGTCCTGCAGTGGCGTCGATAATTTGATCAATGCGGGGGGGGGGGGGCAAGCCTTATTGAGGTCCTTGAAATCGACACTTAGGCGCCAGGATTTGTCCTTCTTTGGTACCATTACCAGGTTTGCTAGCCAATCCGGATGTTTTATGTCTCTGATGAATCCGGCCTCGAGTAGCTTGGCTAGCTCTTCTCCCATGGCTTGCCGCTTAGGCTCTGAGAAGCGCCTAAGTGTCTGCTTGACTGGCTTGTATCCTTTCAGAATATTGAAGTTGTGTTCGGCCAGCCTATGTGGGATGCCCGGCATGTCTGAAGGATGCCACGCAAAAATATCCCAATTATCACACAGGAAATCTCGTAGTGCAGCGTCTATTGTGGGGTTCAGCTGTGTCCCGATGGAAGCTGTCTTTGTAGGGTCCGTTGGGTGGACCTAGAATTTGACTATCTCGTCCGCGGATTTGAAAGAGGTGGACTTGGGTCGCTTGTCGAGTATCACGTCGTCTCTGTCCAATTTCGCGTGCGGTGTTGTTAGTTCTTCGGCCGTGAGGGCTTCGGATAATGCCTCCAGGGCTAGTGCGGCAGTTTTATTTTCGGCGCGGAGTGCGATATCCGGATCACTAGCTAGAGTGATGATTCCATTGGGCCCAGGCATTTTGAGCTTCATGTACCCATAACGGGGTATAGCTTGGAAGCTCGTAAATGCGTCCCGCCCTAAGAGAGCATGGTATCCGCTGCTGAACGGGGCCACTTGGAATGTAATTTCTTTGGACATGTAATTCTCCGGCGTGCCGAATACCACATCCAGTGTGATTTTTCCCGCACATCGCGCCTCCCGACTAGGGATGATTCCCCTGAAGGTCGTGCTGCTTCGCTCAATGCAGCTTTTATCAATTTCCATCTTGTTGAGGGTTTCTTCGTAGATGAGGTTTAGTCTGCTTCCGCCGTCCATGACCACTTAAGTGAGCCGGAAGCCGTCCACGATTTGACTAAGGACCAAAGCGGCTGGTGCCCGGACTATTTGGAATTGAGGTTCGTCACTGGCATTGTAAGTTATAGCCGTGTCGTTCCATGGATTTATTGTTGCCACATGGAAAACTTCGGTGAGACTGCGTTGAGCTCGCTTGTGCCTATTATTTTTGGCGAAAGTCTCGAAGACTGTCAATACCGTATTGTTATTTCTGGCGGGATGTTGCTCTGCTGTATGGTTATGAGGAGATCCTCGTCGCACTTTGCTACCTGCCGGAGTATCCAACATGCTCTAAGGCTATGAGTTGGCATGGCGTCTAGTGTGCTGTGAAGTTTGCAAGGCCCATTGAGCCATTCCTCCAATACGGTTCCACGCCTTGTATTGGGCTTTGGTTTTTTGGTGATTGGATCGAGTAACTTACGAGAGTTTGCCCTTTTAGTTCAGGAAGGGTTTAGTGAGAGCTGGATCCCAGAAGTTTGTTTGGGTTTTCCAAGCGCTTTCCATTGCGCAATATTTCTGCACTATGGCCGCTAAGTCAGCAAAGTGTACTATGTCACGGTGACTTATAGCGATCCCTTTGTCTGTGCAATTTTTGCAAAAGAGGGACATTGCGTCTTCCTCGCGACAGTCCTTGACCTTGTTTATCACAAGGAGGAATCTAGCCCAGTAATGATGTACTGTCTCTTCGGGCTCTTGTCTGATATGTGAAAGATTGAATAAATCTGGGTGGGTGGGTGGTTTCGAATCTGAATCCTGACCCAATCTGGGACCCAGGGGCAAAGAAGCTTCCGAGCTTAACAGCTCCGGCTCCGGGATGTTGCCCAATTTCTAAGCCCCCCGCCCGATTCTGAATTTAGGGTTTGGGTCATGTCCTCCCGCGAGAGGGTGTCCGGCTCAGAGAGCTCGGAAATCCGAACATAGTTCGTCCTCAAAATAGAGGGAGAATCCGTATGATGCTCTTCCACTACCGCTATCTCATGGGTGACCGGCGGAGAATAAATCTCCCTTTGGTCGGGTTTAAACCCGATCCGATCATAGTCCATAGCGATGCCCAGGGCGGCGATGCGATCCAAGAGCTCATTAAGGGAGGAGAGCTCCATTGGATCCATCTATTCGGTGAGTTCCGAATTGACGTGGAGGCTGTTTTTGACGACCTGAGAAGTCATCGTCGGCGCGACAGCCAATCGGGCGGTCATAACGAAGCCGCCCAGCCGGAGTGTTCGGGCTAGGGCCAGAGCTCCCCCAGAGATGATGTTGTCCTTGACAACGAGACGAGCCATCAAGCCTTATCGTGGCGACACAGTGGAACTCTCAATGAAAGCACCAATGTCGGTGTCAAAACCGGCGGATCTCGGGTAAGGGGTCCCGAACTGTGCGCCTAAGGCTAATGGTAATAGGAGACTGGGGACACGATGTTTACCCAGGTTCGGGCCCTCTTGATGGAGGTAATACCCTACTTCCTGCTTGATTGACCTTGATGATATGAGTATTACAAGAGTTGATCTACCATGAGATCGTAGAGTCTAAACCCTAGAAGCTAGCCTATGATTATGATTGTTGTTGTCCTATGGACTAAACCCTCCGGTTTATATAGACACTGGAGGGGGCTAGGGTTACACAGAGTCGGCTACAGAGAAGGAGATCTATCATCCGAATCGCCAAGCTTGCCTTCCACGCAAAGGAGAGTCCCACCCGGACACGGGATGAAGTCTTCAATCTTGTATCTTCATAGTCCAACAGTCCAGCCAAAGTATATAGTACGGCTGTCCGGATACCCCCTTATCCAGGACTCCCTCAGTCGCCTTGGACTTGATGATGTCGAAGTAGGCGTACTCATGGGAAGTAGGCGAAGATGTCGTATGTCCAAAGGCGAATATGCCTTGAGAACACTTGGCAAAGATGCCAATGTTGTTGAAGAAGCCGCAACCTTGTTGTTGATGTCGCAATTCTGTAGAGCCCATGCGCATGAGGGTGTAGGAGGCTGTGTGCACGGGGGTCGGAGGCCCATGTGCACTCGGGTGGCAGAGAAGCAAATTCTCGTCCAGAAGTTTTCTCTGCATCTTCATGCACATGTGTCTTGCGGTTGTCTTGGCGTCTCGAAGATGAGGATGGTGCCGCGTGATACTTGCATTGTGTAGCCGCTTCGAAGGTGTGCGACTTAAGAGTCTCCACCATGAAGATGACGAAGGGGATGAAGACTTGTAGTTGGCCAACACATGTCGGATTTCATCCATGCGTGCGTCCAACTTGTCATCACGGTAGTCCCTTTTCCTTGTTTCGGAGTGTTGTATGCGATGGTGAGTCACTCGACGCGGTCAAAGACTGAAGATGATGTGCTTTTCCTATCCATCACAAGACTCGAGTAGAGGTGAGTAGGAAATGAGATAAACAATACCAAGATACTGTTTCCCAAAGTTGAGGATGTATCCCGTTTCACTCAATGTGATATGAGAGAATAGTGGAATTGGTACCGGGCTTGTTCACTCACACCTACAAGTAAAGCTTATCGAGTGGCTTGGTTAGGACAAGTGGCACAAAATTCAAGCAAATGTTAGTCCAAGATGTCGAAAATGTTGAGGAAGATGCACAAAGTTGCAATGTAAAGCAAATAAACCAATAGCAACGAATGGTAGACGAAAACACACACACGGATAGATAAGTGTGGTTATGCAACCAAGAAATGATCTCAATTCGTGGAATCCGTGTAAAACGCTCTTGTTGCACATAGAGAGATGATAGCTCGATTGCTCAAATGGGCAAGATACGCTTGTGTACCAATCTATGAGAGTAAATGTGTCGTCTTCAATGCCAAGTATGCTATGTATGTATGCTCCAAGTGTATGTACTATGCAAAATGGCTCAATGCTATTTCTATTGCTTACAAGCTCTTTTGTATCTCCTCTTACGCTTAAAAGCTTTTTGCCCTATTTTTTTATATGATTAATGCTCGAGCCAACTATGATATGATGCATGGGAGGGACTTATGGCACAATGATGATAGCAAGATGATTGCATGCTACAACTAGCTATGCAGCGTAAGCGTATCACTAAGGTGCACAAATAGCGTGGCTCGGTAATTCTTAACTCGCTAGCCTCGATAGGTAAGGTATGTAATAGGCTCAGGGCTTTCAATGCAATGGCAAGGAAATATACAATGGTGTCGTCGAAGTTACCGTCCTTGGTTTGTCATTTGTACACAAGGAGGGATGATGGTGTCAAAATGATGAAGTGGTCGTTGTTAATGTCGAAACCGGGGCGATGATGAGTGGCGGTGATGTCCAAGTCGAACCATTCCTAAGTAGCCGAAACACCTTAGGAAACGAAAAAAACCGCAAACTCAAAATCTCAAATGTCAAATGCCAAATGGTGGTAGCAGACATGCGGTGGTGGTGTCAGAGATGGTAATGCAGAAGTAGTGGTGGTGGTTGATGAAGAGGCAACCGTCGCTGAGTAGCCAAAACACCTTAGGAGACTCAAGTCACAACTCAAACAACCACAAATGCTAATTGGAGCAAAATGGGTTAGGTTGCGGAAGGCTATGATGGTTTTGTGGATGATATGGCAGAGGGCCTAGGCAAGGATGCCAAGATGTCAAAATTTTGATGGATCCAAATGCTGTGAGAACCTAGATAGATGGATGGGGGATGTCAATAGCTACTCAACTAGCTAAAGAACGTAAAAAAAGGGACTCCGGATGCGAAAGTTACGACCAAAACTGTGAAGGGTTGTCGGCTGAACTGGGAGGGCCATGCACACGGCGCATGGTACACGTGCCGTGGACACAGGGTCACCTGGGACTTTGTGGGGGGTTGGGGGGGCCTGCGCACGGGGATGACAGTTTTTTTCGCGATTTTGGTCAAAATTGAAGGATTTCCTTGTGGGGATTGTGTGGGGGGATGGGGGAAAGGTAGATCTACTTTCCAAACATCCAAACTGTGGATCAAACACAACAAAATCTCACAAGAACCAACAAATT
>NC_041381.1:390446013-390449111 GCF_002162155.2 Triticum dicoccoides
GGGGGGGCTATTTTTGTGGGCATTTTCGAAATTGGGAAAGAACAAGCAAAATTAGGCTAGAAAACAAGGAGGGGGGCTCCAACTTCGTGAGAATCCATGGCTCATGATACCAAGATGTTGTAGGGTGGAACCCTAAGTGGAGATCTTTCACGAATTCAAGGGGGAATCCCCAAGAACAAGAAGAACACAAGGGAGAAAAGACAAGAGGAACACTCAAGAACAAGTCCAATCACACATCCACTAGACTAGCAACACATAGATCCACAAGATATATGAACAACAAGGGGAAAATATACAAGATAGAGTTCATCCCAAATCCTATGAAGGAGAGATGAGGTCTTGATGATCCTATGATCAGATCCTTCCCTAGATGGGGTCTTCTATCCACTAGGGATCTTCTCGAAAGGAGGTCTTCATCTCCATGGGAGAGGTCTCTCTCTCTCTCTCAACATGGTCTTGGTCATGTCATATCCTTTTATAACCCTAACATATGGTCTAGGCACGAGATATATAGGTAGGTGGAGGAAGGGAACGAAGGGGAGGCCCAACATGAGCTCACAGCCGTTCATCCTGATGGACTCGTGCGCACGGGTTAAAGTTGGACCCGCGCGCACGGGGTCCCATGGGAACGGTACAAGCCCGTGCGCACGGGGTGCTACAACACCATCTTCCTGAGTAGCCCGTGGGCATAGGGTCTTGGGGGCCCATGGGCACGGGGTCGCCTGGGACTTATAGACTTGCTCCCTTTGGACTCCGTCTTCTTCCTCGAGGTCTTGGGGTGCTTCTCCTTGCTCTCTGGGATGCCCTCTACATGCTTGGTGGCGGTCTTCCTCGCATCTAATGATGCACAACTTTTCATGGTGAGGTAGCAACCAAGCCGAATTGATATTCATGTAAATCTTGAAGAGGAGCGGGTTCACCTTAAGTCCGTAGGTCCACTTGGGGCATGAGGTGCAATGAAGGTGTACATGGAGATGACCATAAGATGCTCCACATCAAGAAGGCACGCCGTCGAAGTCGCCACGCCCTGTCCGAGCTGCTCCTCCACCTTACCGCGTAGTAGGCATCAAAGCTGCGCCGGGGCCAGCCCGCTAGGACCCAGATGATGAGGACATCAATACCATTGTTACACCCACAACCCCTGCTGCTATACATACTGGACCAATTACTAGAGCTCGCGCATGCCAATTAAATTACCAGTTACTTTTGTTTCTTGGTAATGATTCTAATGTTCATGAGAATATGATGCTGCCTAAATTGGATACATTTGTTTTGCTTAGAAATGAAGGGCCTAGCTTGGAGAAGGATGAACATTGGAGCAATAACAAGCATGGAGATGATGGCATGCGCAAGGGGAACAAGAACAGAGTTACAAGTGATGATTTCGGGACGTTGAAGCCACCATAATGAGTGCATGAAGCCTTGGAAGAAATATACAAGATGCTACTTCATAACTTTCATCCAAAGGCTATTGTAGGTGTTGTGTCACCTTATTATTGGTCCAGACCCATGTAATTTCGAAATACTTGAGTATAGGCTGTTTTTGGAGTCCGTGTCTATGGGGAAACAAGAGATAGGGTTGGTTTCGGACCCCTTCCCCAAGGGCCACGAAATCCCCCCCCCCTCTTCCTCCATATATACAGCCCTTAGGGCGTCGTTTAGACTTTGGGTTTTCTTTAGATTAAAAGTTCGCCATAGCTGCAACTTCGCGTACTTCGTTTGTGTTCAATGACCAGACAAAGGCGTCACAGAACCCCACCTGCATTAATAAAGCTTTCCTCTTATATTCGCGATATCCAGATTGCAATCTCAGTTTCTTGCTTGTTCTTTGTTTGCTCGCAGGAAATCAGACCCTCGTGATCAGGTTGATCGTGCTTCGGCGTGGTAAATAACCCCTCAGAAGTTGGTTTAGCGATTGCTAAGGCGCGACGGCTCGCACGTTCGTAGTCGGATCGTCAAGGTCGACTCCCACAGAAAACAACAACCACCATCTCATCGACTGACGGGACACCTTTTCCTCTATCAAGTGGTATCAGATTTCCAGGTTGCTCGGTGAGATTTTATAGTTTTTTGTAGTTTAGATCGAGTCTGTTCTTCATACCTATAGTCCACGAAAAAGCCAAAAACAAATATTAGGGTTAGTTCATCATATCCGAACCAATCTGAGCCTTTCCATAATCTTTTTAGTGTTTTTCATTGTTGAATTTGCGGTTGCATCGTCATGTCTAGTTGCTAGTCTTAGTTCTAGTCCTTTAGAGTTTCGAGTTCTATTCACAAGTTGTCACGCCGCCGCCGCATCACCGTCATCACCACTGCCATATACCACCATCATCGTCACCGCTGCCATATACCACCATCATCATCACCGCTGCCATATACCACCATCGTCATCACCGCTGCCATATACCACCATTGTCATCGCCGCTGCCATATACCACCATCATCATCACTGCTGCCATATACCACATATTCACCATCATCACGATAGTCCGAGTCCACCTCCATCAGAGATTCGCCACCAGTCCGTCTTCCACCGCCCTACATATATCCGCCACAAGTCCGAGTTTCCACCAGATTCATCTCCGCCACCAGTCCTAGCACTACAAAAAAAGACACATCCGTGACATTTTGGGCTGAACGAAACTTTTTCTGTCATACATATGACACTTCTATGACGATAATTGTGAAAAACACGGTATCATCATAGATGTGGTGGGCTCCTACTTCTATGACAAAAAATCATGATCGAAAATGGGCTTTTCATCCTGGGCGGGCTGGAGACGCAGCTGCATGACATTCTTTGGGCCGTCCATGATGGAAAAAACCGTGCTGGAAGCGAGGGGGAGGAAAATTTTGGGGAGTTCCCAGTTACGGTGGGAGGTCGGGGGCCGAGCGATGCGCGTTTCTCTCGTACACGTACGCGCGTGTGTGCGAGGCGTGGGCTCTAACTGAACCCGAGCAAGGCGTTGGGCTCTAACTGAACCCGAGCGATTGCACTGCAGGCTACGCGCTACTGAACCCGAGCGATCGATTCCTTCGCTACTGCTGCAAACTGAAGTCGATCGATGCCGCCTCTCTGGATGATCAGTGAGCGTTGC
>NC_041381.1:390449360-390456219 GCF_002162155.2 Triticum dicoccoides
AACAGGACCCCGTGGTGTGGAGGGCTGGATGAATAGGACGACCCCGTGGAGGGCTGGATGAACAGTAGATGGTGGAGGGGTGGATGAAGAGTAGCCCATGGAGGGGTTGTTGAATAGGAGCCCGTGGAGAGGGGTGGTTGAACAGTAGCCGGTGGAGTAGCACGCAGTGGAGGCTGGATGAACAGGAGCCCGTGGATGAACAGTCGCAGGTGGAGGCTGGAGGAGGTCGACGGTGGATGAACAGTAACCCGTGGAGGCTAGAGGAGGTCGACGGTGGAGATGAACAGTATCCCGTGGAGCCCCGTTTTGCGGTATGCCGCACCCCTCCCAATGAACAGGACCCCCGTTTCGACCGTAGCGCTCCAACACAAGTCTGTTTCATCTGTTTTGTGGTACGCCACACCCCTCCCGATCAACAGGACCCCCGTTTCGACCGTAGGAGGTCCATTTCCTCCATTTTGCAGTACACCACACCCCTCCCGATCAACAGGACCCCCGTTTCGACCGTAGGAGGTCCGTTTCCTCCGTTTTGCTATACGCCACACCCCTCCCGATCAACAGGACCCCCGTTTCGATGGTAGGAGGCCTGTTTCCTCCGTTTTGCGGTATGCCACACCCCTCCCAATGAACAGGATCCCGTTTCAAATGTGGCCAGTCGAACACAAGGCCGTTTCCTCCGTTCTGCGGTACGCCAGGCCTCGTTTCCATCGGCTATTCCGTCCAAGCCCTCCCGATGAACACGACCACACATTCCGTTCCGACCCAACCGGTTGGCTCCCCATGAACACGATGACGATGCTGTTTCTCCGTTCTGACCTAGCCAATGTACACGAGCCCTGGCCGTACGTATATATGCGCGAGTAGGCGTTTGAGACCCCGCCCGTATGTACACATACGTGGCCGTATTTTCTTTCTTGCACCCTGGCCGTTGTACGTACGTGTACATGCTACGTGCGCGCCTCTACTATGACACGTGCGCGCCTCTACTACGACACGTGCGCGCCTCTACATCCACCAGTATTTACATACACGTTCGCGACCAGAATGACAACGCTACGTACGCTTCGACCAGGTGGGTCCCGACTGTCAGGCAATTCCTTGCGTGCGAAGATGTAGCTGGTGGGTCCCGGCAGTCAGGCGGGCGAATCGTTTTTTTGCCCGGACGCACTTCCTTGAGTGCGAAGGTGTAGCTGGTGGGTCCCAGCAGTCAGCTGGCGAATCGTTTTGTTGTTGTTTTTTTGCCCGAACACACTTCCTTGTGTGCGAAGGTGTAGCTGGTAGGTCCCAGCAGTCAGGGGGGAAACGTTTTTTTTTTGCGAAATACGGTGGCCCGTCTAGTGGGTCCCCACTGTCAGGTGTAGGAATAATTATTTTACGTGTAATGAGGAGGCACTTCCTTGCGGCCGTCGTGGACCCAGCTGTCAGCCTCTCCATGTACAGTACTCTTCCGATGGAAGTCGGTCGTTGACCACATTGACCATGTCGCGCCGAGAGCACCAGGGCGGTGGATGACGGTGAGGCCTAGGAAGGGGACGATGCGGAGCCAGGGAAGACACGACAGTGGATGCCCACGCGGAGAGGAGTACGACTGTACGAGGATTTACTGGTTCGTCTGTCGTCGCCAGAGAATAACAGCAGGTGTGGGTCAGTAGAGGGATGGCTAGGCCAGCGATGGGAGTACGGTGGGGGTGGTGAGGCCTACGTGGTAGCACAGCCGGCCACGTGGAGGAGGGAGCAGGGAGTCCCGCCGGCGCTTGTTTGAGCGGCTGGAGCAGGAAGAGCAGATATTGAAGAATCACGACGGTCGTTGGATGGACATCCAACAGTCACTGCTTGTGCGTCAACCTTCTTTTTAGGAAAGCTTCAAATCTGTGGAAAACATCATACAGCCCATCTGCCATTATTTCTAATAATTTACAGCCCATTTGCTAATTCTTAAGGGTTTTTTTGGAGCCCATATTCTTTTTGTTAGCATTACAGCCCATATTGTGGCCACGGCTAAAAATTATACGAAATTTTGCATATTTCGGTGCGGCCCGAACTGTTTTTAATCCCAAAATTTCGACTCACATTCAAACTGATTTTAAAAATAAATGTATATCAATATAAAATCTAACAAATTCTCCACGCATAAAAATTAATGTAATTTAAAATCACGAAATGAAAAAAAATGATATTTGAAACTAAATGCCGGTTTGATGTGTTTTAAAAATGTACATCCCATTTCTCATTACTGATGGGCCATTTTCTCGGCCAGCCGAATGAAAGCTCTCCTCATCTTGAAAGATTTGCAACCCAACAGGCCTGACAAAGCGACTTACTTGGCAAATCACAAAAAAAACTGGGTTGTGGCCGTGGACCTAGCTGTCAGCCTCTCCACGTACAGTACCCTTCCGATGGAATGTCATTGACCACATTGACCACACCGCGCCGAGAGCAACAAGGCGGTGGACGACAGCGAGGCCTAGGAAGGGGACGACACGGAGCCGGGGAAGACGTGGCAGTGGATGCCCACACGAAGAGGAGTACGACTGTATGAGAGTCTACTGGTTCGTCTGCCGTCGCTGGAGAATAACAGCAGGTGTGGGTCAGTAGAGGGATGGCTAGGCCAGCGATGGGAGTACGGTGGGGCAGTGAGGCCTATGCGGCAACACAGCCGGTCGCGGGGAGGAGGGAGCAGGCAGTCCCGTCGGCGCTTGTTTGAGCGGCTGGAGCATGAAGAGCAAAGATTGAAGAAGCACGACAGCCGTTGGATGGACATCCAACAGTCACTGCTCTCGTGTCTTGACTAAGTTGACAAGGCATTGCGTGTGCGTCAACCTTTTTTTTATGAAAGCATACGTGTCAACCTATAGTAGGCGCACAAGTCAGCCTCAAATCTATGGAAAACAGCAGACACCCCATCTGCCATTATTTCTAATAATGTACAACCCATTTGCTAATTCTTAAGAATTTTTTTGGAGCCCATCTTCTTTTTATTATCATTACACCCCATATTGTGGCCATGGTTAAAAAGTATACGAAATTTTGCATATTTCGGTGTGGTCAACTGTTTTTAATCCAGAAATATCGATTCACATTCAAACTATTTTGAAAAATAATTTATATAAATATAAAATCCAAATAATTGTCCATGCATAAAAATCAATGGAATTTAGAATATTGTAATAAAAAATTGAAACTAATTCCTGGTTTGATGTGTTTTAAAAATGTAAAACCCATTTCTGGGCAAACCGAATGAAACTCTCCTCGTCTTGACAGATTTGCAGCCCAGCAGGGCCGATAAAGCAAGTAGGCCTTGTTTGGGTATTTCTTTAAAAAAATAGAACTGGGCTAGCCATTTTCAGCAAGAAAAAAACACAGCTGGGCTCATGATGTGGTAAACATAAATAAAACCCTGGCTAGACAGGCCATGGCCCCCGCACAGCCCCGTTGTTACGATGATCCATCGCTAAAACTAGTATAAATAACAACTGCTTGTTCCTCAAAAAAACTGTGCGACCTGCTGGGTCCCTGCTGTCAGCCGCTCGTAGTGTAATTCTCTCGTTTATTGACTATGTTGACAATGGCGTGAGCCCCAGATGTCCAACCATTAGGAGGAACCATATTTTTGGGCTTGTAATGCAGAGGCACTTGCTTGCGTACTGCCATGATGTTGGTGGGTCCCTATTGTCATCCTCTCCACATACAGTCATCTCTTTGTTCCTCTCGGTTGTTGGCGACGTTGAAAACGCAAGAGGGCGGCGCACCGCACACGGCGAGCGAACCAAGGCTGCAAGGCGGAGGGCGACGGCGAGGCCTCGGACGGAACGAACATGAGCCTTGTAAGATGCGTCGATCCAGTCGCAGGAGGAGGGGAGTACGAGGGTTGGCTGGTTCGGGTGCGGGTGCGTGTTGGGGATGACGTCGCCGGAGAATAACAGGACGTGTGGGGGAATAGAGGGAGGGACTGGCCAACATTGGAGGGTACGTACGGTAGGGCGCCGGAGGCGCATCCAGCCATGGGATGCGGGAGCAGGCGAAGCCGACGGGGTGGTTCGGTTTGGGCGGCTGGAGGAAGAAGACAAGAGATAGAAGATTTACGATGGATGTTGGATGTCAATCCAACGGCTGGTAGGTAGAATCGTTTGTTGACTGGCTAGGCTATTTCCTCGCGGGTCCCAAATGTCAGAATCCAAATCTGTCACGGTCATGCAGCCTTTCCTATGAAAATTTACAGCCCATTTGATGTGCTAGTTCGAAATAAGTTTGTGGGTGCTGGTGGGGGCTAATCACTTGGCTTCTGTAATGCACAGTGAGCTCAAGCAGCCGGCAAGAGTGATGTTATGTCCCTTGGTTGGGATTTGTTACAATATTTCACTCTAAATTAAATGAATGGCAAGCCATGCCTTGTTTCAAAGAAAATATGATAGTCACAGCCGAGTTGAAAAGGGCATGAACATCTAACTCTAGCTTACAAACTGTACAAAAGCACGAGGGTTAATTGTTCATCACGTTTACAAAAAAACCCAGGTTGAAAAGGGCAACAACGTCTAACTCCAGCACTATTTTCGGCAGTCACAGTCAAATGGATCGGTCAGGTCCATAGAATGAACATCCTGGGTCGTAAAATTTACTGGATTATGACCACAATATGTTGTAAATAGAAGCCCGACACGTTCAGATGCTATTTTGCCCACCTGAAACTCCTTTTTTTGCTCTTCGACATACCCATCCGTCAAAACCATGTTGTTGATAAACTTAAGCCTGATGCACAATAGTAACCTCGCATTCAGCAGGAAGAATGTGACAAATCTAGTGTTTGCACGGTTGGCTACATATCGTTCTAGCGTTATTGTCTTCAATCGAATCTCATGAGAAGTGAGAAAATCCCGATGGTTACGAATCCACCGATTGGTTATAACTTTCTTACCCCGTCCTGTTGCCTAAATAGACATGAAGATTGAAAACTGTTAAGGTCTAAAAAAGAGTGTCGAAAGAGCAACAGTTGAACGGTTAATTCTAGTACACTATATGCGGGCTTCCAATGTGCGTGTGAAATTATCACCTTTATATACAACTTCTCCAGACATGGAAAGCATTGCAGCAAGCCAATAATCTTGTTCAGATCAAAACTAATCATTTGGATATATAAGATCTTGACAGAATCCAGCACAATTGATAGGCCATCCATGGAGAAACTCTTCATTGAGCATAGAACATAATATTAGTACAAAATGTGTACTCCAAGATGATATATAACTTATGGGCAGAAATTTAAAATGCAGCTTATGGTTACAAGTGTAGATAATAATATAAAGTACCTGAAGAACTGTGGAGCCAAACACCATATTGAAATGAGCACAAAGATCATGTATTACACCAAGGTCTCTAGTTTAGGCGCAGAGAGGACGGTTATTTGCAACGGTGAATAACTAGAATCAAGGATCAACCTTTGAAGTGAAGGGGCATCTTGGATGATGAGCTGCCTTCCGTCAAAAGAAATTCCAATTCTTACAAGGTTAGGCGACTTTATTTGGAGACAACCGATTCTAACTGTGAAAACAAGCACCAAGCACTCCAGGGCAGGGCAACTGGAGTGGATGATGTTGTGCAATGAGGCCTCTGATATACGAACCCACACAAGTGAAAGTTTCTTGAGAAATGGGAGTCGAAGGTTTAGTACCAGATTGTCTGGTAGGTAGCACAACGCAAAGGTGGCGGTGTGGAGAGAGGAGGAAAACCGCGAGATGGACATCGGTGCTGAGGGCACAAGTTCATGGCGTTCCGTATGTGGTATGTGATTTCCAGCGGAATAGTAGAACTCAAGCAGATGTAGTTCTATGAATTCAGGGGATTTTAGCCAGGCGTCCACCGTGCAGGGCATGGTATGCTTGCTCAGGTAGCATGATGCAGACGCTTTGAACGGAGCCCTGGTGGGAGGAGATGATGGCTCTAGGGATTTCAAAATCACTGAAGAGAGATAGCTGACGACAATCGAGATTAAGGGGCACGGCGCGCCATAGAGGGCACCACCGAATTGAGAGAACTTGGGTGCGGCAGCAATCCTTGGTGGGGAGAAGCAAGATGATCTCCCCAAGGACGGCATCCGGGAGATCGCTGATGTGGTCCACCCGAGATTCTACGGGTTCCTGGGATCCGGTGGGGGCGGGGTCGCCACTTCTCCCCGCGCTGCCGGGTGCGGGATCTACAACAGGCGTCGCCGCTGGCGGGAGCCTCATCTTCTTGGAGCTGGGGTCAGCCGACTCCATTTTCCTCGAGGGCGTCGCGTCGCGCTCACGGATTTGAGCAGAGTAACGAATGATGAGCCTAGTTGTAGTGCGAGTGAAGAAGAAGGGGAGCTGAGGTTTTTTCTGTAGTAGTGAGGAAGAAGGGGATCTGGGGGTTTTCTGTAGGAGTGAGGTGAGGAATTTGGGGGTACGAGTGGAGCGAGCTGACGTGAGGTGGGTGGGAGCGAGGAGGAAGAAGAGCACCCAGGTTTTTTTGGGGGGCGGTGTGCTGGGTGTGGGTAGCGCCTCTCATTTAGTAAATATAGGGCTTTTGAATTGATTTTACTATTTACTATTGTGGATGGGCTGTTTTGTCTTGGGCCCAGAGAAACAATTACTACTAGTACAGTGGAGACACTCTACAGCTACCCAGAAAAACAATTACTACTAGCACAGTGGAGACACTCTACCGCTTCTGGCTCCTCCTAGGTCATTGAAACGTCTCCCTGTACTGAATGCCGTTATACTTTGTTCACCAACATGCAGGCCATGCAGTGCGTGGGCCCAAATGCCATCCACCAAATTAGAAGGCAGTATGCAGGCGGAGAGTAACCACGGTCGTAGCGCGGCAGTAACGAGCCGTCGTATCA
>NC_041381.1:390456685-390469059 GCF_002162155.2 Triticum dicoccoides
AGCTGCCCAAGGTGATTTTCTTTTTTGCCGATCTCGGTTGTGGTTTTTCATCTAAGTATGTGGTGATTAATAATGCAAAATTTTATTAGCTTCGATGCCATGCTATACATAGTGGTTTAAATAACTTGTGTTTCTTATACTGAAAAGTAATTCAGAATTTGTTTCTGTTTCAATTAGAACCCTGATGCAGACAAGGATTGTGTGGTTGTACATGTCACTCGCTATGAGGCGGATGACCTCAATATACGCACTGGGAAAACAGAGTTCTTAGGCTATTGGATCCTGGAAGCTATTTGCGGTTATACCAATGAAGAGTTGTATTCCAGCCTCACTGTTGTCAGGCGTGTTGTCCAGGTTGTACTGAAGCACAAGAAGTTCAAAGCTACTTCTTCGTTTGTGAGGCATACTGTTCTTGTCAAGCTTACGCAGGAAGATGACGTGGCATGCCTCCACAAACAAGTTTATCATTGGCAAGGTCACAAGGTTGTCTTCATGAAGGTTCACAGGATTGAGCTGCTGCGGGACGTCCTCGATGATGTTCATGGCAAGGTCCGTCTTGTGTCTAGCCCAAATTAGATCGAGGCATGAAATAGTTGCCCCAGCTAGTGTTTAATAGTAGTTTCGATTGTGTCTAATTATCCAAACCTTGCCTGCTATCGACCCCTCTAGGGCTAGTACTCTGTTTGAATCCGTCTATGGGAACTGCTGCTACTTTTGTGTGCCCGTGAATCATGTGAGAACCATCGTAATTGTTGCTGAAACAGATGCGTCCTCACTAGTTTTTTCATGAATATGGCATGGTAAGACATAAGTTGTCACGGTTTATCATACGAGCAGTGTGTGTTTTGATGAAATAGAGCACTCGTTCGAGAACCGTGCGCTGACGTAAACATAAGTACTTGTAAACACTATTGGTGCTACCCCACTTGTAAGCAATTGTGCAAAACACGGCACATTGGCTCAGCTCGCTTCAACACTAGGCTATCGACCAGCTAACAATCAACAATCTGTTGTCTGACATATAAGCAACTATGTATCTTGTTACAGTGGTTCATGCAGTTAATTGAGGCCACAATGTAATAAATTGCAAACGTTCACACGCCAGTCCAGCACTCATGTGGAACACTCACATTAAACTCGTCTTCATAAAAAACTTTAAAAGCATAAGTTAAGCAATTTTATACATCTCAATGATTCATAGAACATAACAAACATATACTAGTTCACAGCAAAAGACAAAATTGTGAGAAGGTTGACAAATCAGGAAAAAACAAGCAAGGCTTCTCTGAGAAAAGGGCCTCCCGGCAGGCTTAAATTTCCTGTAGTTCACTCTGGTTTTTTCTTTTTGCCACCATCCAAGGTTAGGTTCTCTCATTCCAGAATAACCAATTATAATTGTGGTCTCAGCTAGAATGCTGAACTGAACCATGCAGTGTACTGACCAGTTGAAATGCTTGTGCATTCCACTAAATTTAAGCATTGTTATTTGCAGAAATAAGAAGACCACAATGCCTCTTGTCCGTGCACTTGTCCAAAAAACCGTCGTGCAGCCGTGCCAGCTAGTCCTCGGTCCGTGGAAGAACTGGCAGAAAGTGCATTCCGAACAAGGATGCAGTTGTTTTTGCTCGTCCCTGCACTGCAATCAGGAAGTAAAACATACGAATCAGCTTCTTTTAGATTGCGTTGGTCATTCTACCTTAGTCGTACGAATCAGCTTCATTTAGATTGTGTTGGTCATTCTACCTTAGTTATTACCAATGTAGGAATACCTTGAAGACTGGAGGTTAGACGATGGCAACGAGGGATAGCCATCTCATTTTGCGCAGTTGTACTAAAACTGAGGTGTGTGCTTTTGATTGTGGATAGAAACGATACAGAGACAGACATCCCGAAACATATGGAGACAGACATCCCTGTTTGTGCAAATATGAAATATAGTTATTTAAACAGTGACAGATATTTGCAGTGGCATATGATTAACAGCAGCATCTATTGTGTTATAATTGGCACTGGATTGACAGTATGAAGAGTCCTTCAGTAAGTAGCATCACATCACATCAACAATGCCGCTAGATTAACATGCAGAACAATAGCATTAGTATTACTGTCATGAGAGTAGCACATGGTCAGTAAATGTGCAATCAAATTTGTGCAGTTCCACTGGGATGAAGCAATGTTAGCGGTGTGAGAGTTAAGGGTAACTGCAAAAACACAATTCATGGGAAATAAAGCAAGACGGAAGCACTTCATAAAATGGTGGTGGCATTGCTTCAATTTATCGACGACACTAGACCATTACTTATAGTGACATTAGGTGGCATTGCTTAATGCTTCTTGTGATTTTACATTAACGGTAGCGATATGGGCGTAGGGACAGCAGGGGCATAAAGTGGTGAGGCAGATGTGGCTGCCGAGAGCGGCAAACACTCAGGCAGCATGTCTGCATTTGTCCCATTTTTTATCTCCTCAGCGACATTTTCCTATGTGAGCACAGGAAATCTAGACCTGCTCATTCTCATTTGCGTTGTCCCCCAACACCCGTCACTTTCTTTCCTGTTTCAACCAAGAGATAGGTCCACTTCACCCCACCCTTTGCCATCCACCATGCTTTCTTCGTCTTTTCAACCAAGAGACCGGTTGGGTAGCCAGTATCTACTACTTTCCCCCATTTCCTCTTAGAACCAAGTCCTAGATTCATGCTACAGCTTTCCCACTTTCTTCCCTGTTTGAACCAACTCTTAGAGTCGACTGTATGAACTAGCTTTACCTCTAATAATAGTAAAAGTCTAGGTGGCTTTGGAACAGCGGACGGAAGTAGAAAAAGATCCACACGAAGGGAGCTGGGGCAGTAGAGCAAGGCAGGTTTTGAAGGAATATATACCTGAGAGTCGTCGGCATGTGGCAAAGACGGTGTTGGGAGGCCGCATCATGGCCACAATACCGCAGGGAGGAAGAAGGGGTCGGAGGCACTCCCGACCCGGCACTCTCTCAGAGAGAATGGGACGGCCGCTGATCGGGACGCGCGGGCAGCCGTTGGTCTCCTCCCTCGCCGCCGACGACAGCGTGAACGTTGCACCTACACCCCTGCCCCGGTCGAGGTTGTCCGGCCAGATTTGTGACCAGCCGTGAGCTACGAGAGAGTGTGGCCACCTATGCCTTGCTTAGATCTGGAAAGCATAAGAGAGTGAACGAGAGGAACCCTAGTAAAGCAAGCGCTAAGGCTCCTGCTTATATATACAGTGGAGCGATTTTGTTGTACCAGCTTCAAAAAAATGTGCTCCTACATGTACCAGTGAGTGGGTGTAAGAGAACTAGTGCGTGCGTGCACCGCTTCTCTTTGTGAGGGTACAATATTCTATGCCCAAAGAACATTCACCGCAAGAGTAATAGTATAAGTGTGTGACGTGTGAGCTAAAATAAAATGTGCGCGACGTCTTTTGTTTTTTAGAAGTTCTGAGGGTAGGGTGTGAAGAGCACATATGTGCATGACGTCTACCTGCAGATAGGCGGTGGGTGCGATGTGCGAGTCTGCGAGAGGACTCGAGAGAGTCATGACTCGTGAGGGTGCGTGTGCGTGAGAGGGAGGGGGAACGTATCAATGCAATGCATGTGTCCGTAAATCATTATCCAACAAACATTCGCCACAAGCCTTTTCCTGATGAACGCCGTAAGAACCGTTAGATTGGCATCCGACAGTGTCAGTTTTGCCATGTCATTTAACAGAACAGACACTCCTCCTACACACAAATCTTCCACGTGAGTGTTAGCAACTGTCGTATGCTCCCTCCGTTCCGAAATGCAGTGCATATAGCTTTATTGAAAATTCAAACCTCGCAAACTTTTACCGAGTTTTCGTGTACCAAATTGCACATGTAGAATACCCTGTATGTATATCATTTCATTCATCTTCGAGAGGTAACTATAAAGATGGGGGAGGAGTCTATAAAATAAGACCATCGTATCACCCGCATCAATTTCAACCATCCTTTGGTGTTGAGGAATATCATAGGAACTCTATATGATATGATTTTTATAGGATTTTTTCCTTTAGAGCCAATTGGTTCATAGGAATAGATTCATATACTCCACATTTCAAAGGAAATAAACATGATATCATTTCTATAGCTTTAGAGCCACTTGGTTCAAATGAATGGATTCCTACACTCCCTTAATTTCAAAGGAAAATAAACATTAGCGTATATTCAATAGAAAAGTTCCTATGATCTTAACCAAATTACATATCTTTTCTAATCCCTGCTCATAGGAATTGAGATACATGTCATCTCTAGATTCAACAGAAAAGTTCCTATGATGTGAACCAAATGACATCTCTTTTCCAATCCCTACTCATAGGAATTGACATGCTCCATGTCATCTCTTTCCCTACAACTTCCATGCATACATCTTCTATTCCTAAATAGATAGTACAACCCACTAGTAGCTTTTTTCCAAAACATGCAACTATGGCACAAGAACTATATAGTGTGCCAATAACTTTGAAAGATGGTCGCTGGATGAAGCTAATTCGACAGTGCAGAGATGGCGAATCTGAGCACTACTGGCCGTTGGATATCATCAACATTCCACTAGATCTGCCACATGTACAATTTAGAAGACTCCATGGTTGAACTTAAGCATAATGCACAAACCTCAAAACACAAGCACTTCTCCTTTGTTCTAGAATCTTCTGTATCATAATTGTTTTTTAAAATGAATTGCCATTTTTTTTACTTTATGCTTTACAATGCACAACCCCATGAATCTTAACATTTTTATAAAACTAACTGATTCTGAATGAGATGAACTATAAGAACTAAACGAACATCTACATCATGCATATATGACTCAAAGCTTTACATGCTATAGTGTGTATTTATTCATAATTTGGTTTCAAAATCTCATGCGTTCAATGCATCATTGCCTTTCGGTCGAACCTACGTCCACAATTTTTTGTACATACTATATCTCCACTGATCCCCGAACCCAAAATGCTGCCTCGTTCCCGTAAAACCAAGTGGCCCACACATGCGTCGACTCGAACCCGTTTACTACGACGTGGCCCTGCATGTCGTAGTACTCCTACAAACCCTACCGCCGCACTCATCATCGGTTTTCTTCAAGAGGACGAGGGAGAAGCCGGTTTGTAGTGGAGGCGCTTTCAAAAAAAAGGATATGTAGTGGAGACCCCTACCCTAGGGTGCCCTAGGTAGCTGCCACACGCATCATTGTTTTCTCTTTTCTTTATGCTCTTGCACCCTGGAGTGAAATAATGGTTGCTTCGTCCGTCCAGCTTAATGCGGGCCCTAGAGTCAAATGATGGTTGCTTCGTCCGTCCAGCTTAATGCGGGAAAGGTGGGGCTTTGTGATTTGACCCCTCGTCGCTCATTTTCTACTACTGCGGCGCTACGACCGGGGTGCCTCCAGTTCCAACCGCTGCTCCGAACTGTAATTTGGTGCATCACACGTGGAACAAGACAGTGGATGAGCTACATGTCGGCCAAAGGGGTCCTGTTAAGTGTGTCGCCATTTCGTGTGCGGACTAACCCTGCTTCAGTTGCTACGCCAACACGACAGGACCAACCTACCACTTGGTTTAGCTCCTTGGTGAATCCCGACTATATTGATCTAAAAAGATACGTGCTGAACTACCCTCTCCATCTCGGTTTTTTATTTTTAGGCGTCTCGGTTTATAGGGCGTGCACATATTTCTAGGTCATCCATTTGACTAACTAAATATGAGTTACTAGTATGTCACAAAAAGTACTACTATATCATTGGATTCTTAAGCGGATGTAGTTGTATTTAAAAGTCGAGGGTGGGGCTTTTCCTGCGCGGTAGGAGGGGCAGTTCCGCCTAGTCGGTTCGACAGAGACACGAGAAGACGAGGGAGTAGGCTGCTTCAAACGTAGGGTTGTGTGATTTGACAATGAGCTACTGCTGGACAGGTGGGGCCCCATGATTTGACTTGCCATTATCATTTTAACTGCGGCGCTATGACCGGCGTGACTCTCCCGATTCCTGACCACCTCCATACAGGTGCCTCTCCCAATGCTCCACCATGTAGTTGAGGCTGGCTCTTGCATGAGAGCCCACTTCTCCACTTTTTCCTTGCCTCTTTCCTCCACACATGCAAAAATGCCATGTAAAGCGGGCTTATAGCCCACTATTGTAGTACTTACTTACTCCTACAGGTGCTAAGATTGCCACATCGGCATAAAGTCTGATGTGGCAAGTTTGGTGACCCAAGGAAGAAATGGTGCTAAGCGCGTGTACCTAGGTGAAAAGACAATTTTGAGTCTATAGCTAATTAAATGAAGCAAACTTAGCAACACCATTTCAGTGGAAGAGGTCACTCCTTGGCAAATGCAATAAATACTAGTACTCCCTGTGTCCTAGTGTCAAAAATGTTCTTATATTATGGGACGGAGGGACTACGAAGAAAGAGATAGAGAGGAGTAAAAAAACACTTATAGCCAACCTTAGAGCTAACCTTGTTGTAGTATGAGTGACTAAGTGATGACTATGTACGACATGCCAACATCAGATAGCCTAACGCACCGTGTTGAATCTCCAACGGCGCGACCGCATGAGCGACACGATAGTCGTGGTAGGCGCGACCATGATATGGGCTGCTGCTAGCCCTTGGATCTGAGATCAAACGATCGCATGCTAAGTTGCTGAAAATTTGCAGAATAACTCTCCAGGATAGGATATTCACCCATAGGTCTAGAATCACGCCATGCAACATTTCGATCTTAGATCCAAGGGCTCTCGGAAGCCCGTATCATGGGAGAATGGAAAGCCACTACCCTACTGTTCGCACGCTGGCAGTTCGCTCCTACTCGTCCCCGCACGTCCTTCAAATAGTACGGCGGTTCGCTCCTAGTCGTCCCGTCCATTCACATTACGGCAGTTCCACTAATCCTAACCCTCCTCCCAAATCCATAGCATCCCAAATCTCCACGATCGGCGGTGAGTACAAGGTTAGAACCATCACCAGCGATGAGTTTGACGTCATCCACACCCGTTCTTCCGCGATGGTGAAAGGATGCCTTTCTCGCTTCAGACGCATGTTCGAAGACTCAGATGATGAGCGGGTCGCTGGGCTAGATGTTGTGTACACCACAGTCCTGGGATGAGAGAAGGATCTAAAGGACGAAGACAGGAAGAAGCCCACCGTGATCCAGGTTTGCGTGCATGATTTATGCTTGGTCTACCACATATGCCATGCCGATGTTGAATGCCTAGATTTTAAGGACTTCCTCGAGAGCAACCTAGTCAAATTCGTTATTGTAGACTTTGATAACGACAAAGAAGTCCTGGGTCAGATAGGCCTCGTTGTAGGCAACACCTTCGACCTCCAGAAGAATCGGTTGGTGTCCTCTCGTCAGCCTTCAATGCTGACCCTGGCAGGAGCCATGGTTCATCCTTCGTACGGTAAACTGGAGAAACCTCATTACATGTTTCATTGTTATGCATGGCAGCGGAATGTACTAGATATAGACCACATCAACTACGCTGCAATGGATGGCTACCTTTGTTTCAATATCTACAAGGGTTGGATGAAGAGCAAGAGCCAAGTGTGCGGTTCAAGCAAAGAAGTATCGGCCAAGAGGAAGAGGGACAAGGACGAAGTCGAGGACGCGGACGAGGACTCCTCCGAGTGAGTAATGTGTCAGTATCGTTGCTCATGGTGGTTCTAATGTAGTGTCTATCGGATTAGTTGCATATTTTAATTTCAGGTGTGCTTAGTTGAATTTGAGGGGTGTGTTGTGCTGAGCCCCAGCAGAACTATGTTATGTTTCTTCTCATTACTTTAACTCCTCAGTATGATACATACTACTAGTATTTCTTTAATAGAATTTAGCACCCCAATAAAGCACGTACTAGCTTTCTTAATAGTACTATATGCATAATTTGCCGACGAGCGCTCTCTATATGTACCACCTTTTTTTAATTTCAATTTTTGCTCCACGGGGCAATCCATCGATAGTACTACTGTACAAAAGTATACATTTTTTAAAAGGCTGGAGTACTGTTCATCACATATATACCAGTTAAATTCTCAACCTAGAACAACGTGCATGCCAAGTAGTAAACCGATACGGAGGAAGTATAGTAAAAATGAGGTGATTTTACCAAGCGATCGGCGGGGGAGCATGGCCTGTCATGCGGTCCCATGTGTCATGATGTACCAAGGTGATGCGCGTGTCCCTCTTGAGTCAGAAGCAATACTACGTGGTTTGAGATGATGGCGAACCGAAGTGTGAAATAATGGTTGCTTCGTCCGTCTGGGAAGGTGCGGCATTGTGATTTGACGTCTCATTGCTCATTACTACTACTGGGCCGATACGAGTGGGGTGCGTCCCCCCTGCTGTTTTGCACTGTTATTTGGTGCTTGACACGTCGACCCGGTTGCTATATGTCCCACATGTCGGTGACAGGAAGTACAGAATTCATGAAAGGGAGCATCGATGGAGGAGTATACTACAGAATTCATGAAAGGGAGTGACTTAGTTTTGGAAAAATCTATTTTTACGGAGTACTTACCCACTAGGGTTTATAGGGCTGATCTAAAAAACATTCGTTTTTCCGTTTGATAAGTCTCAATTCTATGAGTACTATACTAGTAGTAGTACCATTACATGTTGGATTTCGAGGTGCGTTAGATCACCCGATGCAAGCAGTGTCAAGAGGAAACTAACCAATGCATGTACAAGTTCATGGAAATTTAGTGGTCATTCATGCATTCATTCTAATTAATGCCTCGGTAAACATAACTTCTTGAGAAAAACGAGCGTACTAATTACTTGTGCAAACTACGAAATTAATTCGACCACTCACCGTCTACCTTGGTTGGAGAGATTTTGAAATTGAGCCATAAACTGGAAAGGAGGGAGTAGTAACTTTTGTCTCGATTACTATTTGTGGCCTTGTATAGATGCAAAATGTATTTTTTTATAGTGGCCTTGTATAAGTAAATGGAGGGAGTACTAACCAAGGTACGTAGTAGGGACGAGGAGTAAACGGAGGGAGTAGTACTCCCTTCGCCTAGGTGTGTGGTCGTCTTATGAAAACCAAATAATCCCAAAACACTTAGGCGCGATGCATTAAGTTCTACCTCGTTCTTGTTTCTTGACATATCAACCAATAAGAGATGTGGGGTGTGCATGCTTTTATTGACTTGAGACTACCAAACACGACATGTAGTGGTTAGGTCATTGCATGTAGTGCTATTAATTAGCAAATGAACATTAAGTTCTCTTGTTTTCTCCTCCTCCTTGCTCACGGTGCACAACCTAAGATGACTTACTCACCTAGACGGAGGGAGTAAAATTTTCTCCTCGTGCTGCAAGCCACTGCGCGCGTGGGCGAGGGAGCGGGCGTAAGGCATACAGTAGTAGGAGTACTACTACTACTACTACTCGTAAGCAAGCTTCGCCTCATCCTGCAAGCCACCGCACCCGTGGGCGGGGGAGACGGCGTACTAAGCAAGCTTCTCCTCGTTCTACGAGTTGACGGGACACATCAAAAGTACTCCAGTGTATAGAGCCTTGCCTCCAAGGTAGGCCCCACATGGTTTGTCTCTTTTTTTAACATAACACGTCAAGTCACAATTTGTTTGTTCACCCGTGGTAGACGATCCTCCCTCCACCAAGTGGACAACCAGTACACGTGCCAAATTACCACGTGGGCTGCCTTTTTCGTACAGAAATGAGCTCCACCGTGTACCCGTGCGGGTGTAGTTGGGAAAGAGACGGGAGTACGTGCGCCGTGCGTGCACCTCTTCTCTTCGTGCACGTCCCCCACCTACGTAGTGTGTGTGAGAGAGATACAAACCTAGACATAATGTGCCGTCCATCCCCATGCCTCCGCCCAGTCCGACCACGAGTCACCACCACGCCCCACTCCTTCTCACCTTATCTCTCATCTTTCTCCCTCCATTTTTATATACATGGGGCCACTATCAAAATGACAATTTGCAGATATACAAGGCCACTAACACTAATCGATGCAATATTAATGGTGTTTGCCTCGTGGTACTAGCAAAGGAGGACATTAATTATCCCTTGCATGCATGCAGGAGTTTGTAAAAAAATGCATCTTGATGTTTCGTGCAATGCACGGGCATCTTGCTAGTCCATGAAAACAACACATGGCAAAATTCCACGGCAAACAAGGGATTTGAATCTGTTGGGAGGGGCTGTTTGGATCTTGCCCGGGGTAGCCAAAATATTGGCGACCCTTTTGTCCACAGGTGCCTTTGCCACCGATGAACGAGGAATGGCTCGGGTGCTCATGCTGTCATGCATCCTCCAGTGCGCACGTTGGAGACGAGCTCGCACGAGCTGTGTTTTTTGTCCCACAACGCCGCTCGCAGACCGACCGGCGACCCGCAAATTACGACATCCAACCGGACGAAATTCACGCAAACACGTAGACAAACTGATATTTCATATAAACAACGATGGAAATCATATAAGATACAGGATTTTCATACAAACATGACAGATTTCATTACATTCAAATGAACTATGCGGTGCTAGTTCTGGACCGCACAGGTATATAATACCTGGCCTAAATGGTCGCCCGTCGATCGATTTGTGTTCCTCATGTCCGGTAGCACGATCACTGAACTGCCGGGAGCCCCGGAGGTATATACTTCAGCGCAAAGGACAGCTCGCTTCCCCACTGCCCAACTGATATCATTGGCTGGTGCCGAAGATGATGGTGGCCGGCACCGGTTCGAGTTCATCACCGGCCACTACATCGACATGGCCGGCACCGGCTCGAGTTTATCCTAACATTCCCCTCTTCCGTGGAGCCCATGAAGGGTCGACGAAGGTCCTCGCAACAAAAGGATCCAGCAAGACACCTGCTGTGTACGCTGGCGTCGCCTCCGCGGTGGCCTTCATGGGACCCAAGCGGCGGCGGCCTCCCGTGTTCTACTTCTCCTTGATGATGGCGGCGGACGCGGAGGCGCTGGCCACCGACTCGTCGCTCTCTGCGCACCCGGCTTCTGTCGCTGCTTGCATGGCGCGGCCGCCAGCATGGGAGTCTCGGCCACAGAAACGGGAGACGCGGTACGAGGCGGCAGCATGGACGGCAGCAACGACGCCCATGCGCCGCTCCTCGTCGAGCTGGCCTGGAGCGGCGAGTTGCTGAAGCACGCACCGACTTAGGGCGGCAACTGGCTCCGTCGAGCGAGGGGAGGGAGGTGGATCAGCGAGCTGCATAGCTCGTATCCGGTGAGCTACCCAGACGGCTTGGATGTGGAATAACTACTCTTCGTAAGCCATTGTAAGAGTGGAGAAAATGGTGGAGGAGATAGGGGAGCGGCAGAGGTGTGCGATTCTTGGCTGGTGTTTCGCCTTGTTTAAATAGGAGATTAAATAGACAACAGACGGGAGGAGCTCGGCCGGTGTTGCGTTTAACGCCGACCCGGTCATGAATGGACGTGTGTCCAGAATGGGTTTCTCGGCTTCCACACGGGCGGGTTTCATTGAGGTGTTTGAATGCGGCACGGAGGCGTGTTAAGCCGTGCGTGCAGCGAGTGGCGCCCTCGACTCTGACCTGGATACCGCGCCGTTGTTCCACTGACGTGTGGGCTCTTTGGGTGCATGGCCTGCATATCAGTGACCCAACGCAGGTAGCGCACAGTAGAGGAACCTTTGGTGGGCCAGGGCGCTCAGAAGCGGGCATTTCATAAACCGATGATTGTTCATTGAGTGTGACGTCATCTTTTTCATGTAGATAAGCCTAATATATTGATAGCCCGTTCGATACGTTGTGATTCATAAAGACCATTGCAAACATCAATGTTCTGCTTAACACAAATAAGATTGATTAATACCCATAACAATCCATGTCCTTAACAAAGGGTGCATGCACGTATAGGTTGAGCGTGTGTCTTGCGTCGTGTTATGTGTGCATGCAGGCGTGCAAGTGTTGCGTGCGTGCATGGGTACATTTCAGTGTTGCATGCATGGGTGCGTACGTGCATGTGTTCGTGAGTGCATGTGTACGTGTCAGTGTTGCACGCCAGCATGCGTGCGTGTGTACGTGTCAGTGTTGCACGCCTGCATGCGTGCGTGTCTTGCGTGCGTGCATGTGTACGTTATATGTACATGTCAGTGTTGCATGCTTCCATGCATGCATATCTTGCGTGCGTGCATTTGTACATGTGGGGTGAGGCTACACGTCAATCGACTGACTTTTTCATCTCTGGTCATTAGATTTTCCAGCTGTTGGATACGAAATGAAGGGCCTCCAGTTTATCATCAAACTCCACCCCCCTGAGCCGCTAGCCCCCGCCGCCCGCGGCCGGCCCGCCCTCCCCGATACCACTCCCTACCGCCGGTCTGCCGCCGCAC